>NC_069499.1:1538931855-1539295188 GCF_027579735.1 Bombina bombina
TTACATTTAAAATTAAAATAAAATTCACTAAACATTTCTGGATTCACAAACAGTACACAATGGGAAACACCTCTCATTTACCTTTATTATTGCATTTATGTTATTCAACTCATATGCTTGCAGCAACTGCATATTTACATAGGCTTAACACATGATCACTCATGGATGCACATATATTACTTTTAACATTCACTCATACATGTGCATTCAAATGATGGGGGACAAACACATTACATTCTCTACAGGAATCACAAAACACAACATATGGATTTGACTGTACTTTTAACATCATGATTCCATCACAATAAACCATTAGGAATTACCTACAACAAAAACATCATTACACCAGATTACAGATGTCACTTTATGGGAAGGAACAACAATGCCAGACCGCTATATAGAAGTCAGCATATGTGGGACACAATCACAATATATACGTACATGTACATAACACGCATCACCCATGACGCAACCACAAAGCACACATTTATATTTTATTCAGCACACAATAACAATGTAGCACAATACAACAACACAATGAGGATTTAAGAACTACATAGGCAGGTTAAGAATATCATGACGTCATTAGAAGATTCAACCATACACATCACAGATTCACCACTGTACCGCCCCTTTAGGAACTTTAACACTCAATACTACAATACAACATATACGTAAACCACACTTTTGAACAGCATTATTATGGAGATTTCAATGGGACAATTAAGAAATATTGTCAGATCGCAAATCAATTATATATATAATACTACAGATGGCAGCCGGAAGTTATTCAGTATTAGTGCAATTTTTATGGGACGCATACAATATTGTCAGATCTAAAATCACTTATATATACAATACTACAGATGGCAGACGGGAAGTTCGGAATTATTATTGCGATTTGAAAGGGACGCGTACAATATTGACAGCTCGGAAATCACTTATATATACAATACTACAGATGACAGCCGGAAGTTATTCAGTATTATTGAGATTTGAATGGGACGCATACAATATTGACAGCTCGGCAATCACTTATATATATAATACTACAGATGACAGCCGGAAGTTCGGAATTATTATTGCGATTTGAAAGGGACGCATACAATATTGATATCTTGGCAATCACTTATATATACAATACTACAGATGACAGCCGGAAGTTATTCAGTATTAGTGCGATTTGAAAGGGACGCATACAATATTGACTGCTCGGCAATCACTTATATATACAATACTACAGATGACAGCCGGAAGTTATTCAGTATTAGTGCGATTTGAAAGGGACGCATACAATACTGACATCTCGGCAATCACTTATATATACAATACTACAGATGACAGCCGGAAGTTATTCAGTATTAGTGCCATTTGAATGGGACGCATACAATATTGACATCTCGGCAATCACTTATATATACAATACTACAGATGACAGCCGGAAGTTATTCAGTATTAGTGCCATTTGAATGGGACGCATACAATATTGACATCTCGGCAATCACTTATATATACAATACTACAGATGGCATACGGGAAGTTCTGAATTATTATTGCGATTTTAAAGGGACGCATACAATATTCACATCTCGGCAATCACTTATATATACAATACTACAGATGGCATACGGGAAGTTCTGAATTATTATTGCGATTTTAAAGGGACGCATACAATATTCACATCTCGGCAATCACTTATATATACAATACTACAGATGGCAGACGGGAAGTTCAGAATTATTATTGCGATTTTACAGGGACGCATACAATATTCACATCTCGGCAATCACTTATATATACAATACTACAGATGGCAGACGGGAAGTTCGGAATTATTATTGCGATTTGAAAGGGACGCGTACAATATTTACTGCTCGGCAATCACTCATATATATACAATCCTACAGATGGCAGATGTTACTTTATCGTTTACAAACAATATTGCAGCAACATTGATCGATCACATTCGATGCACATTATACACAACTATGCACTTTCATTCATGTTAGCCTGGACGTGTGTTTGTTACTATAAGATCGCGTTTAAGAAATATTGATTACGCATATGAACAAACATTACAAACATGCACTGTATGTGTGATATTTGACACTTTCACATTGAGATTTATTGGCGGAAAACAACATTTCAGCAAACAACCAAAAAACGCCCACTGTGAAAGCATTCGCGCCGCTCACATACAAACAGGTGAATACAATCAGCAATCATTACAAACTCACTACCATTGGACTAATCGTACTATAAATCCCCCAAACAACATGGCCAAAGCATCACTTGTGATCCACATCAGATCAAGTGCTTACCTTGTTACGCTGTTTTGAAAGATGGATGACGATGACATGGTAGACACTGCTGGTGCTGCTATTGGCGAACTAGCTGTTGGTCGAATCAGGCAGCCTCGGCAGCTCAGACCGAGACGAAGGGGTCGTCTGGTTCGAGGTCCTCCTGTCTACAGGGTGAGACCCACCTTGGAAAACATGAGCGACTTTGAGGTTTTTGATAAGTATCGGCTCGATCGCGAACAGCTCATTGGCCTTTACGAGCTTCTTAAACCTCATTTGGAGCCACGTATACAAATAAGGACTGCTGTTCCCCCCATGAGTAAGATGCTAAGCTGTCTATACGTCCTGGCCTCCGGGAGTTTTCAATCCGGAGAACTGTACATGCATGGCCTGGCTCAAGGTACATTCTCTGTGGTGTTTGATAACTTTCTGGACGCCATGGTACGTATCAGTAAGCAATACATAGGATTCCCACAGAATGATGGTGATTGGAGGCGCCTGAAGCGGGAATTCTTTGATATTGCTCAATTGCCCAATGTCTTGGGAGCCATAGATTGTACCCACATTGCGCTGCGTGCTCCAATTGATGACTTGCCCTTCAGAAATCGCAAACATTTTCATAGCCTCAACATGCAGTATGTTTGTGACGCACGGATGAGGATTATGCATGTGTATGCGAATTTTGGAGGGGCTTGTCATGATGCCCGCATCCTCTCTCTGTCGTCCCTGTGGAGACAGTTTGAGGAAAGACAAATGCCCCCTGGTTATCTCGTTGGTGAGTATTTGTGCACAACATGGTTAATTAGTTTGCCCCTGTAGTTTGTAAATGTTAGCGTCATGTTCAGCTATAGGATGCAATTTAACCATTTGTTATTTACCGACGCTAATGTTTACTTTTATTTAAATGCAGATATGTAGCATGTCTTACCTTAAGTGCTCAGATAGAGAATGCAATGTAACCATGTAGTTAGCATTTTACACAAGGTTTGTTTTATGATAAATACGCATATGTAGCATGTCTTAGCTGAAATGGGAAGATATTATCTCATGCAATTTAACCCTGTCATTGTCTCTTTCCGCTAATGTCTAGTTTTATTTAAATGCAGATATGTAGCATGTCTTACCTTAAGTGCTCAGATAGAGAATGCAATGTAACCATGTAGTTAGCATTTTACACAAGGTTTGTTTTATGAGAAATACGCATATGTAGCATGTCTTAGCTGAAATGGGAAGATATTATCTCATGCAATTTAACCCTGTCATTGTCTCTTTCCGCTAATGTCTAGTTTTATTTAAATGCAGATATGTAGCATGTCTTACCTTAAGTGCTCAGATAGAGAATGCAATGTAACCATGTAGTTAGCATTTTACACAAGGTTTGTTTTATGATAAATACGCATATGTAGCATGTCTTAGCTGAAATGGGAAGATATTATCTCATGCAATTTAACCCTGTCATTGTCTCTTCCCGCTAATGTCTAGTTTTATTTAAATGCAGATATGTAGCATGTCTTACCTTAAGTGCTCAGATAGAGAATGCAATGTAACCATGTAGTTAGCATTTTACACAAGGTTTGTTTTATGAGAAATACGCATATGTAGCATGTCTTAGCTGAAATGGGAAGATACAGAATAATATAGAAAGTTATTTTGTGGATGTTTCTGACAACTTTTAATATGGACTATCGTGTACAAAAAAATATTTATAAAAGAATATACTAGTTTAAGGATTCTGTTTGAATTATGTTCTGTTCAAAATTTAAAGGTGATTCTGGGTACATGAGCCGGCCTTGGCTCATTACCCCCTTGCGTAGCCCGACTGATGTGTCTGAGGAGCGCTACAATAGGGCTCATAAGAGAACCAGGGCGGTGGTTGAAAGGATGTTCGGGCTCCTGAAGATGAGATTCAGGTGCCTGGACCGTTCTGGAGGAGCACTCCAGTACAACCCAAAGAAGGTGGCTAAGATCGTTATAGCCTGTAGCGTCCTGCATAATATTGCACAGCGGGCTGGGATGCTGCAGGCCGTCCCGGTGGACAGAGACCTCCTCAGTGATGAGGAGGATGATCCTGTTCTAGAGGGGGAATTCCAGGACGAGGGACTTGATGTCAGAGCAGACGTCATCAACCGCCACTTTAGACAGTAAAGAATAGAAGTTAGACTGGAGTATTTTCAATAGATGTGAACTCTAGGGAAATGACAAGTAGAGAATTGTGCAAACATGTTAGGATTGATCAAATGTTAGAATAATTGTTTAATTTATTCATATAGGTGATGCTCTGGGCATTGGGTCCTATAGCGAGTCTTTACCACCTGGTTTTTAAAGAGGACATCAGATGGTAAGTAGAAATGTATGGACTGTTGCTGGCATGAATTGTACACAAATACATCATATGGCATACATTTTAAAAAATATAATTTTGTTTACACATTACTTAAAATGTAGATAATCAGAAAGGGATACTCTAGAATGACTATGGTTCAATGTCACACAGAGGTTTGTTCTGCTCAATATGACTCATCTTCACACTTGATAGAAAATAACACAGGTTCATACACAGGCTTAGTAAGCTAGTGACATAAATTTATTATGAAATGGGGGGTGGGAGAGGGGTACAGAACTGATTCACACACTTGTATGAATTTTTTTGAAAATATTTCTTACATTAGGGAGATGACTTAATCTAAAGACTGAAAGGGAACAATTTGAAGCCTGACAGTGAAGATTGCCCAGACTGACAGTGGGGAAAAAGCCAAGATTGAAATTGAAGTATACCAATGAGATCATGTCTGGCATTATCTTTCAATTCTGCTGACCTTGTAAACCATACAAAGACATGTTCACATGGTAAGTGCAAACTATTTGATAGAATAAGGCTGTGGAGACATCCTATTGGAGACACTTAGATGATTTTCTATTTTGTAGATGGTATTTCCCAGTCCTCTATTTAATGAACTGATGAATAAGACACCTATTGAAGATCAACTGTTTACCCCTGAATTGACTTTCAAAGACCATGCATTGTCCAGGTTGGTGTACCAATGCATGCTAGTGAAGACTGTTGAATATTAGTAGCTTACATACATTAGTCATATTTAGTTCAAAATTATATATTTAGGGATCACAATCAGACACTTAGATGATTGTACTTTTTTAGATGGTATTTCCCAGTCCTCTATTTAATGAACTGATGAATAAGACACCTATTGAAGATCAACTGTTTACCCCTGAATTGACTTTCAAAGACCATGCATTGTCCAGGTTGGTGTACCAATGCATGCTAGTGAAGACTGTTGAATATTAGTAGCTTACATACATTAGTCATATTTAGTTCAAAATTATATATTTAGGGATCACAATCAGACACTTAGATGATTGTACTTTTTTAGATGGTATTTCCCAGTCCTCTATTTAATGAACTGATGAATAAGACACCTATTGAAGATCAACTGTTTACCCCTGAATTGACTTTCAAAGACCATGCATTGTCCAGGTTGGTGCATGCTAGTTAAGAATCACATGAAGAATGTTGATTATTGTTAGCTTACATACATTAGTCATACTTATTTCATCTTTAGATATTTACTGATCACAATCCGAAAAAGGAATACATATTATAGTTGATATAGAGGTATTTGAATGGACATGAAATATTACATTTATGTTCAGCATACATATATTGTTGAAATGTGATATACATTATTATGTATAATTTGAATTTTGGATATTTAAATAGAATTTTGAATCAACAATATAATGGTGTATGTATTTCATTTCTTTTAAATCAATTTAATAATTATCTTTAAAAAATGTTGATCAAAGTTAGAGCATAGACACCATATGATTTTAAATGTATTTTATGAATATTTGGCAACGTGTGTATTAACTTTGTTCCATTTTTATTATTTGTCATTTCAGATTGGCATCTGATGACTTCCAGGAATATTTTATTTTTTTCTATAAAATTTATTTTTACATGTTAATACTAAACATTTTATTATTAAATACATTCTTTTGAACAGATTCTACTAAATATCAATATAATCTGTAAATAAATAAAACTTGGACTCCCATGACTGGTAGTTGGCTATTTGACAAGCACATGCATAAGATCAAATAATGCATTAATATTAGAAAATCAAATGCTTCCGAGAATATTAAATTAAAATATATTTTATAACATTAATTGGGGAGTGAGATTCTTCAATGCTTTTCTTTTGAAAATGTAGATATTAAAATTATTTTGGATATGTAGTCAAAAGTTTTTTATTTTAACTTTTAAGAAGGTGAAGTGGTTCAATTACATGAAAGTGACAGTGTTGTTGAATGTAAAAATAATTGTATAAGATCTTGTATCTTCCTTAGGTATCTCAAAACATTATTTGAAAAATTCTTTTAATTATTACATTTATAAATGGTAGGTCATTTAACTTGATATTTTTCCAAAGCTAGTTTTTGGATGCCAGGTTAATCTATGTAATTTTCTAGTGGAGTCATTTAACTATACTTAGTAATATTATGTATTTATTACAATCTTACCTCTTGGGTTAGACATCAAATATCTATATAGAATGTAAATTCCCCTTTTGTTTATTTTGTCAATGTTAAATCAAAATACAAAATGTTTGGGTCCTTAAAGGGACATTCACAAAGTATATTGTGTATAGATTTTTAAAAATATCATACAAGAATTTCAACATATTTAGAAAGTACTATAGAATTACATTCAGTCTTTAAATATACTTGTTAAAAAAAACATCAATGCACATATCTTAGTCAATTACATAAGGCATCTATATGCAAACAACAATCAGCATCAAAATAGCCTATGTAGAGATGTATTTAATCCAAGAATATATATATATATAATTACAATATAATGATTGAATAACAAAACATATTAAGTTGGTCAAATATAAGAATATTATACAAAATGCATACATAACATATAGCTTAATGTCCCTCTAAGCTGAAGGCTCAAAAATACCTCCTTTAATAAATATATTTCAGTCAGTGTGTAAAACAATCTAGAAGTTAATCTAAATTTGCTTTACTCATATGTTAGACTAATTTAGCAAAAGGAAGGTGCCTAGGTTTATGATATTTTAAGCATTATTGAGAAAATTTTATTTAAAGGGACATGAACTAAAAATATACTTAAAGGTAGACACTAAAAAAAATAATGATTTATACATTCTGAATGAGTATACTATTTTAATCAACTTTAAAACTTGTCTCATATTATGAATGCTCATTGTGATGTTGCTATCATTACTTTAAAAATAAGGCAGTAAATAGCTAATTTATTTGCTTCAGTACTCTGGACAGAACTTGATTGTTTGGAATAATTGATACAACAATCGTCAAGGACAACCCAGGTTTTTATTAAACAATTGTCTGTAATATAAAATATCATTATTGATTTGCAAAGAAACATAACAAGATAACTGTTAACATTTGATAATCGGATTAAATAATAAAGTTGATTAACATTTCATGCTCAATCACCAATGCTAAATTTGTTTGGACAGTGTCCCTTTAAGAGCTTTAAATAGTGTATTTACTTATCTTCCTATCTTGACATACTTTGCTTGAAAAGCATATCGAGATCGGCTCAGTAGATGAAGATTGGTGGATGCACAGAGATGCCTTATGTGATTGTCTCAACCATGTGCATTTAAATTTCTTCTGTTGAGGATATATAAATACTAAGAGAAAATGATTTACATTTTAAAGTCTAAACAATCTTCTATCTCTACAGATCATTTGATACAATTGTTTGTTTTTAATGTCTCTTTAAAACTAAAGACGCCATTGCACAATAACATATATGAGCACTTCAGACAAATACAAGCTCGAGGTTTATTTGCTAATAACAAACCTGTAGTTTAACATTTATAAACAGATTATCCAAGTTACTGACATTCTAACCTGAATTTTAACATTAAGAAATATTGCGTGGGAAACGCATCTTGAAACACCAGATTAGCTTCTTTAAACATTAGAGTCTAATGTCACGCAATAGCACACAATCAATGTGCATTATAAAGACATTTAATAGAGCAATGTCAATACTTCACAATAAATTTATTTAAAGAACAATAAAGACATACAATATTAAATGTGTATTTGTATTAAAGAAACAGACCGTTATTAAACCGAGAAATGTCGACAACATTTAATAATGTGACAGTATTAGATTTTAAAGAGTATTTAATCATTAATATTTAACGGATCACGGATATTAAATCTGCGTCACACATATCCGCATGACAGGCCCATGAGTTACAAATAAGTCTACATGAAAAATGAAGTAACAGCACCACCAAGCGGTATGTGTAAGGAAGTTACTAAGATATGAAACATTAAGGAACGGCCAATCAGAGTTCATCACACAAACACAACTTGAGTCAGGATGGTCTCACAGACATTATAACAATATTTCAAACTTTTATCCAATCAGATGTACAGATAAATTGTCCCATGGTGCATCTCATGTTTACTTCACCATATAAAAGTCCATTACACGTTGGCATCTTTGTCAGTTCTCTAATGCCTGCAGCCAGTATATATTATATACATACATATATTATACAACCCAGCAGGCATGTCAGTTCCCAGGTTCACCAAGGAGGAGAGCGCTGCACTGGTCCATGCCGTCAAGGACTTTTATCCCCAGCTGTTTGGGAACAAGAGGAGCTCGACAGATGCGCCTGTTAAGAAGGCCCTCTGGGAGTCTATCACCAATGCGGTTAGATTGGTGTGTGACGTCCAGAGGACCCAGGATCAGATCATGAGGAGATTCGGAGATATGAGGTTGCGTTTATCGAAAAAAGTCAACCTCATAAGGGACTGGGTACAAGCCCGTAAAAGAGGGGGCCAAAGAAAGGCCCCGCGGAAACTGTACCTACTCCCTTATGAGGTGACTTTATGCGAGCTCCTCAATCTCCGGGTCCCCAAAAGATTTAGATCCTTGCCATCCTCGGCCTCCTCTTCTTCCCTCCCAGCTGCGGGATCTGAAAGTCCTGACGCGGGGGCCAGGGCAGATGCTTCTCTGTCCGGTGGCCTGGGAGGAGATAGAGAATCTGAACCAGGTAATTATCCAACTTCATATAATATATATATATTTTTTTTTAATCAAAAAATGTGTATATAGTCAGATACTAAACCTATACAGATCTCACAACATACACTACATATGATGTTTAGATATCTGATTTTAGATTAGTTACACATGAAATAGGAATGATGTTTCTTGCGCTCTACAGAATATGCGTCACAGAGCGGAAATGTAATTTCTCATCCACGTTAACATGGGTTTGCGGAAAGTGGCATTGCTTTATACATGTTGTTCAAATGACGGATGCGTAATTCCGCTTGGAATCATTGCGCAATGATCGCGAAAATGGCATTTCTCATCCACGTTAACATGGCTTTGCTGTAAGTGGCATTGCTTTATACATGTTGTTCAAAATTAAATGTGAATTCTTAGATTAGTGAAGAATACAGTATTCTTATTTTCAATATTATAGCTAATAAAAAACCAAGAATACAAATAAATTATAACATATGGCCATCAATTGATGATTATGAAATAACAAGCAGATATTATTAAAGATACAGTAAACAACACAACTGATTGAAAATAAGAGTCCAGGATATATTTATAATTAATTTAATTGAGGAAACAATTAACTCATGGGACTACCAAAGGATTAATATTTTTCAATTGATTTGTTAATAATGTAAAGTTTTTAAACATGGCATGATTAGTATTAATGATATGCAATCCTCATTTAATATATTACAGATATGGATGTGGCTGCTGGATCCTCAAGCCAGGGCTTGTCACAGTATGGTATGTCTCTTTTTAATTGACATTTGTCTTAGAAACATGGACTGAACATTACATACTAAATACACATTGTTCAATATTTATATGTAATGTCTCTTTAATAGATGAAAATTAAATAATTCTTCGGATATCCTTAAATAACATATTAGATTTGAATTGCATGCTCAATACCATTCATTACATCAACATATGGAGTAGATAATTCATTAACAACAACATTGTGGAATCAATTTAATTTTAGATTAAAGGGATACTGAGCTACAATTATTAATATTGTCATTCAGATACAGTATGCAATATTAATAAACATAAAAATATAATACTATCATCATATGTGACATATTCTATTGCTAAATTTATTTTAAAATCAAGAAAGTACGTTTATGTGCATCTAAATTTTGGTTGACCAACCTGGGTTTTTATTGATGATTGGTGGATACCTTCAACAAACAATATTTATTGAATCCAATATTGCTTATCTGCCTTTAAGATTAAAATCGAGCAACATTCTAATTATAATAGGAGTCAATGTTAAATCATTTTGAACAGTTTGAACATAGAAATCAATTATTTAAATTAATCATGTCAGTGTCCCTTTAAGACAAAATAGATTCATTCATCTTTATATTCTTTTTATTAAAAACTATTGATATATAATTCACATTCTCTGTTGGAGTTACTTTATAGATATCTGCATACTCTAACAGCACCATGATTACATATTTGTAATAATCAATTTTGTTTTGTATTGTGATAAATATGTGTTGTGTCCTAAACAAGATTACTCTACATTGCACAAATGGCTCGATGTGACACATGTGTTTGTTTAGATTTGTCAACAGATGCTCTTCAATATGTGGTTTGTGTGTATTCTTTTAACTTCTTAAGGACATATGATGGAATTATTCCGTCATAAAACAATTGAGCAAAGTGAAAGCTGTGTCCTTAAAGGGTTAAGAACATTGATCAATGGGTATATTTAGATATGCAATAGCAGCATCTGAGATGAATTTGATGTCTAATATAGTCTGACATTAAACATATGTTCAATACAGAAATTTTAACAGAATCCCCTTGATTCAATCAAGCATTTTCTGGTGTAATGACTGCTCTATTCTTCACATTTTAAAGTTGATTAATGTTAAAATTCGAGACAGATGTGATTTAGTGATATCCCAAATGTGTTTAATAATATATATCTATATCATTCATAGAGAGAGTTGGTGTGGTGAGCCCACAGGAATCCAGCAGTGACATAGAGCCGCCTTTGCGGTCTCCTGGTAAGTCCATTGACTCATTTATATGTAATTGAAGGTGTATTGCTAATCAATATTATGATCATGATTCTGATGAAGCATAACATTATAAAAATTAAAATTATTTCTCTTCTGATTATATATTAATTTTCTTTTAATATTGAACGATTAATAATTTCAACTTTATTAGTCTCCACGGCCTAGATTTGGAGTTTGGCGGTAAAAGGGCTGTTAACGCTCCGCGGGCTTTTTTCTGGCCGCACCATAAATTTAACTCTGGTATCGAGAGTTTAAACAAATGCTGCGTTAGGCTCCAAAAAAGGAGCGTAGAGCATTTTTACCGCAAATGCAACTCTCGATACCAGAGTTGCTTACGGACGCGGCCGGCCTCAAAAACGTGCTCGTGCACGATTCTCCCATAGGAAACAATGGGGCTGTTTGAGCTGAAAAAAAACCTAACACCTGCAAAAAAGCAGCGTTCAGCTCCTAACGCAGCCCCATTGTTTCCTATGGGGAAACACTTCCTACGTCTGCACCTAACACTCTAACATGTACCCCGAGTCTAAACACCCCTAACCTTACACTTATTAACCCCTAATCTGCCGCCCCCGCTATTGCTGACACCTGCATATTTTTTTTAACCCCTAATCTGCCGCTCCGTACACCGCCGCAACCTACGTTATCCCTATGTACCCCTAATCTGCTGCCCTAACATCGCCGACCCCTATATTATATTTATTAACCCCTAATCTGCCCCCCCAATGTCGCCGACACCTGCCTACACTTATTAACTCCTAATCTGCCGAGCGGACCTGAGCGCTACTATAATAAAGTTATTAACCCCTAATCCGCCTCACTAACCCTATCATAAATAGTATTAACCCCTAATCTGCCCTCCCTAACATCGCCGACACCTACCTTCAATTATTAACCCCTAATCTGCCGAGCGGACCTCACCGCTACTATAATAAATGTATTAACCCCTAAAGCTAAGTCTAACCCTAATACTAACACCCCCCTAAGTTAAATATAATTTACATCTAACGAAATAAATTAACTCTTATTAAATAACTTATTCCTATTTAAAGCTAAATACTTACCTGTAAAATAAATCCTAATATAGCTACAATATAAATTATAATTATATTATAGCTATTTTAGGATTAATATTTATTTTACAGGCAACTTTTTAATTATTTTTACCAGGTACAATAGCTATTAAATAGTTAAGAACTATTTAATAGTTACCTAGTTAAAATAATAACAAATTTACCTGTAAAATAAATCCTAACCTAAGATATAATTAAACCTAACACTACACTATCAATAAATTAATTAAATAAACTACCTACAATTACCTACAATTAACCTAACACTACACTATCAATAAATTAATTAAACACAATTCCTACAAATAAATACAATTAAATAAACTAGCTAAAGTACAAAAAATAAAAAAGAACTAAGTTACAAAAAATAATAAAATATTTACAAACATAAGAAAAATATTACAACAATTTTAAACTAATTACACCTACTCTAAGCCCCCTAATAAAATAACAAAGCCCCCCAAAAATAAAAAATTCCCTACCCTATTCTAAATTAAAAAAGTTACAAGCTCTTTTACCTTACCAGCCCTGAACAGGGCCCTTTGCGGGGCATGCCCCAAGGATTTCAGCTCTTTTGCCTGTAAAAAAAAACATACCATACCCCCCCCCAACATTACAACCCACCACCCACATACCCCTAATCTAACCCAAACCCCCCTTAAATAAACCTAACACTAAGCCCCTGAAGATCTTCCTACCTTGTCTTCACCATACCAGGTTCACCGATCCGTCCTGGCTCCAACATCTTCATCCAACCCAAGCGGGGGTTGGCGATCCATCATCCGGTGCTGAAGAGGTCCAGAAGAGGCTCCAAAGTAATAATAATTTATTTCGTTAGATGTAAATTATATTTAAGTTAGGGGGGTGTTAGTGTTAGGGTTAGACTTAGCTTTAGGGGTTAATCAATTTATTAGAATAGCGGTGAGCTCCGGTCGTCAGATTAGGGGTTAATAATTGAAGGTAGGTGTCGGCGATGTTAGGGAGGGCAGATTAATATTTATGATAGGGTTAGTGAGGCGGGTTAGGGGTTAATACATTTATTATAGTAGCGCTCAGGTCCGCTCGGCAGATTAGGGGTTAATAAGTGTAGGCAGGTGTCGGCGACGTTGAGGGGGGCAGATTAGGGGTTAATAAATATAATATAGGGGTCGGCGGTGTTAGGGGTAGCAGATTAGGGGTACATAGGGATAACGTAGGTGGCGGCGCTTTGCGGTCGGAAGATTAGGGGTTAATTATTTTAAGTAGCTGGCGGCGACGTTGTGGGGGGCAGGTTAGGGGTTAATAAATGTAATACAGGGGTCGGCGGGGTTAGGGGCAGCAGATTAGGGGTACATAAGTATAACGTAGGTGGCGGTCGGCAGATTAGGGGTTAAAAATTTGAATCGAGTGGCGGCGATGTGGGGGGAGCTCGGTTTAGGGGTACATAGGTAGTTTATGGGTGTTAGTGTACTTTAGGGTACAGTAGTTAAGAGCTTTATGAACCGGCGTTAGCCAGAAAGCTCTTAACTCCTGCTATTTTCAGGCGGCTGGAATTTTGTCGTTAGAGCTCTAACGCTCACTTCAGAAACGACTCTAAATACCGGCGTTAGAAAGATCCCATTGAAAAGATAGGATACGCAAATGGCGTAGGGGGATCTGCGGTATGGAAAAGTCGCGGCTGAAAAGTGAGCGTTAGACCCTTTAATCACTGACTCCAAATACCAGCGGGCGGCCAAAACCAGCGTTAGGAGCCTCTAACGCTGGTTTTGACGGCTACCGCCGAACTCCAAATCTAGGCCCACATTTGTTATTCATAAGATGTATAACATATGTTTGTTTCCATGTTATTTTTTGACAACATTCATCAAGTGATACACACATGAGAAATCTTAAATGTTCTATGTACTATGCTTTTATGATTTTAACATTAATACAAACAATACATTTAAAATCAGAATCATTGTCAATAACAAATCTATTGTCATTTGTATGCTCCATCAAAATGATGTAAATCATAACTTTGTGTGTGTATATCTTTAATGCAACATTGATGTGCGTATTTGAGCAACAGTAACATATGTTATAATATCTGATCTTAACGTGTACACAACATGTTATGTTTTACAGAGATTGATGTAACATGTGGGACGGAGGAGGAAGAGGCTGCCTTGGAGTCTGATGGTATGTGAAATATATCTATCATGTTTCCAACATGTTTCTTTATTGGAAATCATTTTATTGAAGACATTCAAAGTCTACAGCTTTTGCACTTTAAAAAGGAATATTATTTGTCTGTTCAAATACACTACTGCCCCCTTTCTATATCAGGCAGCATGAAAATCTGCTTGGATTTTTTTTTTTAAATATATAATTCATGCCATCATTATGTCACATGCATATTCCAGGCCAAAACACAATAATAAGGTTAAAATTGTACAGACAGTCATTGATATTCATCTGAGTGCCTATATACATACCATATCCTCATTTCAGAATTGTTTACAAATTCAAACACACTTCGAAGTATATTGAAAACATAATCAATTTGAAATGCGTTGATTTGATGTCAGGATGTATGAGATGTTAATATATTTTCTTTACATTTTCAGATGGATCCACCACTTCTGGTCATCTGGTTTCCGCCCCTGCCCAGTCACAGACCCCTCCCCATGCACACACCCCTGACCATGGCCAGACCCCTGCACAGACCCAGACCCCTTCCCATGACCAAACTCCTGACCATGCCCAGACCACTGCCAGCCCTTCCCATAGTTCATATCCTGTCCCTCCCAAAAAATGCCCATACACCCCCCTTCGCCGCTCTCCCCGTATTCTGGCCCGTACAGCTGCCCAGACCCAAACTCCCCACTCCCCAGCTGTACGGCCTACCCCGGAGCGGCAGCTCACCACTCCCCAAGCCATTAACATCCCTCCCCAAGCCACTCCCATCCCTCCCCAAGCCAATCCCATCCCTCCCCCCTGTCTCAACCTTCATTGTCCTGGGTGTCGGATTGTCCTTCCCAGGCACAGCTGTAAGTATCATTCAAAATACACGTTATAAGATACTTAAAGGTACAGTGAAGTTAAATTTTTTAAATTGTGATTCCAATCCAGCATGCAATGTTAATCAAATTTATAATTTACTACTCTTATGAATTATTCGTCATTCTCTTAATATATTTTTGGAAACAAAGTAATTCCTATAATTAGTTTAAACAATAAAATAAATCTGGCCATCATTTCTTTATTGTTGGATGAATGTATCCATCAACCAGCAGGCACAAACAAAGTTGATAAACAAATATTGGCTTCCATAAAAAGCAACATTCTTGCATTCAAAATCTAGCTTGAGAATTAAAAAATATAATGAATATGTGTAATTTATAAAGATTTGTAATGTCATGCTCTATCTGAATCAGTCCATTAAATATTTAGGTTCAGTGTCCCTTTAATTGGATATCACTACATATACCAATCACCACTACTTGGATCCAACAATTTATGTACAAATGTTGATACATTATCTCTTGTCTAACCCAGTGGGAATGTAATTTCTTCAGGTTGCTATGTTTACACAGCTTGTCCTCAATGCCAAAATGTTTAAGGATAGGTGTGCCTACCACAGTCTAAATTTAATTTTTAAATTGCTGATGTAAGTACAATGTAAATCCTTTAACAAGATTTGATACACTCAAGCTGTATAAGTGGATCATCTAAAACCAATTAAAGGGGACAACATGTTTGAGTAACATGTCCCTTTAATGATTTCTGTCTGTCTGAATAACCTAATTCATGTGTAAAGAATAAATGTAAACTAATTGATGTAAAGAATTATTTGTCTTTATGATGACAATGTATGTAGTAACATTTTTTCGTCTGTTGTGTAATTATCCTTAATATTTAATTTTTTATTTATTTTAGGCTGTGACTCAGCATGGCTCATGCTAGAAGGTATAGCAAGAGTAGAGCAGGCCGTGTTGAGGAACGCAGCTGTCCTGAGAGGGATGAACAACACCATGCAGGCCCAGCTCCGGGTTCAGGACTTGACTCTGCGTGCAATTATGCGATTAAGTTCAAGGCCTGAATCTGGAGCTGGACATGCACAGGACAATGAAGAGGATGACCAGTAAGTGGAGGATCTGGATATGCTCCATGGCGGCAGATAAGAATCCTCCGTCCACATGTTCAATTTGTATTTTTATTGTTGCCATTTGGCCTTTTTAAAAGTTTATTGTTGTGCCTGTTGCACTCTTTTACCTTGTCATATGTCTCCAATGGGGCTATGCTGGCCCTTGGCAACTCTCTTCATGGACTGTGATGCACTGTGTTACCTTGTCATGTGTCTCCAATGGGGCTATGCTGGCCCTTGGCAACTCTCTTCATGGACTGTGATGCACTGTGTTACCTTGTCATATGTCTCCAATGGGGCTATGCTGGCCCTTGGCAACTCTCTTCATGGACTGTGATGCACTGTGTTACCTTGTCATGTGTCTCCAATGGGGCTATGCTGGCCCTTGGCAACTCTCTTCATGGACTGTGATGCACTGTGTTACCTTGTCATATGGCTCATATATTCCTTATTTTTACAAGATTATTTATAAACGTTGTGTATGTTTTCTTACATACTAATAAAATACATTTTATTTCACGAATCTTTGTCCTCATTCTTCATGTTATTTTTTGAAAGCTCTAGTTTATGTTGTTGATCCTTAAAGGGACCTACCAAATATATTTGTAATAATAAAATCATATATGTAAGACAATAGTAAATGACTTTAAGATTAACATCTCCAATGTAATCTTATTATTTGTCTTTATATTTTTTTCTCTTAGCTTTATCATTGCCTGATTATGATTAGCATAGTAATTGTTTTATATATGTATATATAGATTGTTATTTGTGTATATATGTATATTTCAATGTTCAGATCCATGTGTGTATTTAGAAACTCTGCATGAATTGATGCACCTTTACCAAATGATCTGAGTATTGATACAATGATATAATCCCTGTAAAGTGTTCATTTTATTGAAATAGTATTGTCTATGTGTATGCTCTTTTTAAAAACAAAATAATGTCCCTTTAAGTGATGGTGATCACAATTGTTAATGAATGTATTTCCATTTCTAAAGCGTTTTTGTCCTTTTTACATGAACAAGGACATATAATCTTATTAATAAACAATCTTATTGTAATGTTGACAGCACCTGTATTTCATTTTCAATTCTATATTATTGTAAAAGTGTAACCAAATAAATCTCTGTGTGTAATGCAAATAATTTAGATGATGAATATTTGTTAACAAATATGTTAACAAAATACATCTCCTCCCATATATGGCTATAGGTAGGCTGACAATAATTAAACTTGAATAAATGACACGTTTAATCAATCCATGTATAACTATTGTTATTCAACAACAATCCAAACATATCTTAAAACATCAATGGCATATGTATTTCTCATGTGTATCTTTTAAATGTTAAACATATACACCATAGCTATAGTTCAAGGGACAGTCAAGTCCGAAAAGATGATTCATGATTTGTTGTCATTCCTAGATAGCAATCTACACACATACTAGTTCCTAAAATATAAATACGTTTCTTAGTGATATGCCAAGATGTCACTGAGTCCTTGTATTGTCTGCGGTTTTTCAGCGATCTCGGATGCGCCATGTTGCTTAAGACGTCACCTGCCAGGCTGTCCAATGATTCCTTGTATTGACTGACGTTCTTACGTGATCAGGAATATGCCTTTTATTGGATTGCGTTTTGACGCGATCAAGGATGCGCCTTTTTTTTGGGGCGTTCTTACGTGATCAATAATGTGCCTTTCATTGGATGGCGTTCTTACGTGATCAAGGAAGCGCCATGTTAAGACGTCACATGCAAAGGTAAAAAAACGTCTGATTGGATTACGTAGTCCCGCAATATTTGTGCACGTTAAAAACGTTTGTGACTGCAGCCAATTTTAAAAAGCTTGCGAATATGTATTATTTGCATCATGTTACATTGTTGACCCGTAGCTGATAAAGACCACCACATTCTCTTTTGCTGGATGTCTGGTTGAATCAACGAACGAAAGCAAAATGTTTTCATGCATATGATATTTCTAGGCAAGTGCAAATCTCTATAGTCCATGTTTAATATGTTTGTCAACAATGTTCCTTTTTCTGAAAAATTAATGTTGTGTTTAATGTTGAATATATCTAATTAATAAATATGCGCTATTGTGTTTGAATAAAGTAATCAATATGCATTTATCTTTATCATATGCTAAATATATGATGCCGACTTCTTCTAAATGTAATTTCGTTGTATATTTTATTAAAGGTTCATTAGACACTCACATTATAAATCAAAAGCTTTGATTTTGTCTCTAGTTAGATAGTCCATTGTTTAACCAATACGTTTATTTTTTCTTCTGTTCTACGAAAATGTAAGTAATTTTCTGACTCCTCGCAAAGCCTCTGAGTTTCATGTGAGTACCATCTCCAGCTTTCTCCAGTTTGTGTAAAGGGTCTTTTCATATGTTAATGATGGGGTATTGTGTTGTTTTACGGTTGTAATGGGGGTTCATCTATATTTTCAATATAGCTAACCCTATTTTATTTTCAAGTGTTTGAAGCTTTTTAATATTGATATCAGTATATGTTAATCTTATTGTTTGTAGTAGTGTCTATTACATACAGTTCTGTTAAAAATATAGGATACTGTCCCTTGAATGCAAATGTTGTTTTTTGTATCATGTATGAGATCCACATAGTTTAATCTTCAAATATATTATTGTTAGCATATTTTCACCCCCCCCCCCACTCCTAAAAGGACTTTAAACCATATTCATTGTTAAAAAAAATGTATTTACAATAAAATATTAACACAATAATGTCTCTTAAAGAAAATAGACTTTATTTAACACGTCAATATAAATGTGATTTCAATATTTATTTTTTAACAAAGTACATGTAGATATACCAACAAGCTTCAAATATGTGTTAGCATATGTAATGTTGTTAAAGGGACAGTTTAGAAAAAAAATAATGTTTTTCATTATTCTAAAAGTCAATTATGTAATATCAAGGATATCAAATGTTTCTCAACAATTGAACATTTGTCTGGGTTTATTTAAATTTGCTATCTAAACCTATGAGGTTGGTGTGCTCATTTCTTCGATCTTGAAGAGTGCTTGTAATCATTATACAATTTGAGCACTAGAGGGCATTTGGATAGCATTTGTATATGTAAAACCTTGTGCTCATACAGCATATTATTGACCATGTATTGATCATTGATATCTAAAATGTTGTTATGTATGAACAACAAATAAGTGGTCATTTTTCATAGTCAGAGATACAAGGGTAAGCACATAAGTCACACGTATTTCTCCATGTTTTGTTGTTTCCAACTTTATAATGCATAATACAGTGTTTTCTTTGTAATCAATAATTTTCTGACTGTCCCTTTAAGCTGTGTTATTGGCATTCAAACAGTAATATGCCATCATGGATAATTGTTATGGTAATTTAGTTAGCGATTCGGGAAACATTTTGGACATCACATCACAGAAACCAATCAATATCATGAACAAGGATAAGTATGTGATGATGTGGTTTTCACACACTTATAACCCACACTCTGCAAACAATCTGCCTCCATGGACCCGGTCCCATAGAAGTCGATTATATACAGAGTGTGGTCCACAAGTGTATGAAAACCACATCATCACATACCTATCCATTACACATTAAATTAAAAAAAACAGTAAAGATGAAAAAAAATACTTACTTCCTCTTCCTTCCCCTCTTCCCACGGGGCTGAGGCTCTGGGAGAGGCAACTGCCGACTCCGAAGAGTCCTCCTTGGAGCTGTTGTGGGAAGAGTGGAAGGAAGAGTACTGGGACGACCAAGGTGAGGAGTAGATGGCTGAGGAGGAGAAGATGGATGAGGAGGAGAAGATGGATGAGGAGGAGTAGATGGCTGAGGAGGAGTAGATGGCTGAGGAGGAGTAGATGGCTGAGGAGGAGTAGATGGCTGAGGAGGAGTAGATGGCTGAGGAGGAGTAGATGGCTGAGGAGGATGAGATGGGCCGGCAGGAGGAGATGGCCCAGCAGCAAGAGGCCCAGCAACAAGAGGCCCAGCAACAAGAGGCGGACCAGGAGGTAGACCAGCATGCGCCTCCCGGAAAAACATTTCTTGGTGAAGCTGAAATATTCTGGTTTGTCCTTCTTCTATTCAATTCAGTATGGTGATGATTTGATTTTGTCCTTGAATAATTTGATTTTGGCCATCAAGTATTCTGTTGCGTCCTTCTATATTTTCTATCCGGGAGGTACGCATCTGGTCTATGCAGTCCAGTAGAACCCGCACCTCCGCTATTTCCTCTTGTTGTGCTTGTTGTACCCGTGCACGGCGGGGTGCCCGTGCACGGCGGAGTGCGGGTCTTTGAGGGGCCTCGGGTTCCGCGGGATCCTCCTGTGCTTCCGGGGCCTCTTCATCATCTCCCGTGCGCTGTTCGTCACGGGGGGCCTCTTCCCTCCGAAGTGGAAATTCCTCACCACCACTCTCATCCCGGGGAGATGCAGGAGGCTGTGCTGCCTCGTCCCCAGACTCTGTATATTAAAAAAAAAAGAAAAAAATAAATGTATATATTAGCATATTTGCAAATAAAGGTTTAAATGACTTAGCTTACGATACAATTACAAATGCAGAATCATTAATCCACTTTGAAATCTAACAAACAATCAATACGATTTCAGCTTTTTATAAACCGTGTTTGTGATATCTGTGGTCATTGTGAATGTTTTTGCGTTTGTTTTCAGTCTGTTTAAATGCACACCTAACCTATAGCCTAGATACTGATGTAACCGCAAAGTAATTGAATGCGTGTAAACAACGTTATAGCATTAATCTGATCCTTAACACATGAAACCCAATGTTTTATCTTTCATGATTTAGAAGCATACATTTTGTATCAACTTTCGAATGTACTTTTCTTATCTAATTCGCTTAATTCTCTGGATATTATTTGCTGAAAAGCATATCTAAATATGCTTATAAGATGCTGATTGTTAGCTGAATATAGCTGCCTCCTGTGATTGTTTCACCGTGTGCATGGCTATTTCTTCATTAAAATATATCTCAAGAATGATTCAAATTAGGTAATTTAAGTACATTTGAATGTTTTGTCAAATTGTATTCGCTACCTCAATCATGAAAGTAAATGTTTGCGTATAGTGTCCATTGAAATACATTCGTATGTGAAATTATTGTTCAATGAGCTTACCGTCAGATGAGAGTGGCAGGTTCCCGGTATCGATTCCTCCGATACCGACTACTTCCACCTCGGAGATGCTGGGCCGCAACATTTCCTCCCATCGGCAGTACTCGATTTCAATGGCAGGGCCGCCACCGGTTCCTGCGGCATGTCGGGCCTCCAGACCTAACTTTTTTTTCAGTTCCAGTTTACAGTCCCGGTAGCGATGTTTGATCGATGTTTGATCGAATCCATATCTCGGTTCCGGCCACCCACTGCATTGACTGCATTCCTGATCTCATTCCAGAGCCTCCTCTTGTCAGTCGGGGTGGTCTTTTGGTGCTGCAGCATCCTATGCCTGGCCATATAGGCCTCTACGAGGGCCTCCTTCTCCTCCATCGTAAACCTCGCCTCCCTAGTCGCCTTGGCCTTCCCCTGTGACGATGTTTCCCGGACTGTGAAGCCCTACTCTGACCGCCACTGGGCCCAGCCACTTGGTCATCTTGAACCAAGTGGCTGGGTCCACCCACCGCTTCCACCCCCGCTTCCTGCCCCCCTTCCTGCCCTGTTCCTCTCCCCCTCCCTCTACTCCCCCCTCTACCTGTCCCCTGCCTGGCCTCCATCTCTTCCCTAAACTAAACCCCAAATAATCAAACAAAAAGTGAGTGTGATGAAATAAAAGGGGGGCAAAATAAAGAACTAAAAAGACAAAAAAGGTGCTTAAAGTGTGAAAGGGATGTAAAAAACAAAGAGGGTAAGGAGTATTTAAATAAACGAAAAGAATAAGACTAAAAGGAGGATATGTAAACTAAATGTAACTAGGGGATGGGTATGGGATGGGTATGGGGTATGGGATAAGAGTAAATGGGATGAAAGGGAATGGGACTACAAGGAATGGGGTATGGAGTGTAGTATGAGGGGGTAGGGGGTATGGAGTGTATGTAGTGTTATTGATAAGTGTATGTATGTATTGAATGTGTTTGCGTGTAAATGTGTTAAGTGTACAGAAAAATCACTCGCTCGCTAACTCACACTACTACTAATTCTCACTAACAAACACTCCCACTAACTCTCACTAACTACCAGTAACTTACGCTCCCACTAACAACTCTCACTAATAACTCCCACTAACTCACTCACGCTCCCACTAACAGACTCTCTCCCACTCCCACTAACTCCCACTAACTCACTCACTCTCTCACGCTAACACTAACTCACTCTCAAAAATTCTCAAACTCTCTATTCTTAAACCTCCAATCTCCAAAGACCCAACAGCAACACAGTCAAAGAAGCCATGCTTGTGTGGTGCTTATATACCCTGTGTAAATGTTTAATGATGTCCCAATTTCCGTTGTAAATAGTGTTCAGGTGTGCTTTATTAGCAATTAATATTATTGCAATGTGTATTAAATGTGTGAATTTGCGCATGCTCATTTTGAGTTGGTATTTGTGGAATGTGTAGAATGCGATGATGTCATAGTGTTCGTTTTATCTTTCATTGTCCAATAGTATTCTTTTTAAATGTGAATTTGCGATGGTGTGTTCTTCGTGAAGTGTTGTATATGTATGTTTGTCCTAATATATATTGATATTGAATGCGATTTTGTTTCGAGTGTATGTATATCTTTTTTAATCCTTGTTGTTATTTAGCGATTTTCCGCATCTTAAAGTATATGCGTATTCCCCGTATAAAATTGTATTAAAACTCCCCCGCTTGTGAATGTGTAATGCTTGTGTGCTTTGTTGATTGATTGTTGTTGTGACATTTGCGGCGTGTTATTGTTGTGCATGATGTGGTATGCGTCATATGACCGAGCTGTACGTATTCTCGCGAGATCGAGTGTTAGGTGAAAAAAGCTATTTTTTGCCTTTCCCATTGATCTCTATGGGAGACTGTCTAACGCGGGCAGTATTACGCGTGTGACATACACGCGTTAGGAGCATCGTTAGATGGTCTTATTTAAACTCTAAATACCGGAGTCAAACAATGCCGTGCGTTAGACATAAACACGCGTGGCGTTAACAACCCATCTACCGCCGAACTCCAAATCTAGGCCAATGAAATTTTAAAACAACTGTATTTAGATTTCAAATAAAATATAATTCTAGGAATATATATATATTTTAATGGATATGAGACTGTCTATTTATGTGATATTAAATAAACACATGAATATATATAGATTGAATGAAATTTGTAATAATCCCATATTTGAAGTGCTTATATATAACATAAATTTTCAATTTTTCAGATGGATCGTAGAGGAGTGCATGCAGGCAGAACTATTGGAAATATAAAAATAGGCTTTTATTTGTATAGAAATGCCAGGATACTGATAAAATTGTAATGCATTTTAAGCTAATAATTAGCAGTATTAAATTGCCTTAATATAATACAATGTTAATAATATAACATATTTGTTATCAGAATAATCAGAAAAAATAACCTAATACTACCCATCTATAATTGGGGTTATATATGATTAATGCAGAGAGTGTGATCTGATTAAATAATCATTTTATGAGAATAATTAAATTGTAAAAAATGCTTAAGAAATGTAAAGGTGAATTTGTTTTGTCTGTATGTCTGCTGCCACCTAAGGGCCAATACCGGTAGGACAGTTAAAGGAATTTAACTGTTCAAAAGATGCGTTGCCATGGTAAACATGCTCAATTCCGTTAAGGGCCAATCCAATCAAGTATTCCAAGTACCCAATCAGAAGGGACCAGGAGGGCCACCCATAATTTTACCCATGATGGAAAACTATATAAAGTGAATGCAAGATAGAGAAAAGGGAGGATTTCTGCTAAGCTAAACGTGTAACTGGTTTGTTGGGCGCGAAATACCACTTTACTCAAGCAAAGCTAATCTACCTTTCTCATTGATTGCGATATACACTTATTGGTGATCTAAGGTAAAATAATTCCTATTAAGGAATATTGGATATCGATTGCTCTTTACCCTGGTAACGTATTCAAGGTTATTGGTAAGACTATTAGTTAAATTCTAAGTCACTGCAGTTTAAAATACAGTTGAAAGATTTAAAGGAGCAGTTTGTATTTCAAGTTATTTCATAAGCCTAAGTATTGTTTAAATTTGTATCTGGTAGGCTAAGTAATTTATCTGTGAAAGTTCTGGTGTTTTAAATCAATATTGTATTAGGATAAATTGCAGTTAAATAGCATAATATATATATTATCCTATTGTTTATAAGCACTGTTTAGGATTGTATTGCTTGGATGTTAAAAGTTAAAGGTTTTGGTCCCATTGTGTAAAAAGAATGAAAGGCTATTTGTAAATAAGGCTGATTTTTAAAGATACATTTTTCTGGGCTTTGTAAGAAGGATAGCATATCGTAATAGTTGGTTTTAACGTTTATAATATTGTGTCATATTCTGGTATTGCAAATATATTTCAAAATCTTCATGGATATTAACTAAATAAAAGAATTCAGGTATTTATATTAATTGCATGGTTTCTAGTAAATGCATGTTGATTAAGGGTTTCTATTTTTAGGGATAATTATTATTTGTATTGTGTTATAACCCTGCCATAAGCTGATGTATTATTTGGAGAGCACTACTTAGATTTTCATAAGTATACTGACATATTGATTGGAGGCACTGTTTGAGATTTATTAAAATTCATCATATTGATATCATATATTTGTAGTAAATAGAAATTATTATAAAAGAGAGAAAAAGTTTCATATTTCGATATTAATATTTTGAAAATATAATTTTTGAAAAATTGAAATATTGATTTTCATATTTCGAGATTGATATTAATATCTTGAAACATTATTAAAGATTAATTTTTTTAAAAATTAATAAAAATATAAATTTTTCATATTTCAAAGTTAATCAAAAATATTAATTTTTCATATTTTTTTTTTTTTTTTAAATATATAATTTTTTTTTCTCTCTTTTTATTGGCAAAAATTGTATTAGCGTTTTAATTTAACTAAATACTAAACCAATATAATAATGTCTGTAGCTAGAAGTGACTCATTTAATTCTATACATAGCGATGAAAATGGTCCCATCACCATACCCATTACTAAAGGTCAGGTCCTTAAGAAAGATATCTTAAGTTACGTTAAAGGGAAGTTTAATATTGCGGGTGAATGAAATGATTTTATGGATATGCTTGAAACTAGGGCTAAAAATATTACCGTTAATAATAATATGTGGAATGAAGAGAATGAATTCTTCCAAGAATTATTAATGATTAATCAATGCAAGACTCCCAAAAAGCAAGACGAACTAATACTAAAATCTTGGCCCCTTTTAATATGCATTATTGATGAAATGTCGTTTTGTGTCATAGACAATCGATTGCAAATACAGGAGCTAGAAAGTAGTATTCATTCCTCACGCAGATGCGAAGAGGATTTAAAAATAGCCAAAAATAAAATGGATGAATTTGCCCAATACTTAACCGCCTTAGATAAGCATAACATAGACTTACTCACACAGATACAAGAATTAAATAAACAGCTTGTGCAAAGCCAGAGGGATTTAAGTGATTTAAAAAGGTCATATCGCCATAATGAAAACCCTTATATTAACAGTGAAAATAATGCAGATAATGCTAACTCCTTTAGCGAACGCGTCAGGGACGAGGTACAAAAATATATGGAACAGTATAGACAAATGACCCCTAATGGGTCAGAAATAGATTTCCCAAATAGGCAGTCACCTCATGATATAAATCCAGAGGACTGCTGTAACGCAGCTGGTGCGGGGGAGGGAAACTCTAACAGAGAATCCCAAAATAAGTCTGATAAAGCATATGATTCCCATAAAATAGTCACCTTCATACAGCACGCAGTACCTATATTCTCCAATAAGGGAACAAACTCTGTAATTGATCATTTAGAGGCTTTTGAAAATGCATTAGCTATAATGAATGTTACAAGTGAGAAATTAAAAATTGAATTTCTGCCCTGGGTATTTGACAGTAAGCATCACAAATTCTTTACTTCACTAAAGGATATGAATATTCATTCCTGGAGTGGAATAAAATGACAATGCAGAAAAGAATTCGGGCAATATCGCACTAAAACTGCCGTGAGAATAGCGGTATATGGTCCAATCGAATTCCTTTCTGAATTGAAAAATGCGTACAGTATGGCTGAAGATAATCCCAGATTTGATGGCTCAGAATTTGTAAATTTATTTTTTTAAGCACTGCCTACACCCATCAAAATTAACTTAGCTAGAGATTTTGATGAGGACTGCTCATTGTAATGGCTGATCAAAGAGAGTACAAAGTTATACTCTATTCAGCAATCCAGTGAACAGGGTGTGAAAAGGGAATCAAAACCCAAAATTGTGGCAGAAACTAAGGTGTCACCTAACCCCCTCAATTTGGAGTCTAAAAAGAAGACCTATGCAGAGGTGGCCAGTCAAAACAGGCCATCTCCACAGAGGTTTAACTCTGACCCCTCCCCTACACAGGTTGAGGCGCAGGGAGACTATAACCAAAGTGGGGGACATAATCAGGTAAATAATTACTCACAAAGAGAATACTCACCAAATAATTGGTATCCGCGCAAGGGTAGATACAATAGACGGCAAAGATATTCTCAGGGTAACCAGACACCCCAGGTATATAATGCTCCCCAAAGTACTAATAATGAACAAGCTGAACCCCAGGGGCAACAATGCCAGAATAGAAATAGCGGCCCTGATTCTGAGGGATCCCAACGGTCCAGGAATTATTATTATGGGGCACCAAGAGATAGGCCCAGGGGTAGAGGTAACTTGTACAATCAGGTAGATATGCTGTTTACCCAGTTAAATCGGTTGAGCGCACAATTCGCTAATATGGGTCAACTTTCTACGGCTCAGCAACCGAACAATACTTTTTTAGGGGTACAGCCAGTGGTCAGCAGTGGACCACAGGCACAGTCATAAATACTGCAGTATCACCTGAGAGGGAGGGGAGAGATATACAAAATGTAATAATAAATATCAATGATACTAATCATGTTCTCCCCCACAGACCGGAAACAGACAATTTAGCTGTTATAACAGGCAGCCTCCTCCGGGAAAAATTAACAAACCTCTTCCTTTGCAGCACTCCCTTAACCTTATTTCCACAGATGCAGTACACAAGAATCCAGCTGATTCTGTCATAGAGGAGACCGATAGGTATGAAGCTTCTTCTGCATTGGAAAGCCTGGCGAATTCAGGTAACACGTGGCGAAGCCCACAGATGTATGATAACGCCAACTTTATGTGTGAAATGGTAGAAAATGCAAGAAGGTATTATGTATTAGTTGAGCTGCAAGATTCAGTCTCCAACCCAATCATGGGATTAATTGACACTGGTCTCAGGCAACTATCTTATCCCACAAGTACTACACACAGCTAAATGAGCTAACACCCCACAAACCTAAAATAAAAGAATTTGATGGTTCCCTAATAGGAGTTGGGGGTGAGTCTCTAAAAGTTTACGGTACTGCCTGGCTAAAATTTAAACTGGGGAACAGGGTCATAAGACACCCTGTCATTATAGTGGATCTGCCAACTGATCATTTAATTATTGGTAGTGATCTCCTGAAGCGATTAGGCACCATAATTGATTGCATAAATAATATACTTTGGTCACAAGTTAAAAGGACTATCAATTATCAAAAATCTGGTATACCCCGCCCCCGACATAGCTGTCACGTGGTGGAAGAGAAACCAGATGCTGTGGAGATTCATTTCAGGAATAACTCTGTACCTGAAATCACTATCCTACAGATAGATGATCAGACTCCTTTAAATGGCTCTGATGGTAACACTTTAAAAAATTTCGCCTGGAAAGATATCAAATATTTCCTTAGATGGCTATGTATTAACCATATCACTCCACAAGGGGGATCATAGAATCCCTAAGGGGGGAGGCCACGCTCAATACCTCACAGGGATTGAGAGAGTTAAAGAAGATCTATTTATCCCTATACAAATGCATGACCTTGGTACAACAAAATATGCCAAGTTGAGTTTAAAACAGGAAGCTAGCTATATAAGCGAAGGTTTATTAGTGCAAATAGCTGAACCTAAAGTGATTAAATATCTTTCTCCCCAAGACCACTGTGTCCACAACCTGGATAACAGGTCTGAAAGCTATAACATCACAGCTAAGTGCTTATTATCTGTCTCTATAGGTAATAAGTCAGTGAAACACCTGTTTTTAGTTTTAAATACACCCCATAATCAAATATACATAGGCAATGATATCTTACATAGATATGCCATACAAATAGATTTGATTAATTCTTTCCTCTGGAGCAGGTTAAAGGGGGACCCTGAAGTATTTCAGGATGAAAATGCAGCCCTGAAATCAAACCAGCAATTACCATATGCTGTGAATATGCAGGTATCTAGCGATGTTATAATTCCTGCCGGGGCTGATAATTTTCTTTTACCCTTACAGGTAAAGAGAGGTCAGAAATTAAAAACTTCTGAAACACTAATTTGCCTCTCCCATCGAATACAAAATCTGGGTGTCACAGTGACCTACACTCCTATGGTGAATATTGGAACTGTTCCAATACATATTATTGTGCATAACATGACCCCACAGGATATAACATTATCCAAGGGGACTACCATAGGACATGCACTAGAATCAAGTTATTACACTTTTAGATTCCAGAATAATGTAATTGGGCTAATACCTGAAGGATACCTAACTGAAGAACAATTAATAGAACAATCCTTTGCATCTATGTCAGAGGGTCTATTTAATGTTCAGTCTATTTATCCCTTCAGCTCAGAGGAAGGCATCTGTAAATTTGAAGAAGCCTCTCTAGTGTTTGATCAGCCAATCAAACAGCAAGATTACCCCAATTCCCAGAGTCATGGGGGCAATGTAAAATAACCAAGGGGATCTCACATCTAGGTTAGAAGAAGCCTATGAAATAGGACAGCCTGAAATCTTTCCAGGATTTCAGCAAATAGTCGAAGAGCAAATATCCTTAGCTAACGGCTGTTCCAGCGATGATGAACGCCAACTGCTGCGAGAACTCCTGATGGAGTACAAGGATATTTTTGCTAAGGATTCTTATGACTGTGGTACTACAGACTTACACATTGCAAGGAAACAAACAGATCCCAATGCACCACCTGTCTTTGTTAAACAATATAGACTTCCTTTAGCCTCATATGATTCTCTCGCAGAAATCATAAGGAACTTGGAAGAAAGGGGTATCATAAGACAGGTGCACAGCTCTTATAATAATCCTATTCTAGGTGTCCTTAAGCCCAATTGACAATGTCGTTTGTGTGCTGACTTAAGACAGCTAAACAAACGAGTGTACATGTCTGGCTGGCCTGTACCATACATTGACCAGTGCCTAGCACAAATGCAGGGATCCAAAATATTCACTGCCATTGATTGTGCACAGGGATACTGGACCATAAAGGTACATGAAGAGGACCAATATAAGCTGGCGTTCTCTTCCCAAAAGGTCCAATATGCATTCCAGAGACTTCCATTTGGATACATAAATTCTGGACATGAATTTGCTGTATTCATGCATAAGGTTATGCCTGATGCACTGGAAAGAGGGACCTTATCTTATGCTGATGATGTTTTAATCAAAAGCACAGACTTTTAAAAACACATTGCAGAGCTTAAACACGTCCTCAGCCAACTTAAAAGGGCAGGTGTCAAATTATCCCTACAAAAAGCTCAATGGTGCCGCACTCGTGTAAACTTCTTGGGACATGAAGTTACTTCTGAAGGATTAAATCCCCAGAAGAAAAAGGTGGAAGCTATAGTGAATTCTAAAAACCCAACTAACTTAAAGGAATTGAGATCATTCCTGGGTATGACAAATTATTCTCGCAAATTCATTGATAATTATGCAGAATTAGCTAAACCACTACTACTTCTTCTAAAGAAAGATGTGAAATGGCACTGGAGTCTCAAGAGACAGCCATCAGAGAGCTGAAGAGAAAACTCACTCAAGCACCTTGCTTAGCGTACCCTGAAGGTGGTAAACCTTTCTTCTTAGAGACAGGTTACACAGATATAAGCATGAGTGCTGTTTTATACCAAAATCATGATAATTTAAGCTTCTTGGGACATGAAGTTACTTCTGAAGGATTAAATCCCCAGAAGAAAAAGGTGGAAGCTATAGTGAATTCTAAAAACCCAACTAACTTAAAGGAATTGAGATCATTCCTGGGTATGACAAATTATTCTTGCAAATTCATTGATAATTATGCAGAATTAGCTAAACCACTACTACTTCTTCTAAAGAAAGATGTGAAATGGCACTGGAGTCTCAAGAGACAGCCATCAGAGAGCTGAAGAGAAAACTCACTCAAGCACCTTGCTTAGCGTACCCTGAAGGTGGTAAACCTTTCTTCTTAGAGACAGGTTACACAGATATAAGCATGAGTGCTGTTTTATACCAAAAGCATGATAATTTAAGCAAAGCCATTGCTTATGCAAGCAAAACTCTATCCCCAGTAGAAATACATTTTAGAGATTGGAAAAAATGCCCTCTTATCTACTGTATGGGCTCTACAAAATTTCTGCAGCTATATACAGGGCGAGAAAATTATTGTAGAAACGGCCCACCAGCCTTTGCTATATTTGCAAAGTGAAAGAATAAGAGATGGGAATTTGTCAAATAGCCGCATAACAGCGTGGACTCTTTCCTTACAAGGCTGGCCATTAGAAATTAGCTACAAGCAGAATAAAAAGAATCCAGTCACACAGGGGCTTGCTGAGCTCCACAACTGTACTGCTAGAGATCCTGGGGAAGAATTATCAGAAGATGATTTCCTGGAGGAACAATTGCTTTCCCCATATAAAATGTACAATGAGGACCATTGTCAAACATTACCTTGGGTATATGTTGATGGTTGTTCTTACCATGCCACCATTGAAAATGAGCGCAGATTAGTCGCTGGCATTGGTATAACTGGGGCAAATGGATTCCCAAATATATCCATAGGTTTCAACATTGGACCAAGATCAAGTCAAGTTGCAGAACTAACTGCTGTTTTCAAAACCATTGAAATGGCTATTGAACATGGTATTCATGAATTTGTGATCATAACTGACTCAAATTATGTGCGTGACAATTTTGTTGAATACCTGCCAACTTGGAAGAGAAATGGCATGCAGAAAAGCAATAACAAACCAGTCAAGCATGGCAAGTTGTTCTGCCAGATTGATAATCTGGTGGTATCCAATGATTTAACCATACACTGGAAAAAGACCAAGGGTCATTCCAGAGTTCTAGGTCCTGATAAGGAAGGCAATGATCTTGCGGATTCATTAGCCAAACAAGGAGCCATAACTGGAGAACTCCTTAATATTGACCACTTAATGGGTGCAATTCAGGTAGAAGCCATTACCAGAAACCAGGCAAAACAACAGAGTGAGCCTAACTTAGTACAATGGAGTTAGGATTCTCCTAGTGAGGACCTGATCACTAGTCAAAAAGAAGACCCCATTATAGGCATCTTCTATAAACACATTGAAGATCCTGAAAGCAACCCCATCTCAAAAGATGATTGTATTGGCAAAGAAGATCTTAGAATCTTAATGAAATCCAGATCACAATTCAAGTTACAGGATGGTTTGTTAATTAGAACCTCCAAAACTGGCATTCAGCAATGGGTAGTACCCACCAAGTTCAGAGGTCTAATGCTTCAACATGCCATGATGCCCCCACATCTGGTCATTGTGGTGCCAAACTCACGTATGAAATATTGCTTAATTATGCTTTTTGGCCACACATGTTGAAAGATGTTCAAACCTACTGTCAAGGTTGTTTAATCTGTCCACAGTTCCAACCCACTGCGCCAACGCATAGAGCACCATTGCAGAAAAGGGGGATGGTAATGCCATGGTCAGATATACAAATTGATTTTATTGGTCCGGTAACAAGGTCATCAAGAGGTAACAAATACATGTTAACCGTGACATGCCTGTTCACTAAATGGGTAGAGTACATCTGTGCACCTAACAATAGTGCTGAAACATGCGCAGCATTGCTCATCAACCATGTATTTTCCAGATTTGGTTTACCCCAAAGAATCGAGTCAGATCGGGGGACCCACTTCACTAGCGAAGTGATGACCAAAATGTGGAAAATACTAGGGGTTAAAAGAAAGCTCCATATTGCTTATAGAGCGGCCTCAAGTGGTGGCATAGAGCGTTACAACCAGTCCATTGTGAAAATCCTCAAAAAGTTTGTGAGTGAAACGGGTAAAGACTGGGATGTAAAACTACCTCTAGTCCTAATAGCATTAAGAGCAACTCCAAGTAGTGCTACCAAGATGTCACCTTTTGAACTGATGACTGGTAGAAGAATGGTTCTACCTCAGCATCTGCTGTACCATACATCAGACCAAAACTTGATAAATGCTGCCAATACACATCAATATGTGGAGAACCTAAGGAAGCACCTGCAATATGAATTTGCATTTGCTCAAAGGAATTTAGAAAGATCCGCAACTGCCACTAAAACCTATTATGATCTCAAAACGTCCAAAAAGGAATATGAAATAAATGATAAAGTTTATCTTTATAACTTTGGAAGAGATCAAGTTAGGGAGAAGAAATTTCTTCCCTCATGGAAAGGTCCTTTCGTCATTACTGACAAAATATCTCCAGTGGCCTATAAAATAAGGATCCCCAAAAATGAAAGTTTCATAGGTAAATGGGTCCATATCAATCAATTGCGGGCAAGTCATCCCAGATCCCAACTACAAGTCATAGAGGGAGAATGAAGTGTCATATCCCCAAATGCACTAAAGACTTACTGCAGTTTAAAGATGACTAGCTGATAAACATGAAGGCTAAAAAAAATGACAGACTATCTACATAAAAGAATGTCTATGATGTGTACAGTCAACATCCGAACCTAATACCATTGACTTTAAGCCAATTTAAATACATGTGTCCTACATCTATTTAAAATTGAAAGGGGGATTTATGTCAAGGTATATGTAAGGTTAATAAATATATATTTTAATCATAAATCTTAATGTTAATAAACATGTATATATTTATTCAGATCTGACTAGTCAGTAGAAAATGATTCCTTTCCTTCAGACAAACTGACTTCAATCATGTTTAAATTCTCCCCCACTGAGCATGTTCAAAGGCAACATTTGCTCTTAATTGGAAGTGCAAACTTATGTTCAGCTCTTCCCCCATTTAGTATACAAAGTTATTCTCACACCCAGTGAGGGAAATAAACATTTGGTTTGATTAAATTCAACAACAATCCAAAAAGGCCATGTGTGTGACTGCCTGGAATTGTGAGCTAAATCTCCTACCCTTTTACAATGCTGCCTGTTAATCTAGCCCAAGTGACATGTTTTTGTGAGAATTTCAGCATTACACTTAGGTGCAAAAGACCCCTGCCGTGTAACTACCAACACTGAAATATACAAAACGTAGACAATGCGTCTGGGGTTAGGATAACACACAATGAAATTTTAAAACAACTGTATTTAGATTTCAAATAAAATATAATTCTAGGAATATATATATATTTTAATGGATATGAGACTGTCTATTTATGTGATATTAAATAAACACATGAATATATATATATATAGAAAGTAAAAGATTGAATGAAATTTGTAATAATCCCATATTTGAAGTGCATATATATAACATAAATTTTCTATTTTTCAGATGGATCATAGAGGAGTGCATGCAGGCAGAACTATTGGAAATATAAAAATAGGCTGTTATTTGTATAGAAATGCCAGGATACTGATACAATTGTAATGCATTTTAAGCTAATAATTAACAGTATTAAATTGCCTTAATATAATACAATGTTAATAATATAACATATTTGGTATCAGAATAATCAGAAAAAATAACCTCAATAAATCCACAGAAGGCAGCACCTTGCAGTATAAAAATATCTTTATTTCCATATGCTGGTATAAAAAAGTAACGTTTCGGGTAGAGAACCCTTAATCAGATTTCAAATAAAATATAATTCTAGGAATATATATATATTTTAATGGATATGAGACTGTCTATTTATGTGATATTAAATAAACACATGAAAATATATATATATATATATATATATATATATATATATAGAAAGTAAAAGATTGAATGAAATGTTTTAATAATCCCATATTTGAAGTGCATATATATAACATAAATTTTCAATTTTTCAGATGGATCGTAGAGGAGTACATGCAGGCAGAACTATTGGAAATATAAAAATAGGCTTTTATTTGTATAGAAATGCCAGGATACTGATAAAATTTTAATGCATTTTAAGCTAATAATTAGCAGTATTAAATTGCCTTAATATAATACAATGTTAATAATATAACATATTTGGTATCAGAATAATCAGAAAAAAATAGCCTAATACTACCCATCTATAATTGGGGTTATATATGATTAATGCAGAGAGTGTGATCTGATTAATTAACCATTTTATGAGAATAATTATCTTGTAAAAAATGCTTAAGAAATGAAAAGGTGAATTTGTTTTGTCTGTATGTCTGCTGCCACCTAAGGGCCAATACCGGTAGGACAGTTAAGGGAATTTAACTGTTCAAAAGATGCGTTGCCACGGTAAACATGCTCAATTCTGTTAACGGCCAATCCAATCAAGTATTCCAAGTACCCAATCAGAATGGACCAGGAGGGCCACCCATAATTTTACCCATGATGGAAAACTATATAAAGTGAATGCAAGATAGAGAAAAGGGAGGATTTCTGCTAAGCTAAACTTGTAACTGGTTTGTTGGGCGCGAAATACCACTTTACTCAAGCAAAGCTAATCTACCTTTCTCATTGATTTGCGATATACACTTATTGGTGATCTGAGGTAAAATAATTCCTATTAAGGTATATTGTATATCGATTGCTCTTTACCCTGGTAACGTATTCAAGGTTATTGGTAAGACTATTAGTTAAATTCTAAGTCACTGCAGTTTAAAATACAGTTGAAAGATTTAAAGAAGCAGTTTGTATTTCAAGTTAATATTTCATAAGCCTAAGTATTGTTTAAATTTGTATCTGGTAGGCTAAGTAATTTATCTGTGAAAGTTCTGGTGTTTTAAATCAATATTGTATTAGGATAAATTGCAGTTAAATAGCATAATATATATATTATCCTATTGTTTATAAGCACTGTTTAGGATTGTATTGCTTGGATGTTAAAAGTCAAAGGTTTTAGTCCCATTGTGTTAACTGAATGAAAGGCTATTTTTAAATAAGGCTGATTTTTGAAGATAAATTTTTCTGGGCTTTGTAAGAAGGATAGCATATCTTAATAGTTGGTTTTAACGTTTATAATATTGTGTCATATTCTGGTATTGCAAATATATTTCAAAATGTTCATGGATATTAACTAAATAAAATAATTCAGGTATTTATATTAATTGCATGGTTTCTAGTAGATGCATGTTGATTAAGGGTTTCTATTTTTAAGGATAATTATTATTTGTATTGTGTTATAACCCTGCCATAAGCTGATGTATTATTTGGAGAGCACTACTTAGATTTTAATAAATATACTGACAAAAGTCATCCAAAGAAAAAGGAATATCACGATAGGTGAGTTCATCTTTGATGCATTCATGCAAACCCCTCCTGAAGGCTGCCTTGAGAGCACTGCCATCCCAAGTGGTTTAAAGTGCCAAGGTGCGAAACTCAACGGAATACTGAGCCCCGGTTCTGTTGCCCTGGTGAAGATCCAGGAGGGAATATTCCGCAGCAGAGGTACGGCCAGAAGACCCAAATACAGCAGAAAAAGCAGAAATTAAATCATCAGCATCATGCAGGAGTGAAGCGTCCTGTTCCAGAAGAGGAGAGACCCAGGCTAGGGCCTTGCCTTTAAGCAAGGAAATAATAAAGGTGACCCGTGACTGGGGAGACTGAAAGGTGTGGGGATTATTATGGAAGTGCAGCCTGCATTGGTTAAGGAAACCCCTGCAATCCGTAGTACCTTCATACTTGTCAGGCAAAGGTATCCAGGGTATGCTTCCAGAAGCAGAGGGAGAAGCCACAGTCCTGGGAGTAGGGACTGGCGGTGAAACAACAGGAGTAGTACTCCTTGATGTGACTAGTAAGGAGAGTTCCAGCAACAAAGTATCAGTCCAGTAATTTAGGGGTCAACCAGGTAGCGTAGTGAGACAGGCAGGGTTCCAGCAACAAAGTAACAGTCCAGCAAACGATCTATCACTCCCAGGAGCACACAAAGAAGCACCTATACTTGGGCAATGACAGGTCGTTTGCTGCCTGTTCAAATACCTGAGGGATTGGAGCCACAAGACCGGCCGGCATCAGGAGCGTGCAGCGGTGACATCAGTGCCGCACGCATCCTGAGCCGACATATCCCTAGGCAACAAGCAAGGGGGAGACGCTGCACCCCTAGCAAGGGGGAAGCGTGACAGTCAGATCATCAATCTTTTTGTCAGGCCCTGCTCAGAATCAGGCCTGTATTTAAACCTGTTGCTCCTACTTGGAGCCTTAACCTTCTTCTTAAAGTTTTGCAACAGGCTCCGTTTAAGAAATGCATTCCATAAACATTAAGTTATTATCTTGGAAGGTTTTGTTTCTTGTTGCTATTTCATCTGCTTCTCGGCTTTGCAATGTAATTTGCCTTACCTTGTCTTTCATGCGGATAAGGCAGTCCTGCGTACTAAATTGGGGTTTCTCCCTAAGGTGGTTTCGGATAGAAATATTAATCAGGAAATTGTTGTTCTCTCAGAACAATTTTAAATACCAAATAACTGATACAATTAAAATAAGCAACATTGTATTGCAGAAGTAACATACGACCCTGAAGCAGGGTGTTTGCATGCTTTTTTATCTATACTAATTTATTGACATTTTACTCATATACCAATTTTAAAGTTGTGGCCACAACTCACGTTTATTTTTTATTGTTTATTATATTATTGAATATCATTTGTCTTAGTGAATATCGTAGAAATGAATATTTGTCTTCATTGTAAATTTGTATCTTGAATAGACCTTTCTTATACGTCTTTTTTAAACTTTTATATACTTTTGTATGCACAAGAACTAATAATCAAGGTTGTTTTTATGTTAAGATTGTTATCCTATACAGGTGTTGAAATACACCATAAAAGACACCAGATTGTAGTGGATCAAGTAAGGAACTAGTTGAGAGAAATTTAGTTGTTCCAATAGTTTGGAAATAAAAGAAAGTAAGGAGACCAGTCGGTAGTTAGAAGGGGTCTACAGGTAAAGCGAGGAATTGGTGTGAGTGACGCATGCTTGAATGTATCATAAAATGTGCCAGTGGTGAGAGTCTTGTTAAAGAGATGAGTTAGGGCAAAAGTTAGTGAAGCGGAGAGAGAGGGAAGAAGTCGTGAAAGAATAGGATCAAGTGGGCAGATTGTGATATAAGCTAAAGATAAGTGTATGAAGACTTCTTCCTCTGTTACAGAAGGAAAGTAGCACAGAGTTTTGTTAATAGAAGGGGTGTGTGGGAATGCTGGGTATCAGGGCTGTGGGGGGGTAGATGTATTTTATAATGGTGTTGATTTTATTATAAAAGTGATCAGAAATAATCTGAGCAGTGAATTTGATAGTAGGCAGAAATGCAAGCGGACGTAGAATGGAGTTAAAGTTTCAAACAGCCAAATAGGCAGGGTTTATGTAAAATAAGTTCCTATGACCCATCCAATAGGGAAGCGATTCCACCCATTTCATTTTTATATTCATAGCCAGGCTAAACAAACACCAGAGCGCTGAAGATTAATAGCTAGCCTGGCTCCCCTCAGCATTATTCTCTGGAGGCATTAACCACACAAAAGTGTCTCTGGACTTAATATTTCGTGTGTGGATATAAGTTGTGCTTCACTCACGTGGGAACTGTGCAGGCTTCTAATAAATATTAAGATATATTTTATAGGGATGCAACAAAATGAAAATTCTGGACCGAAACCGATATCGAAAATTCAGGATGCCCCTGGCCGAAAACCGAAACGAAACCGAAATTATTTTTTTCTTTTTTTAACTACAGTGTGTGTGTAGGTGGGAAAGCTCCAACAAATGAGCGTGGTCACGTACCGTAGGGCATGATCTGCAGTGAAACTGATGGAGCTCTACAAGGGAGAGCGTAGTTATAGCCAGACAACAATATGAGGTGGAAATGTGTTTTGTTTTTGGGTGTAGTTATCCGTGCGATAGGCGTGGCTGCACCTGATCGTCTCTCATCGTATCTCCGCCTAGTTCCTAGTTTGGGTCTCACACTGACCCATCAGATTATATGTCCGGAGCCCCAAATGGAGTCTACCTGTCACCTATCACCAGGACCACCGGACTTAGCTACAACCTTACGTGCAAGGGGGTTATACAAAGTTACTATGCTTGTTTGTTTACACTGTCTGGTGGGTGCTAATTTGCACCAACTGTGTGCGAGCTTGGGGCTTATGCATATATATTGTGCACGCATATTTGCCTCATGCGAATAGAATGTCTATGCGCAAGAGGCTGATTTATGAGCACTGTATGTAAGGCTTATATATATTCACTGTGTGTGCTTAGGGCTGTGTCTGATAATATCAAGTGTTTATAAAAATGTTACTTATCCTCCTTTGAAAACTGTATTCAGAACTTTGGTTTTTTTCTTCTAAACAAAAAAAAAGGGGCACTGCTGGTTTCAATATCATCATGTCATGGTACTTATGTGTGTGCTCTGTGTATCATGACAGTGCTGTGCTGCTCACCTTATGCTAAGGATAGACATGTAACTCAATAGAACAGGGGAGGGCTGTACATTTTGGTCCTCTTTGGGCCGAAATTGGAATTGCAAATTTTCGGCGGCCCAAATTTTGGTGCATCGATAGTATTATTCTTTATTTAGTTCTGTGTAACAGAATCAGATTTAACCATTTTTTTTTACCAATCGTCAAAATAAAGTATAGTCCTAGAAAACTATATGCAAAATAGTAAGTTAAGTAATGAACTCAGACAGCAGCTCTAAGCTGGCATCAAATTTGAAATATGCTACACAATAATTTTACCGAAAATAAAAGGCCAAAAAAACGAAAACCGAAATAACCAAAAATGCCATTTTCGGCCGAAACTTTCTGCGGCCAAAATTTCGGTGCATCCCTAATATTTTATATGAATCGATAATTATCTAGTGGAGGCTCATCCACTTGAGCACTCCCGCACGTGAACACCCAAAGAAAAAGGAAAAAAAAATATTTTTTGGCTGAATAAATATAATTTATCCTATTGGAAAAATTATATTTATTCAGCCAAAATTTTTCTAGTCTAGACTGTCAAGTTTTATAAAAAAAAAAAACCTTTTATATACCTCTATACTTCTCTACCGCACGTGCGGTAGAGAAGTATAGCCTGCCATATCCATTTGCATATTTTTCCTATGTGCCTGCAGCGCTGCCCATAACTGAGCCTATACCTTTCTTAATCGCACAATTTTTAGTGTGCGGGTTGGGCTATTTGCATGGGCAGCCAGCAGGGGGAGTACTTTTTTTTCAAGTTTTCTTTTTGAGCAGACTCTGAGAGAGAGCCAAGGCAGACCAAAGTTAAGCAGTTGCTCAGTGGTAGTGCTCAGCTGCAGGGCCGGTGACAGGGGTAACTTCAGTCAGGGGTTTTAGGACCAGAGGCAGTCCCCAGCTGTTAGTTTTATTACACCCATAATATTAATAATCTGCACAGACAATGCTGGTATTTTTATTTCTGTCCGATACTTTTTTTGTCCAGGATTTTCCCTGCTGTATAGTCACACGCATTAATCAGCAGCTGAGAGGAAAGATATCGCAAACTTTTGACTCACACTGGCACTTAAAAGGTGGATGCACTGTTGCTTCATTCAGAGCGGGAGAAGCTGAGCTCTGCAAAGCAGTGCAAGTATTGCAAGCGATAGCACCATGCCTGGGCTGCCCCCCCCCCCCCATGCTGGTAACTCTCAGCAGACTCACTAAAATTTATGAAGCAGTTGCAGCAGGTCCTGTTCGGCACAGTATAGAAGAAGGTAGGTTGGCTGGCTTCTTTATTTAATATAGCTGATTTATAGCTAGCATTGTGTGACAAATTATGTGCACTAGATTTATCTAAATAAAATCTGCTACATAAATAAATATATATATTTATGGAATGCAACACAATATATTTAAGGCAAGCATATTTTACTATACATACTGGCTGTAACGACTGCTGTGTGTAGAGCAGCAGAAAGCAATAAACTTTACTAACTGCTCTGCCAGCCGGCCACATGTGAAAACGGGGAAAGGTTACAAACATAGCTTAGCAGGAGAGATAATGCTGGTCAGGTTGTCATAGTAGCACATGATGATATGCAGGCTCTAGAATCTCATCCACTACAATACTGGGCACAGAAACCCTTGGGAGACTAAGGTAAACTCTTTATTGCCCTCAATACTGAAGCCCACAGCAACATAAAGATATTTAATTTGTGTTTTTTTTTTACTGTGAATTGATTTCAAGTTCCTGTTTCTCAGAATGTTACCTTAATGTTTATTTGCTTTGCAAAAATACACATTTCTCTTTCTCTCTCTCTCTCTCTCTCTCTCTCTCTCTCTCTCTCTCTATATATATATATATATATATATATATATCTAAGGGGCGGGGCTTTATTTCAAGGGGTGTGGTAAGGGGCTGGGCCAAGTGCACCTCCATCTTCATAATTCACCAGCCGCCACTGTAATTATCTAGCATATACAAATTCAGTATCACAGAGTACAGTCAGACACCGAAATTACATAGAAATAACAGCACATCTCACAGCGTTGAAATGCAACTACCCTGATTCAATCCATACAGCTAACTAGTTGTGTAAGGTTCATTTGCATAACCATAATGCATTGCGATATTGCTTCAGGAAGAAAATGTGCACTCATTAAAAAAAAAATCTATATTGCTTAGGTGTAAACAAATATTAGCATGAAAGAATCAGTAGACAGGTTTCAGAACGTGTTAGTAAAATTTATTTGTTAAAGGTGTAATACGTACTAAAATGAAATATAGTGAACCAAAAGCAAGGATCTCTGCTGATTTTGATCTGCAGTGTTGTAGGAGTTCTACCTGAAACAAAGATGTCTGAAGATTCTTTAAATAATATTCATCCTTCCTCGTTTGTGCAGGAAGTGGCTGCAGCAACCAGACAGCGTCCTGCAAGGTAAATGAACTGCACCAGGGGTAGAGGAAAACTGCTGCTGTTTGTCATCTGAAACACATTAAGACCTTCCAAAAGAGCCGTATTAATATAGAAAAAAAAAAGGACTTTCTATAAAGCCCGACACAGCTGCGCGCTATCTTCTGACAGGTAAATATAAGTGTAGCATCTGAAAACGCGTCAATCACAAAAAGTATTTGCATAAAGGTTTGAAACACATTTTGTGATTGACGCGTATTCAGATGCTACACTTATATTTACCTGTCAGAAGATAGCGCGCAGCTGTGTCTGGCTTTATTGTTATAATAAAGTCCTTTTTTTTATATATTAAGTCCAGAGTCATTTGTGTGGTTAATGCCTCCTGAGAATAATGCTGTGGGGAGCTGGGCTAGCTATTAATCTTCAGCGCTCTGGTGCGCCACGCCCAACATTGACTACATCACAATATAGATGTCAGCCCTGCCGCTACAGAATAGACTGAGAGGGATCAAGATGCGCATGCGTTACTCAGAAAAGATGGCAAATGTGCATGTGGCCACCATGATGTTTCTACCTAGGTAGAGCATCGTTATAGGCCTACATAATGACAAAAAATAGGTTTGGTGAAATAAGGATTTTTGATTAGGAATACAAAGAAAAGAACAGGGAACTTTTAATAGGTGCTTATTACAAATATTTATAATACTTAATACAGTTTTTAAAAAACAAACAAACATTTTTTGAGTGTACTATCCCTTTAATAAAATCCTAACACTACTCTAAAATTTACAAAGTGGGACTTCCGGTGGGAGGCATTTCAAGATGGCAGCAACAGGCTGAAGCTTTGTGGAGACTACGTTTAAATTATTATCTTACTGCCGCAATTCTTGGCCATCTACACCTCCCTTGGCAGAACTTGTGCCCGGGAACTATAGTGGATTGAGACCATATCATCTTCTCAGCCCCCGGAAGGCATTTATCCAAGAAGGACTTTCCCTGTCACGCTAGGGGAACCTATTTGCCGCCACCATTATACACTCATCGCCTTTTAAAGTAAATATGCTTGTCTACACAGACATTATTAAAGAGCTAAGTGCAGTGTTTACCCCGCTGCTGGATCGTCTACTGAACACCTGCTTGGATCTCTGCAAAGAAGTACAGAAGGCAGCAGTTGTGACCCGGCAGAGACCAGACGCATGTGAGACTGGTAAGGGACGTAACTTGACCGACAACTTAACATGCTGTATCTCAGCACAACAGGCTAAATACCCAGGGGGACCTGTATCAGATTATCGTTACTACTGCACAGACACCTATCTGTCTTATTCAGTGGGAACCAGAGCTCTAGAGGACGACATGTGCGCAATGAACGGCACTGCTGTGGGGGATCTTCCCTGGAAATCATGGCGCACATCTGCCTTGGAACTACCCACGTCATTCTGCTATTTGCGGGAGAGCCAAGAATGCAAGCCATCTGATTTGACTGGGTCGACAGTGAAGAGAAGTTCAGAATTTGGGGACACTGAAACCCCACACGCATTTCCAATAAAGATCTGTAGAGTTCATATCATGCTGCCCCTCGAGGAGAATGATCAATGGCCTAGCTGGTGTATCGTAAGGCAAACTATCCCTATAGCAGTAATATTACAGGGATTATCGCTTCCAGCAGGCATTGGGTGAACACTTGCCCTGGCAGCTTATCTGAAGGCTTTGATGTGTGCCTTCACTTACAACAGTGAACATCAAACTAGCGGTGCTGTCTTGGTCTACACTAGACTTTCCTTACATTTGGTAGGGACTGATAACTTGCTGACATTTCGTCCTAATCCCTTCACAACACAATAAACGTATTGGGACTGACTAGACTGTGTGTGTGCAACTTCATTTGGAGACTCAGGCATCATGAAGCTCGCTTATCTACCGGCTACACTATAACCCACACATTTGCACTATGGACTGCTATTCACCCTTTGGCTCCAAAATACACTCCTTCAGTCCTTTATGGTGTTGGCCGAACTGCACTTATATTATGAGAGGTTTACCAGGTTTTAGAAACATTTACTCTGACAGAAAAAAAAAGAAAAGAAAACGTTTCTTTGAATTGCTGCACAACTCTAACGAGGTTTAATTACTTCAGTTTAAAATGCTCACTAAATAGATCTTGCATGTAATACTTTGAGGTCAGCTTTTGTTCTCTTGCACTACATGTATAATTGCCCTTTATAATACTATCTAGAACAATAGAAAGCGCTAAGGCTGTAGATGTCTGGAATCTGGAGATACCTTTCATTAACATTGATATATATTTCCTTACTTAGCAGATATGAATTTCTTGTGGGATCTTTGAGATTGGCAGCCTTGTCAAGTGTGCTATGTGCTACAGTATATTTTTTATTTTCTATATCCCAACTCTTTGCAAAATGAGTGGATCGTTATTCTCTGAGGGCCTCTAGTGGCTACTTTGGTATTGCATCACACTTTCTTTAGCTCTGAGTTACGATCATCTAACAGCAATTTATTGTAAGATTCTGCTTAACCTGACACCTGTATAGAAACAGGTATGTTTTAACATTCTCTATGTATCTGCTTGATCTTTCTTTTCTTACTCTGATTTGATTGTTTATTGTTTTCCTGTTATGCCTGCATTGTTTATTCCACATTGCATATTGGTTTCAAGGGGGATGGTGTAAGACAGATAATACCTTGGTTACCCTGCATTTTAATTTAATTTTTTTTTTTTGAACTGTCATATTTATTTAAACTATGCTGAGCACTTTCTTTCACTACAATTTATTTATTGGCTAAATGGCAATATTAGAGAATGCAATAGCCGTCTGTTCGCATCAGTGTTTCATAAAATAGAATGACTTTGTTAACTTAACTAAAAGCAATTAGGTGTAGTTCCTCAGCTGTGTCACCATAACCCAGATCAGCTACTTAAATTTGTGACATTCCACCTCCTTACATATAAAACTGCACTATAGTCTATTATACATTCCATGGTTTGTTCTATTATGCTGTTTTTGTTTGGTTTACACAAAACTAAAACCCCAACAATGTGGTACAGGTGAGTACATATGTTAGAACATTCTCTAAGTCTTTTGCAGACCTCAATACAAATATGAGCACTGTATGCTACTATATCTGATAAAATTGTGTTGTTGTATATCGTATTGCATTAGCAAGTTTATATTATCTTACACTCTTAATGCCTCCTCCCACCTCCGTAGAAGCATTCTGATTTAAGCCGCAGATTTACGTAAAATAGTATTTGGCTAATGAGATGGATCCTATCATTGTTTTCTATAGCCCAGGTACATATGGAAACTGCTTGGCACCTTAATATGCTATCCCATACCTCTTGAAACTCTGTTACTAACATAGATTGGGGCACTGTGCACTATGCTATTCGTACTGTGATTCTCAGCATTTTTGTGTACTTATTTCTTGTTTGTGTGATTGGATTTGTTTGTTTGTTTGGTTTGTGTGCCTATATTTTATGTTAGATTAGGTTTAAGTTGGTTGTGTTAGTTTACAAAAAAAATAAAACCCCAACAGTGTGGTACAAGTGAGTACATATGCTAGACTTCTCTAAACCATATAAATCTTTTGCAGACTTCAATACAAATATGAACGCTGAATTCTATTATATCTGATAAAATTGCGTTGTTGTATATCATATTGCCTTATCAATTTTATATTATCTGCGTGGTGTGTCATTGATTTGTATTTTACCACTGTACCATTTGTTGGTTATAAATAAAATTAAAAAAAAAAAAAAATTACAAAGTATCTCATTACAAAAAAAATAAAATACTAAGTTACAAAAAATAACAAACACTAAATTACAAAAAATAAAAAACAAAATTATACAAAATAAAAAAGAATTACACCTAATCTAATAGCCCTATCAAAATAAAAAAGCCCACCCAAAATAAAAAAGAACCCTAGCTTACAATAAACTACCAATGGCCCTTAAAAGGGCCTTTTGTGGGGCATTGCCCCAAAGATATCAGCTCTTTTACCCGTAAAAAAACACAAAGACCTCCCAACAGTAAAACCCACCACCCAACCAACCTCCCAAAATAAAAAAAACTTAATTCTAAAAAAACTAAGCTACCCATTGCCCTGAAAAGGGCATTTGTATGGGCATTGCACTTAAAAGGGCATTTAGCTCTTTTACTGCCCAGACCCTAAACTAAAAAATAAAACCCACCCAATAAACCCTTAAAAAAGCCTAACACTAATCCCCTGACGATCCACTTACAGTTTTTAAAGTCCCACTTGAACGATCTTCATCCTGGAGTTGAAGACGGCGAGAAGTCTTCATCCAGACAGCCTCTTCAATCTTCATCCAGGTGGCATCTTCTATCTTGATCCCGGTGGCGCGGAGAGGGTCCATCCTGAAGAGATCCGGCATGGAATCATCTTCAGATGGTCGCTGCCGTACACTGAATCTTCAATGCATTCCCATTGGCTGAAAAATTTGAATCAGCCAATAGGAATTAGAGCTGCTAAAATCCTATTGGCTGTTCAAATCAGCCAATAGGATTTAAGTAACTCTAATTCTATTGAATGATGAATCAGCAAAAAGAATGTATGCTGCTTGAATCCTATTGGCTGAAATAGGATTTTAGCAGCTCTAATTTCTATTGGCTGATTCAAATTTTATTGTAGGCTAAGGGTTTTTTTTTTATTTTGGGTGGGCTTTTTTATTTTGATAGGGCTGTTGGATTAGGTGTAATTCTTTTTTATTTTGGATGATTTTGTTTTTTATTTTCTGTAATGTATATTTTTAGGGGGTGTTTTATTTGGTACCCTTGGTAGTTTGGGGGATGGGGGTTTGTATAGTGTTAGGGGGGGGGGGGGTTGTATTTATTTTGGAGCAAAAGAGCTGTTTAACTCAGGGCAATGCCCTACAAAAGGCCCTTTTAAGGGCCCACCAAAAGGCCCTTGGTAGTTTATTCTAGATTAAAAGATAAAGAGAACAAGGGGGGCGCATCATGTGCATATCAATATGCTATATAGTGATGTAAATCAAGTAAGTCAAGTGGGTACTCACATGCGACTATAGTACACTTATGTACTGGTAGGTGCAGGCTGGAGTCTTAGGGTGTACCAGCTAACCCTTTCAGTAGAACCAGATGATCTCACAATGAAGCAATTAGTTAGGCTTCTCTCCTCCTCATAGACAAAGCCAGAGCTGTATAGATAATAATAAAGAACAAGAGGGGCGCCTTGTGTGCATCAATATATCCATATATGTGAATTCAAAGAAAAAAAGCCAAATGGGTACTCACAATTGGCCCAAGTACACCTATGTACTAGTAGGAGCTGGCTGGTATCTTAAGGTGTACCAGCTAAACCTCTCCAGGTGCAGATAGTGCAGGGGGATCTTTGTCACAATATGTGCTGATGGATAGTCAGAAGCAGTATGTAAAACTGCTATGGAAGGTAATGAACCAAAGCTTGCATAAAACAAGTTCAGTTTATTAAAACAAATATTGATACGTTTAAAACAATAGCAAGCAAAATTTAAAATCATACAACGCGTTTCTAAACCTAGTATGGGTTGTTTCATCAGGCATAGTGATCCTTCTAACTGACAATCCATTTAAACAGTGCTTGATCCAATAGTGAATCAGGACACACCCCTAATGGGCGCTACTAAGCCTGTTATTAATTAGTGTATAACAGGCTAATAACATCAATGTATACATATATATACATAAATCACAGTACTTAATAATATTAGCAATATGGATAATTGTTCACCATAAGTGTTAGTGATTTGGAAAGAATATATATGGACTCTGAAAAGAGACCACAAAATTAAAAAAACACAGGCGCTAAAACAGCTTAAAATAGGCAAATAAAAACGTGATTTTTAAACCATACAGTGCAGTATATATATGCGTGCAAATAATGACACCCAGTGCGGACTGAAACAACAAAAGATGTGTGAACAACAAAAGTGTATAAAATATATGTTTAATTACATAAGTGAAATGAAAATATTAAAATATTTATACATATAAAGGCGCTGATCAGGCGCAATATTGAAGTGTAGCATACATATTAGCAATAATGTGATACAAAAAATAATAATAGAACAACGTGAGAGGTTTAGTTTTTCCCAGTATGTGATTCGATGCGATGATTTTTCCAAATGGCCCAGACTTTGAAGAAATGTTTATGTCTTCAATGGGAGCTGGAACGAGATGAGGAAGACCAATAAACGACAGAAAAGGCAACAAAATAAGGTTTTCACTTTTACTTACACCGGAGGTCGGTGGTTGAATCCTGCAAGTTCCTTTTCGTGGCGTAAGACTCCAAACCGCAGCGGGCAGCAAAAGTCAATCCAGCAGAATATGCAAACACCTTTGCACAGGTAGCTGGAAAAAATGCACCTACGGAGGCCGGAGAAAGACAAAAATAGAGCACAAAAGAGCAAAGCGTTTCAACCCGTAAACCGGGTCTTTTTCAAGCTCCCAACAGATAGATAAGTGTGTCATATATAGCCGATAAAATTAGGCTATTGGCTCAATTGCATCAGTGGGCGTATGTATTCCAAAATAGTTTGCCAGCCATAATGTTTTATGTATCACAGTTCACTCAATCCTTTAACATATATTGTGTCAAAGAACAACTGATATTATGTCAGAGAACAATTACATGTGTGCATATATGCCTCTATTTATGAAGCACAACTTTAGTTGTATCCATTCCGCACGGAGGTCATTATGACCATATATAGAAAATGTAAAAAAACTACTTATAAAAATTCAAATATAATTTATTCAGAGAGTCAAATTAAAATGTATATAAAAAATGAATTTAGGGAATATAAAAGATATATAGAAAGAGATATTTGTAAAAAATATAAAAAATATGCATATATTGGTGACAATCAGAAAAGTGTATCTTGAGGAAGAACAGCAAATAACACTGGAAAGATACATTGATAATTTAAAGTTAAAAAATAGAAACTATGTATATAAGCTGATTATATAGAATAGGAGGTCAATCTTTTAGGAAACAGCCAATGTCAAAATCGACATTCAGACCTAGTGGATGTAACGTTTTTAGATCAAAAATCCATTTACTTTCTCTTTTTAAAAGATCATTATTTATATTTCCTCCTCTCCATTTCTTTTTGACTTTTTCTATTCCAAGATAAGAGAATTGACTTAGATTCCCATTATTACACATACCAAAATGTTTAGCAATCGGTAAGTCTTTGTTTCTTTTTAATGTAAAATTTTCTATGGACCACATATGTTCTCTGATACGGGTACGTAGGGGTCTGGAGGTCTCACCTGTATATTGTAGACCACATTTGCACTGAATGATGTAAATAATATTGCTATCTGAGCATCTAATAAGATCTTTTATCTTGTATGATTTTCCTGTTACATTTGATTTAAATTCTCTACATTTAATTGAGTGTTCACAAGATTTACAGGTTAAACAGGGATAAAAGCCTAAAAGACTATTGCCCATTACGTCCAATTGATTAACACCGTTTGTAGGACTATTGCTGTTATGTGTTGGTGCCAGAATGGTCTTGAGATTTTTCACTTTTTTGTACACTACTTGTGGTCTTGGTGGAAGACTAGGACCTAATATTTCGTCATTTTTAAGTAACTTCCAGTGCTTGTTCAGAATCTTTTCTAATAAATATTTATTTTGGCTATAATTTGTAATAAATGGAATAAATATCTGCTCAGTCTCTTCCATACCTTTCTTGGCAGTGTATTTGGTTTGTTTAGATTTGGCGATTAGTAAGGAATTTCTATCAACTAATCGAACCTCATTAAGAGTTTTTTCTATCTCGCTTTCTCTATAACCTCTCTCTATAAATTTTTGTTTTATCAAACTTGACTGATTTTCAAAGTCAGTTGGGTTTGTACAATTTTTACGAATCCTCAAAAATTGCCCTTTGGGGATATTGTCCAACCATTTTTTGTGGTGACAACTAGTATAATGGATGTAACTATTCGCATCCACCTTTTTAAAAAAAGTTTGGGCATTTAATTCATTATTATTGACAAAAATTTCTAAATCAAGAAAGTTAATAGAGGTTTTATCACGTATATGGGTGAATTTGAGATTAATTTCATTAGTGTTCATATCTTCAACAAATTTATCTAGTGATAGACAATCTCCTCGCCAAATGATTAAAATATCGTCAATATATCTCTTAAAGGACACCAGGTTTGCCCCAAGTGGGTAATTGGGTAAAAAATAATGTTCCCAATACCCCATAAATAAATTAGCATAACTTGGGGCAAACCTGGTGCCCATTGCTGTGCCTCTCTCTTGATTATAAAAATATCCTTCATAAAAAAAGAAATTGTGTGTTAAAATAAACTCAATGGCTTCTAAAATGAAAATTTTCTGTTCATAATTCATAGATATATCTCGTTCTAGATAATAATTAATAGCTTTAAGTCCATCTTTATGATTAATACACGTATATAGAGATGTAACATCACAGGATGCCAACAAATAGTCATCCTGCCATGATACATCCCTAATAAGATTCAATACGTCTGTTGAATCCTTTAGAAAGGATGGAAGGAGTTTCACATATTTCTGCAGGAAAACATCCAAATATTCAGATAAATTGGCTGTTAGAGAGCCTATGCCTGAAATGATTGGCCTGCCTGGGGGATCTGTCATACTCTTATGTATTTTAGGCAAACAGTATAACAAAGGAATTCTTGGAAACTTGGGGAGAAGGTATTCACGTTCTTTTACATTTAGAATTCCTTCATCTTTAGCTTTATTCAGAATGGATATTAGACTCAATTTATATTTCTCAGTAGGGTCAGATTTTAGCTTTTTGTAGGTCAATTCATCTGTGACTATATCATTACACATTTTTTGATAATTGCAGCTGTCCATAACTACAATCCCGCCGCCCTTGTCGGCGGGCTTGATTGTGATGTTTTTATTCTTCTCTAATTCTTTTATTACTTTTAATTGTTTTCTAGTTGTGTTATTATGAACATTTCTGGGTGTTTTTTCAGATAAATTTTCAATGTCTCTGAGTATCAGTTTTTCAAAAGATTCAATGATGGGTCCCTTTTCATTTTTTGGGTAAAATTTAGATTTCTCTTTTAGATTAGTATGAATAAATTTATCAGATATTAAACAATCAGAGGCTGCTTTCTCAGCACTAGATCTCATAAACCATTTTTTTACTGTTAATTTTCGCACAAATTTGTGAGCATCTACAAACGTATTAAATCTATTTAAGTTACTAGTTGGGGCAAAAGACAATCCTTTACTTAAAATTTCCTCATGTTTATCACTTAATGGTTCTTTGCTAAGATTAAAAATGCCTATATTTGGGGTTTTTTCAGTTTCTGTATTATTTAAACCCTTGACTTTTTTATTTCTCCTAAGTCCTCCCCTGTTGCCTCGCTTTCTGAAGCCCTTCTTTTTCTTACCATTCTTTGTGGTAGTGGGCTTGCTTGAATACTTGAGCCATGGCCTAAAAAACGGTTCCCCAAAATTTGTGGAGATCCGTTATATGAATCAGATCTTCTGTAGTCTATGTCTACATGATTGGACAACGGAGAGAATCTGTTTGACAATCTTAAGTCATAGTCTAAATGTCTATTAGATTGATGTGTATATTCGTGATTTCTAGTTGGAGTATTAGAATTTCTATACTCGATATTCTGGGCATTATGTCTTCTAGGGAAAGAATGAGATTGTGCATGGCTATTTGAAGTGATTGGATACATTTCATCTTTATTAGTATGTCGGTTATGTGGACCTGACTTATCTTGAGTTCTAAAGTGGTCAACAACATGCTCATGCTGATTGTCCGCATACTGTCTTCTATTGGTGTTTTGGAAATAACTATTTCTGTCTTTTTCTAGTTGTCTTTGAACTGGCCTAAAATGGTTTTCTCTATCAATTTCTCTATGTGTGGGGTTGTTAGTGTGGGCCCTATTAGTTTGAGAGATCCCCTGATGTCTATTATTTCTCCTAGGTGTATAAGATATATGCATATTAGAAGTGTCTCTTGTACTTTCTTCATTTGATGTTTTCACATCACTTCTCCATCTATGTGAAATGTAATTATCCCAATTTGGGTTTTTAATATGTGATAAATAGTCTTCTCTATCTCTTTCAAATTTTTTTAACTTTTACCTTCAAAATATCTTCTTTGGTATTATTGATAGTCTTCTTAATATCTCTTTCCAAATCATTATATTCTGTGCTATTTTCATCCTGCAAGTTCCTTTTCGTGGCGTAAGACTCCAAACCGCAGCGGGCAGCAAAAGTCAATCCAGCAGAATATGCAAACACCTTTGCACAGGTAGCTGGAAAAAATGCACCTACGGAGGCCAGAGAAAGACAAAAATAGAGCACAAAAGAGCATTTTGGAATACATACGCCCACTGATGCAATTGAGCCAATAGCCTAATTTTATCGGCTATATATGACACACTTATCTATCTGTTGGGAGCTTGAAAAAGACCCGGTTTACGGGTTGAAACGCGTTGCTCTTTTGTGCTCTATTTTTGTCTTTCTCCGGCCTCCGTAGGTGCATTTTTTCCAGCTACCTGTGCAAAGGTGTTTGCATATTCTGCTGGATTGACTTTTGCTGCCCGCTGCGGTTTGGAGTCTTACGCCACGAAAAGGAACTTGCAGGATTCAACCACCGACCTCCGGTGTAAGTAAAAGTGAAAACCTTATTTTGTTGCCTTTTCTGTCGTTTATTGGTCTTCCTCATCTCGTTCCAGCTCCCATTGAAGACATAAACCTTTCTTCAAAGTCTGGGCCATTTGGAAAAATCATCGCATCGAATCACATACTGGGAAAAACTAAACCTCTCACGTTGTTCTATTATTATTTTTTGTATCACATTATTGCTAATATGTATGCTACACTTCAATATTGCGCCTGATCAGCGCCTTTATATGTATAAATATTTTAATATTTTCATTTCACTTATGTAATTAAACATATATTTTATACACTTTTGTTGTTCACACATCTTTTGTTGTTTCAGTCCGCACTGGGTGTCGTTATTTGCACGCATATATATACTGCACTGTATGGTTTAAAAATCACGTTTTTATTTGCCTATTTTAAGCTGTTTTAGCGCCTGTGTTTTTTGAATTTTGTGGTCTCTTTTCAGAGTCCATATATATTCTTTCCAAATCACTTTAGCAATTGAGGTTGGGAGTTTCCTCTTTATCATCACAGGTTTAATAGTTTCCTTTTTTGCGCAGTTAACCCTTTCGTTTTTTTCATTATTTTCACCATAAGTGTTAACAATATTATATGCAAGCAAACAAAACCTAAAACAATATGAGACAGTGCTTATTGATATTGGCAGGATATCAATGTATACATATATACATTGCATATATAGTGAATCAGGACACACCCCTAATGGGCGTTACTAAGCCTGTTATTAATTAGTTTATAACAGGCTAATAACATCAATGTATACATGTATATAAATAAATCACAGTACTTAATAATATTGGCAATATGGATAGTTGTTCACCATAAGTGTTAACAATATTATATGCATGCAAACAAAACGTAAAACAATATCAGAAAGTGCTTATTGATATTGGCAGGATATATAGTCCTCCAGTATGAGTACTTATTTTAACAGAAATACAATATATAGCTTTCAGTGATTCCAATCATGTATGTATAGCATGAAATTATTGCTTATGGGTCTCCCCAGTTTTAGCACCAATGATCTTACAAATATAATTAGTCTTGAGTATACATTTGGTTTAGATATGTGATATATTGTGATTACTAGTATTAATACACACCTCTATCAATTGTAGATGCAGTGTTTCCTTTGTGATAAGTTTTTTGTAATCCTCATTCCTCTAGATATTTAACACACATTTGGGATTTGGGACTGTTCTAAGTGCTTTTTATACAAATGAATTCTTGTGAAAAACTTTCTATATGTTTAGAGTGAGAGGTTAGGTGGTGTGCAGTACAATGCATGTACTGGATGTTATACGATGTCCAATCACTGAGTGAGGACCTGGTGTTCAATGGCCGCTATATAGATGACTTGCTATTCTTTTGGAGAGGGTCTCATCCTTCCATCCATGAGTTTATAGACAATCTTAAATCTAACGATATGGGCCTCACTTTTACATCCAACATCCAAAAAGAAAAAATCGAATTTCTTGATGTTTATTTAGAATGGAATCCTGATGGGGATTTGTTGTTGTCAACTTACTTCAAAAGTCTTGGTAGCAACAATTTCTTACATTTTGAAAGTAATCACCTAAACAGCTGGAAATCTAACATACCCTATAGTCAATTTAGGCGCATCAGGAGAAATTGTGGCAATATGGAATTGTATGACTCACAGTCAACTATACTAATAAATAGATTTAAAGAAAAAGGCTATCCAAATAATCTAATTATTGATGGCTATAGGAGAGTTAGAAGGATAGATAGGAGTTCCATTTTAAGACAGGCCCCCAAGAATAAAGACAGACCATCAGAGCAATCTAAGACTAGATCTAATGTATCCTTCATCACTCAATATTGTTCCAGCCACCATATTATAAGAGACACCCTCAAGAAACATTGGCCGATTATATTAAAAGATCCTTATCTTAAAGGAAACCTTGAATGTAGTCCCAGAATGATTTTTAGACGTGCTCCCAAGTTAAAACAAAAACTAGCAACTAGTAAAATAGTTGTCTCCAAAAGAAATATGCATCACACACTACCTCTAAAGACAACAGGACACACTAAGAAACCAGGAGCTTTCAAATGCAACAAAAGAGGTGCCTAATGTGCAAATCTATTAATCATGGCAGTACCAGTATAACTAGTCATATGACAGGGGAGACCTTTGATATTAAAACCCACATCACTTGTAATACTGAATATGTGATATAGGCTCTAACTGGTGAATGTGGTTTACAGTATTTAGGGCGCACATGTAGACAAATAAGAACTAGGTGGAGTGAACACAATAGAAACTTAAGCAAAGGTTCCCTAAAACACAGTGTATCCAGACAAAGCGTAAACCAACATGGGAAACGCAATACATTTGTCATCACACCCATTGAGAGCATATCATGTTCTTTTAGAGGTAATAGATATAATCGTCTTCGCCAAAGGGAGATGTACTGGATATACAAATTCCAGTCCCTCTTTCCTTTGAGACTCAATGAAGTTATAGATCTAGCAGCATTTTGAGAACACACATATTTATTCCACCTTTTTCACTTATTCTAGATTAGGCTTTTTTATTTTATTTTGGGGTGTTTTTTTAAGGGTATTAGAATAGGAATAATCTTTATTTTTCTGGATATTTTTTTTTTTTTGTAATGTTAGGTTTTTGTATTTTTTGTAATGTTAGGTTTTAGTGTAAGGCAGGTTAGGTTTTATTTGACAGGTAAGTTTGTATTTCTCTTGTAAGGTGTATCCAGTCCATGGATCATCCATTACTTGTGGGATATTCTCATTCCCAACAGGAAGTTGCAAGAGGACACCCACAGCAGAGCTGTAATATAGCTCCTCCCCTAACTGTCATAGCCAGTCATTCTCTTGCAACTCTCAACAAGCTAGGATGTTGTAGGAGAGAGTGGTTAAATATAGTTAGTTTATTTTCTTCAATCAAAAGTTTGTTATTTTTAAATAGTACCGGAGTTGTGCTATTTTATCTCAGGCAGTAAATAGAAGAAGAATCTGCCTGAGGTTTCTATGATCTTAGCAGGTTGTAACTAAGATCCATTGCTATTCTCACATATGTCTGAGGGGATTACACAGATGAGGTAACTTCAGCGAGAGAATGGCGTGCAGTTTATTCTGCTATCAGGTATGTGCAGTTGTATTTTTTTCTAGAGATGGAAAACACTAGAAAATGCTGCTGATACCGGATTAATGTAAGTTAAGCCTGAATACAGTGATTTAATAACGACTGGTATCATGCTTACTCCCAGGGGTAATACCCTTATGATATTGCAATATAAACGTTTGCTGGCATGTTTAATCATTTTTATATATGCATTGGTGATAAAACTTTATTGGGGCCTAGTTTTTTCCACATGGCTGGCTTAAATTTTGACTAGAAACAGTTTTACTGAGGCTTTCCACTGTTATAGTATAAAAGTTACAGTTGGTGCAGTTAAAATTACAAACTGTGACATCCAGCTTCCCCCAGGAGTCCCCTGTATGCTATAGGACATCTCTAAAGGGCTCAAAGGCTTTCCAAAGTCGTTTATTGAGGAAGGTAGGACCACAGCTTGCTGTGGCAGTTGGTTGTGATGTTAAAAAAAAAACAAAAAACAAACAAACAAAAAAAAAAAAAAGTTTATTTGTTTTTTTTAATCCGTTTTTTGAACTAAGGGATTAATCATCCATTTGCAAGTGGATGCAATGCTCTGCTAGCCTATTACATACATTGTAAAAATTTCATTTGATTTACTGCATTTTTTTCAAATTCTGACAAAATTTGTTTCTCTTAAAGGCAGAGTACCGTTTTTTATATTTGCTTGTTAACTTGATTTAAAGTGTTTTCCAAGCTTGCTAGTCTCATTGCTAGTCTGTATAAACATGTCTGACATAGAAGAAACTCCTTGTTCATTATGTTTAAAAGCCATGGTGGAACCCCCTCTTAGAATGTGTACCAAATGTACTGATTTCATTTTATGCAATAAAGATCATATTCTGTTTTTAAAAAAAATTATCACCAGAGGAATCTGACGAGGGGAAAGTTATGCCGACTAACTCTCCCCACGTGTCAGACCCTTTGACTCCCGCCCAAGGGACTCGCGCTCAAATGGCGCCAAGTACATCTAGGGCGCCCATAGCGTTTACTTTACAAGACATGGCGGCAGTCATGGATAATACACTGTCAGCGGTATTAGCCAGACTACCTGAACTTAGAGGTTAGCGAGATAGCTCTGGGGTGAGACAAAATGCAGAGCATACTGACGCTTTAAGAGCCATGTCTGATACTGCCTCACAATATGCAGAAGCTGAGGAAGGAGAGCTTCAGTCAGTGGGTGATGTTAATGACTCAGGAAAGATACCTGATTCTAATATTTCTACATTTAAATTTAAGCTTGAACACCTCAGCGTGTTACTTAGGGAGGTTTTAGCTGCTCTGAATGACTGTGATACCATTGCAGTGCCAGAGAAATTTTGTAGACTGGATAAATGCTTTGCAGTGCCGGTGTGTACTGATGTTTTTCCAATACCTAAAAGGTTTACAGAAATTATTAATAAGGAATGGGATAGACCAGGTGTGCCGTTCTCTTCCCCTCCTATTTTTAGAAAAATGTTTTCCAATAGACGCCACCACACAGGACTTATGGCAGACAGTCCCTAAGGTGGAGGGAGCAGTTTCTACTCTAGCAAATCGTACTACTATCCCTGTCGAGGACAGTTGTGCTTTTTTAGAGCCAATGGATAAAAAATTAGAAGGTTACCTTAAGAAAATATTTATTCAACAAGGTTTTATCCTACAGCCCATTTCATGCATTGCCCCTGTCACTGCTGCTGCGGCGTACTGGTTTGAGTCTCTGGAAGAGGCTTTACAGGTAGATACTCCATTGGATGACATACTTGGCAAACTTAGAGCACTTAAGCTAGCCAATTATTTTATTTCTGATGCCATTGTTCATTTGAATAAACTAACGGCTAAGAGTTCTGGTTTTGCTATACAGGCGCGCAGAGCGCTATGGCTTAAATCATGGTCAGCTGACGTGACTTTAAAATCTAAGCTACTTAACATTCCCTTCAAGGGGCAGACCCTATTCGGGCCTGGTTTGAAGGAGATTATTGCTGATATCACGGGAGGAAAAGGTTGTGCCCTTCCTCAGGACAGGTCCAAATCTAGGGCCAAACAGTCTAATTTTCGTGCCTTTCGAAACTTCAAGGCAGGTGCGGCATCAACTTCCTCTAATAATAAACAAGAGGGAACTTTTGCTCAATCCAAGACAGTCTGGAGACCAAACCAGACCTGGAAAAAAGGTAAGCAGGTCAAAAAGCCTGCTGCTGCCTCTAAGACAGCATGAAGGAACGACCCCCTATCCGGTAACGGATCTAGTAGGGGGCAGACTTTCACTCTTCGCCCAGGCATGGGCAAGAGATGTTCAGGATCCCTGGGCGTTGGAAATTATATCCCAGGGATATCTTCTGGACTTCAAAGCTTCCCCCCCAAAAGGGAGATTTCACCTTTCACAATTATCTGCAAACCAGATAAAGAGTGAGGCATTCTTACACTGTGTACGAGACCTCCTAGTTATGGGAGTGATCCATCCAGTTCCAAAGGAGGAACAGGAACAGGGTTTTTACTCAAATCTGTTTGTGGTTCCCAAAAAAGAGGGAACCTTCAGACCGATTTTGGATCTAAAGATCTTAAACAAATTCCTCAAAGTTCCGTCTTTCAAGATGGAAACTATTCGTACCATCCTACCACTGATCCAGGAGTGTCAATATATGACTACAGTGGATCTAAAGGATGCTTATCTTCACATTCCGATACACAAAGATCATCATCGGTTTCTCAGGTTTGCCTTTCAAGACAGGCATTACTAGTTGTAGCTCTTCCCTTTGGATTAGCTACAGCCCCAAGAATCTTTACAAAGGTTCTAGGGTCGCTTTTGGCGGTCCTAAGGCCGCGGGGCATAGCAGTAGCCCCTTATTTAGACGACATCCTGATACAGGCGTCAAACTTCCAAATTGCCAAGTCTCATACGGACGTAGTACTGGCATTTCTGAGGTCGCATGGGTGGAAAGTGAACGAGGAAAAGTGTTCTCTATCCCCACTCACAAGAGTTTCCTTTCTAGGGACTCTGATAGATTCTGTAGAAATGAAAATTTACCTTGACGGAGTCCAGGTTATCAAAGCTTCTAAATTCCTGTCGGGTTCTTCATTCCATTCCGCGCCCTTTGGTGGCTCAGTGTATGGAAGTAATCGGCTTAATGGTAGCGGCAATGGACATAGTGCCGTTTGCACGCTTGCATCTCAGACCGCTGCAACTATGCAGGCTCAGTCAGTGGAGCGGGGATTACACAGATTTGGCCCCTCAACTGAATCTGGACCAAGAGACCAGGGATCCTCTTCCCTGGTGGCTATCTCGGGTCCATCTGTCCAAAGGTATGACCTTTGCAGGCCAGATTGAACTATTGTAACAACAAATGCCAGCCTTCTAGGTTGGGGTGCAGTCTGGAACTCCCTTAAGGCTCAGGGATCGTGGACTCAGGAGGAGTCTCTCCTTCCAATAAATATTCTGGAACTAAGAGCGATATTCAAGGCTCTTCAGGTTTGGCCTCAGTTAGCAACTCTGAGGTACATCAGATTTCAGTCGGTCAACATCACGACTGTAGCTTACATCAACCATCGAGGGGGAACAAGAAGTTCCCTAGAGATGTTAGAAGTTTCAAAAATAATTCACTGGGCAGAGTTTCACTCTTGCCACCTATCAGCTATCCATATCCCAGGTGTAGAGCACTGGGAGGCGGATTTTCTAAGTCGTCAGACTTTTCATCCGGGAGAGTGGGAACTCCATCCGGAGGTATTTGCACAACTGATTCTCCGTTGGAGCAAACCAGAACTGGATCTCATGGCATCTCGCCAGAACGCCAAGCTTCTGTGTTACGGATCCAGGTCCAGGGATCCCAAGGCGACACTGATAGATACTCTAGCAGTGCCCTGGTCTTTCAACCTGGCTTATGTGTTTCCACCGTTTCCTCTGCTCCCTCGACTGATTGCCAAGATCAAGCAGGAGAGAGCATCAGTGATTCTGATAGCACCTGCATGGCCACGCAGGACCTGGTATGCAGATCTAGTGGACATGTCATCCTTTCCACCATGGTCTCTGCCTCTGAGACAGGACCTTCTACTTCAGGGTCCTTTCAACCATCCAAATCTAATTTCTCTGAGGCTGACTGCCTGGAGATTGAATGCTTGATTTTATCAAAGCGTTGGCTTCTCCGAGTCAGTTATTGATACCTTAATACAGGCACGAAAGCCTGTCACCAGGAAAATTTACCATAAGGTATGGCGTAGATATCTTTATTGGTGTGAATCCAAGGGTTACTCATGGAGTAAGGTCAGGATTCCTAGGATTTTATCTTTTCTCCAAGAAGGTTTGGAAAAAGGATTGTCAGCTAGTTTCTTAAAGGGACAGATTTTTGCTCTGTCTATTCTTTTGCACTAGCGTCTGGCAGATGTTCCAGACGTTCAGGCATTTTGTCAGGCTTTAGTTTGAATCAAGCCTGTGTTTAAACCTGTTGCTCCGCCATGGAGCTTAAACTTGGTTCTTAAGGTTCTTCAAGGAGTTCCGTTTGAACCTCTTCATTCCATAGATATCAAACTTTTATCTTGGAAAGTTCTTTTTTTTTTTTTTTGGTAGCTATTTCCTCGGCTCGTAGAGTCTCTGAGCTATCTGCCTTACAATGTGATTCTCCTTATCTGATTTTTCATAAGGATAAGGTAGTCCTGCGTACCAAACCTGGGTTCTTACCTAAGGTGGTATCTAACAAGAATATCAATCAAGAGATTGTGGTTCCATCCTTGTGTAACACAATCTGGACGTGGTCTGTGCTTTAAAGTTTTACGTACAAGCTACTAAAGATTTTCGTCAAACATCTGCTTTGTTTGTTGTCTACTCTGGACAGAGGAGAGGTCAAAAGGCTTTGGCAACCTCTTTTTCTTTTTGTCTAAGAAGCTTAATCCGCTTAGCCCATGAGACTGCTGGACAGCAGCCTCCTGAAAGGATTACAGCTCATTCCACTAGAGCTGTCGCTTCCACTTGGGCCTTTAAAAATGAGGCTTCTGTTGAACAGATTTGCAAGGCGGCGACTTGGTCTTCGGTTCATACTTTTTCAAAATTTTACAAATTTGATGCTTTTGCTTCTTTGGAGGCTATATTTGGGAGAAAGGTTTTACAGGCAGTGGTTCCTTCCATTTAAGTTCCTGTCTTGTCCCTCCCTTCATCCGTGTTCTTTAGCTTTGGTATTGGTATCCCACAAGTAATGGATGATCCGTGGACTGGATACACCTTACAAGAGAAAACACAATTTATGCTTACCTGATAAATCTATTTCTCTTGTGGTGTATCCAGTCCACGGCCCGCCCTGTCATTTTAAGGCAGGTAATTTTTAAATTTAAACTACAGTAACCACTACACCCTATGGTTCCTCCTTTCTCGGCTTGTTTTCGGTCGAATGACTGGCTATGACAGTTAGGGGAGGAGCTATATTACAGCTCTGCTGTGGGTGTCTGTTACAAACTGCTATTTGTGACTGGCCCTTTAAATGGAAGGTTGCCCTGCTTCCCTGGATGTTGGAGAAGCCTATTTGCCAGCCTCCTTCCACATGACTATGGCCCCTGGAAGATTGTGCCCCTGAGGACATATTGACTTTTGTTGGGTGTGTGTGGCCCTTTAAGAACCATCTGGGGACATATTGTGACTTTGATGAACAATGCCCCTTTAAGACTATGTCCCCAGACCTGTGAAATGACTTGTCCCTGGCTTTCTCCCACTTGGTTCAGTTTCATTGTGTGCCATTAAGAGTTAAATTTTGTTCAGCTTCAAGAAACCTATTCTAAATACAAGTCTGCTGGGATTAGCTCTAATTAGGTTTAGTGATCAACTTTCCCATTGTCTAATCAGACTAGTATTGATAAGGTGGACTGCATTGTTTTATTGTGTGTAAAATGTTATCTGCTGAAGTAATGTTGTGGCCTGTCAAAGGGAGTGTCTCTCTATCTAATATCAAATGTGTGATGGGGGATTTTATGCCTCCCCCTGAGAGTGTCCTATTTGCATGTAACCTCAATAAAAGCAGGCTGTGTGCTCCAGCACATGAGACCTATTTTCTGTCCCTCTAACTTGCAGCTTTGACTCATGTTTGTAGGGGACAGCTTCAGCTAATATCACTACAGGGATTGCTGACTACGGTGCTGCTGCTCCTTTGGTGAGCGCTAGGAGCATCCTTTTCTACGGTCCAACTTCCAGCCAGCCTGGAGGCAACCGTAACATTTGGCGGCAGCGGTGGGATTGGCGTCCTAGCGCAAGGAGCAGCACCACAACAGCACTGGTATCGTAGGAAAGTTATTGAGGGCAACGCTAGCCACTGCGCAGCGTCCCTACCTACAGCAGCATGGAGCTGACAAGATACTGGTCAGAACCCTGTGAAGAGCACCTCAACCTGATCCGTCGCTATGAGGGCGCGGATTTCGTTCCAGAGGTAAAGAGGCGGCTAGTCCGATATGGTCCAGACCCTGCGCAGGAGGTAGTCAGTCGCCTCATCCGGGAATTGGCTACTGAGAACGAAGCGGCACGAGCCTTTGAGCGCCAACTGTGGAGTTTGAGGGTCTGGACACCTGGTTTCCAGCGAGAAAGTGAGTCACAGGGAGCGGAGAGCAACGACCTCCCTTCCCAGCGGCAGCCAGAGTTACAGGGAGAGGAGAGCAGCGACCTCCCTCCCCAGCGGCAGTATACCGTGCAGAGGGAAGAGACAACCAGTCCCCTTCCCCAGCCAGAGATACCAGAGGCAGCAGGCCTCATAGACTGGTCCTGGGAGGACCCCCAGCAGGCAGGTGGAGATGGGACCGCAGTCTCTCTACCGGCCCTACAGGGATGCTGGGCAGGCGGCCCAGATCCCCAGCGACAGACCCAGCTACAGGGAGGGGAGAGCATCGACCTCCCTCCCCAGCCGGAGTGTGCCTTCCAGGGAGAGGAGACAACCGGTCTCTCTCCCCAGCCGCAGCATGTTCCACAGGAAGCGGAGAGCATCGACCTCCCTTCCCAACGGCCACCGGAGTATCAGGAGGAGGAGGTAAGCCAATCTCCCCCTCCCCAGCTAACTCCTAACTTGGGCCCAGGGTTAACAGTGGAGATGTTAACCCCCACTGACCCCCACGTTCCCTTTGCCACCGGGCAGGACTATGCCCCAATTCCCCCAGCAGAAGAGCTGGCATCAGAACAGAGCGCTGCTGGCCTCTGCCCTACAGACCCCCTTGTTACAGGACTGGCCTGCAAACCCCTCACCCCAGCAGAAGCGCTGGCACCAGGGCAGAGTGCCGCTGGCCTCTGCCCCCCAAGTACCATCAGCTATTTGCACAGCTGCGCCAGGAAGGCAGAGGATGCTACACTTTCATCCTATAACCTGGAACCTACAGGCCAGTGCTACTTGTTGTGGGGGGGCTGCTTTGCTGCTAGTGTTTATTTGTGGGTGGGTTGCGAGACTAACTTAGGCACTGACCGACAGAAGGTCAGGTGCCTTGTTAGTCTCCCTCCAAAAGGGGAGATATGTTACAAACTGCTATTTGTGACTGGCCCTTTAAATGGAAGGTTGCCCTGCTTCCCTGGATGTTGGAGAAGCCTATTTGCCAGCCTCCTTCCACATGACTATGGCCCCTGGAAGATTGTGCCCCTGAGGACATATTGACTTTTGTTGGGTGTGTGTGGCCCTTTTAGAACCATCTGGGGACATATTGTGACTTTGATGAACAATGCCCCTTTAAGACTATGTCCCCAGACCTGTGAAATGACTTGTCCCTGGCTTTCTCCCACTTGGTTCAGTTTCATTGTGTGCCATTAAGAGTTAAATTTTGTTCAGCTTCAAGAAACCTATTCTAAATACAAGTCTGCTGGGATTAGCTCTAATTAGGTTTAGTGATCAACTTTCCCATTGTCTAATCAGACTAGTATTGATAAGGTGGACTGCATTGTTTTATTGTGTGTAAAATGTTATCTGCTGAAGTAATGTTGTGGCCTGTCAAAGGGAGTGTCTCTCTATCTAATATCAAATGTGTGATGGGGGATTTTATGCCTCCCCCTGAGAGTGTCCTGTTTGCATGTAACCTCAATAAAAGCAGGCTGTGTGCTCCAGCACATGAGACCTATTTTCTGTCCCTCTAACTTGCAGCTTTGACTCATGTTTGTAGGGGACAGCTTCAGCTAATATCACTACAGGGATTGCTGACTATGGTGCTGATGATTCTTTGGTGAGCGCTAGGAGCATCCTTTTCTACGGTCCAACTTCCAGCCAGCCTGGAGGCAACCGTAACAGTGTCCTCTTGCAACTTCCTGTTGGGAATGAGAATATCCCACAAGTAACGGATGATCCGTGGACTGGATACACCACAAGAGAAATAAATTTATCAGGTAAGCATAAATTGTGTTTTATTTTAACAAGGTAGCTAGTAAATAGTTAATAACTATTTACTAACTAGTCTACCTAGTTAAAATAAATACAAACTTACCTGTGAAATAAAAATAAAACCTAAGCTAGCTACAATATAACTATTAGTTATATTGTAGCTAGCTTAGGTTTTATTTCACAGGTATTTAGTTTTAACTAGGTATTATTTAGTTTATAGTTGTAAATTTAATTTAGATCTATTTTAATTATTTTAAAGTTAGGGGGTGTTAGGGTTAGGTTTAGGGTTAGGGGTTAATAGTTTAATTTAGGTTGTTGCGATGTGGGGGCTGGCGTTTTAGGGGTTAATAGGTTTATTTAATTAATAATTGTAAGTTTAATTTAGATCTAGTTTAATTATGTTAAAGTTAGGGTGTGTTAGGGTTACATTAGGGTTAGGGGTTAATAGTTTATTTTAGGTTGTTGCGATGTGGGGGGCTGGCGGTTTAGGGGTTAATAGGTTTATTTAGTGGTAGTGATGTGGGAGGCCAGAGCTTTAGGGGCTAATAGCTTTATTTAGGTGGCGGCGATATTGGGAGCGGTTGAATAGGTGTTAATAACTTTAACATAGTTGTGGCAATATTGGGGTGCGGCGGAATAGGGGTTATAGTGGCGGCAATATCGGGAGCAGCAGATTAGGGGTTAATAATTTTATTTAGGTGGCAGCAATATCGTGAACAGCAGATTAGGGGTTAATAACTGTAGGCAGGCATCGGCGATGTCAGGGACAGCAGATTAGGGGTGTTTAGACTCATGGTTTATCCACTGATTTGGGAGTCCAACTCCATTGCAGTTTATGTTAATGTATATTTTCTTTTTCCCCATAGACATCAATGGGGCTGCGTTACAGAGCTTTTCTCTCTGTGACTGCAGGTGTTACACTTTGTTTTTGCCTACTCTCCCCATTGATGTCTATGGGGAAGCGTGCACAAGCACTTCAAAAACACTGCTGCTTTTGTGTGCGCTATGGAGCTCAATGCAGTCATATCACCCGCACAAGCCGGGTTTTTTTAAACTTGTAATTGCAGCGCTATAGGGGGTTAAATAACGCAACTTTTGTGGCATTCTTTACTTTCCCTATAGCGCTCAAAACTTGCAATCTAGGTGTATGTGTTTTAGTTCATAAGTGTACGAGTTATAACAAGGAGTGGACAACTTAGAAACAGGTACACTTTAAATTCTAATCTCCTTAAATATCCCCTGTTAAATATGCTAAACTTCTTTAAAGTCACAGCTCTTCCTTTCACAAGCAGCACTTATACTCTACACATCTCTCCTTCTCTTCTATCTTCCCCCCTCTAAAACACACATGCACTCTATTGCTATCTCGCATCACTCAGCCAGCCATGTTCCACTGATACTAAGCTTAGACACACAAGACACACTCTCATCTTCTTTCTCTTACAATCTTCCCCCTTTCTTCCTTGTAGCTGGGAATGTCTCACCTAACCCAGGTCCACCCTCTGCTTACTAACTCACTGCTCACTAGCCTTGCCCACGTAAGCCTCTTAACCTTATTTACTGTTCGTCTATTAATACCCCAGAATTGTCTTGTGTCCTTTGGAATGCCCACTCTGTATGCAAAAAGCTCAAATTACTAATGACCTATTCATTTCACGATCACTTTACCTGTTGGCCCTCACAGAAACGTATCCTCTTCTAACACAACTGTTGTAGCCTCTCTGTCCTATAGCAGTCTACACTTCAGTCAGGCCAGAAGACAGACAAGGAGGGGGAGTAGGCATTCTTCTGTCTCCATACAGTACCTTCCACTGCATTCCTTTAACCCCTCTCTTTCTTTCTCATCTTTTGAAATTCACACTCAGGGCCGGATTGGGCAGCCGGGATACCGGGAAAAATCCCGGTGGGCCGCTGGCCGACAGGCCTTGCTGCTGTGTGCTGAGTTTGGAATTGCGGTCCTGTTACACACTGACTAACTCCCCACTAAAGCTGCAGCAGCATTGAGACAGTGTAGTATTTTTTTTTTTTATAACTACTTTGTTAAATAATATTTAACCCCCTCTCCGCTGGTGGCCCGCTGTCTGCCTCTGCATGCAAGTTAAACAAACCTGGCCGCCTGGCGCTGCGGTCGCTGGTGCAGGCTGTTAGTAAACCCTAAGACCTTAGTTAGTGGTCACTTACTAAACCAGCCAGCCTGCCATCTGAGATCTCTACAGTGACTGAGTCTGTGTCTGTCTCAGTGACAGTCTCACACAGTCAGTCACAGGCTCAGTACTGTACTGTCTCAGTATCTCTCACAGGCAGGCCAGCGGAGGAGGACTCACTCAGGAGGATTCAGGTCAGGAATGGATTTAGTAATCCTCATTATGCAGCCCGGTCAGGAGGTGGTGCGGGCCAGCGGCTGTGATGTCACGACAGCTTGTAAGTTGACTCAGTCACCGCACCACGTGACATAGTGGAGGACTGGAGGGAGCGGGAGCCTCAGCCTGGCTGCGTGCCTGTGTCGCAGCATCGGTCAGTGACAGTAAGCAGTGAGCACTGAGCTTGAGTACTAGTAGACATTCAAGCAGGCCATGTGGGGTCAGTGGTCACATGTGACACAGTGCTATCGAGTGGCCCAGCAGTCAGTGCAGTGGACAGTGGGAGAGCCAGCAGGGAGGGACAACACAGCACTGCCACTGTACTGAAGAGACTAGAGTGGCTGCAACTTTGGACAGCAGCACTGCAGCAGGCATTGGCAGAAGCAGAGCAGAGAGGCAGGCAGCAGGGGCAGACACATCATCATTATTCGGTAATGTAACAGTTCAGTTATGTTTGTATGCAGTATATTATATATATTTCTCTTGTTAAGTGTGTTCAGTCCACGGGTCATCCATTACTTATGGGATATATTCTCCTTCCCAACAGGAAGTTGCAAGAGGATCACCCAAGCAGAGCTGCTATATAGCTCCTCCCCTCACAGGTCATATCCAGTCATTCTCTTGCAACCCTCAACAAAGAAGGAGGTCGCGAGAGGAGTTGGAGTTTTTACTTAATTATTCTTCAATCAAAAGTTTGTTATTTTAAATGGCACCGGAGTGTGCTGTTTTTTCTATCTCAGGCAGTATTTGGAAGAAGAAACTGCCTGCGTTTTCTATGATCTTAGCAGGCGTAACTAAGATCCACTGGCTGTTCTCGACATTCTGAGGAGTGGGGTAACTTCAGAAAATGGGAATAGCATGCGGGGTCTCCCGCAAATGAGGTATGTGCAGTACAATATTTTCTGGGAATGGAATTGACTAAGAAAACACTGCTGTTACCCGTATGATGTAAGTACAGCCTTAAATGCAGTAGTAGTGACTGGTATCAGGCTGATAAATGTATGCACAGTAGAGTTATTTTCTAGGGACTAGAATTTGACTGAAAAAATACTGTTAATACTGATATAATGTGTGAGCCTTAACTGCAGTAGAAGCGACTGGTAGCAGGCTTAGTAATAACTTTACACAGCATCTGAAATGTTGTTTTTTAAAATGTTTACTGGCATGCTAATCGTTTTGTGAGGTACTTTGGTGATAAATCTTTTTGGGCATGATTTTTTTCCACATGGCTAACGTGTATTTCTGCATAGAAACCGTTATATCAGGTCTCCCACTGTTGTAATAGGAGTGGGAGGGACCTTTTTTTAGCGCCTTGTTGCGCAGTTAAAATTCTAGCACAGTCTTCCTGCTTCTTCCTCTTTGATCCAGGACGTCTCCAGAGAGCTCAGAGATCTTCAAAATTCGTTTTTGAGGGAGGTAATCAGTCACAGCAGACCTGTGACAGTGTGTTTGACTGTGATAAAAGCATTAAATCTTAATTTGATATCCGTTTTTGGGTACTGAGGGGTTAATAAACCTTTTGCTAATGGGTGCAATCCTCTGCTAATTAATACATTTAAAGAATTGTTGACTATAACTGAATTAGTTCTTTGTTATTCAACTGTGTTTTTTTATATTGCTTGTAAACTTATTGAAAGTAATTTCCAAGCTTGCTAGCTTCATTGCTAGTCTGTTTAAACATGTCTGATACAGAGGAATCTGCTTGTTCATTATGTTTAAAAGCCGATGTGGAGCCCAATAGAAATATGTGTACCAATTGTATTGATATTACTTTGAATAAAAGTCAATCTGTACCGATAAAGAAATTATCACCAGACAACGAGGGGGAAGTTATGCCGTCTAACTCTCCTCACGTGTCAGTACCTTCGTCTCCTGCTCGGGAGGTGCGTAAGATTGAGGCGCCAAGTACATCAAGGCCCTTACAAATCACTTTACATGATATGGCTAATGCTATGAAAGAAGTATTATACAATATGCCCGAGTTAAGAGGCAAGCGCGACAGCTCTGGGTTAAGGACAGAGCGCGCCGATGACATGAGAGCCATGTCTGATACTGCGTCACAATTTGCAGAACATGAGGACGGAGAGCTTCATTCTGTGGGTGACGGTTCTGATTCGGGGAGACCAGATTCAGAAATTTCAAATTTTAAATTTAAGCTTGAGAACCTCCGCGTGTTGCTAGGGGAGGTGTTAGCGGCTCTGAATGATTGTGACACGGTGGCAATCCCAGAGAAATTATGTAGGCTGGATAAATACTATGCGGTACCGGTGTGTACTGACGTTTTTCCTATACCAAAGAGGCTTACAGAGATTATTAGCAAGGAGTGGGATAGACCCGGTGTGCCTTTTTCCCCTCCTCCGATATTTAGAAAAATGTTCCCTATAGACGCCACCACACGAGACTTATGGCAGACGGTCCCTAAGGTGGAGGGAGCAGTTTCTACTTTAGCCAAGCGTACCACTATCCCGGTGGAGGATAGCTGTGCTTTATCAGGTCCAATGGATAAAAAATTAGAGGGTTACCTTAAGAAAATGTTTGTTCAACAAGGTTTTATATTACAGCCTCTTGCATGCATTGCGCCTGTCACTGCTGCAGCGGCATTCTGGTTTGAGTCTCTGGAAGAGGCGATTCGCACAGCACCATTGGATGAATCTTTGAGCAAGATTAGAACCCTTAAGCTGGCTAATGCGTTTGTTTCCGATGCCGTAGTGCATTTAACCAAACTTACGGCTAAGAATTCCGGATTCGCCATACAGGCGCGCAGAGCGCTATGGCTTAAATCCTGGTCAGCAGATGTAACTTCTAAGTCTAAACTACTAAACATTCCTTTCAAAGGGCAGACCTTATTCGGGCCCGGCTTGAAGGAAATTATTGCTGACATTACTGGAGGTAAGGGCCACACCCTTCCTCAGGACAGGGCCAAATCAAAGGCCAAACAGTCTAATTTTCGTGCCTTTCGTAATTTCAAGGCAGGAGCAGCATCAACTTCCTCCGCTCCAAAACAGCAAGGAACTACTGCTCGTTACAGACAGGGTTGGAAAGGCAACCAGTCATGGAACAAGGGCAAGCAGGCCAGAAAGCCTACTTCCGCCCCTAAGACAGCATGAAGACAGGGCCCCCTTTCCAGAGACGGATCTAGTGGGGGGCAGACTTTCTCTCTTCGCCCAGGCTTGGGCAAGAGATGTACAGGATCCCTGGACGTTGGAGATTATATCTCAGGGATACCTTCTGGATTTCAAAACTTCTCCTCCACAAGGGAGGTTTCATCTGTCAAGGTTATCAACAAACCTAGTAAAGAAAGAGGCATTTCTACAATGTGTACAAGACCTCTTAATGATGGGAGTGATCCACCCAGTTCCGCGAACGGAACAGGGGCAAGGGTTTTATTCAAATCTGTTTGTGGTTCCCAAGAAAGAGGGAACCTTCAGACCAATCTTAGACTTAAAAATCTTAAACAAATTCCTAAGGGTTCCATCGTTCAAGATGGAAACCTTTTGGACCATCCTACCCATGATCCAAGAGGGTCAATATATGACCACAGTGGACTTAAAGGATGCCTACCTTCACATGCCGATTCACAAAGATCATTATCGGTACCTAAGGTTTGCCTTTCTAGACAGGCATTACCAGTTTGTAGCTCTTCCCTTCGGGTTAGCTACGGCCCGAGAATTTTTACAAAGGTTCTGGGCTCACTTCTGGCGGTACTAAGACCGCGAGGCATAGCGGTGGCTCCGTACCTAGACGACATTCTGATACAAGCGTCAAGTTTTCAAAATGCAAAGTCTCATACAGAGATAGTTCTAGCATTTCTGAGGTCGCATGGGTGGAAAGTGAACGTGGAAAAGAGTTCTCTGTTACCACTCACAAGGGTCCCTTTTCTAGGGAATCTTATAGATTCTGTAGAGATGAAGATTTACCTGACGGAGTCCAGGTTATCAAAGATTCTCAATGCTTGCCGTGTCCTTCACTCCATTCCAAGCCCATCAGTAGCTCAGTGCATGGAAGTAATCGGCTTAATGGACATAGTGCCATTTGCGCGCCTACATCTCAGACCGCTGCAACTATGCATGCTAAGTCAATGGAACGGGGATTACTCAGATCTGTCCCCTTTGCTAAATCTGGACCAGGAAACCAGAGATTCTCTTCTCTGGTGGTTGTCATGGGTTCATCTGTCCAAAGGAATGACTTTTCGCAGACCAGATTGGACGATTGTAACAACAGATGCCAGCCTACTAGGCTGGGGAGCAGTCTGGAACTCCCTGAAGGCTCAGGGATCGTGGACTCAGGAGGAGAGACTCCTCCCGATAAACATTCTAGAATTAAGAGCAATATTCAATGCTCTTCTAGCTTGGCCTCAGTTAGCAACACTGAGGTTCATCAGATTTCAATCGGACAACATCACGACTGTGGCTTACATCAATCATCAAGGGGGAACCAGGAGTTCCCTAGCGATGTTGGAAGTCTCGAAGATAATTCGCTGGGCAGAGTCTCACTCTTGCCACCTGTCAGCGATCTACATCCCAGGCGTGGAGAACTGGGAGGCGGATTTTCTAAGTCGCCAGACCTTTCATCCGGGGGAGTGGGAACTCCACCCGGAGGTATTTGCTCAACTGATTCGTCGTTGGGGCAAACCGGATCTGGATCTCATGGCATCTCGCCAGAACGCCAAGCTTCCTTGTTACGGATCCAGGTCCAGGGACCCGGGTGCGGTGCTGGTAGATGCACTAGCAGCCCCTTGGGTTTTCAACATAGCTTATGTGTTTCCACCTTTTCCGTTGCTACCTCGACTGATTGCCAGGATCAAACAGGAGAGAGCATCGGTGATTCTGATAGCGCCTGCGTGGCCACGCAGGACCTGGTATGCAGACCTAGTGGACATGTCGTCCTGTCCACCATGGTCTCTACCCCTGAGGCAGGACCTTCTAATTCAGGGTCCTTTCAACCATCCAAACCTAATTTCTCTGAGGCTGACTGCTTGGAAATTGAACGCTTGATTCTATCAAAGCGTGGGTTTTCGGATTCGGTTCTTGATACATTAATACAGGCTCGGAAACCTGTTACCAGAAAAATTTACCACAGGATATGGCGTAAATATTTATATTGGTGTGAATCCAAGAGTTACTCATGGAGTAAGGTTAGGATTCCTAGGATATTGTCTTTTCTACAAGAGGGTTTAGAAAAGGGCTTATCCGCTAATTCACTAAAGGGACAGATTTCTGCTCTGTCTATTCTTTTACACAAGCGTCTGGCAGAGAATCCAGACGTCCAGGCTTTTTGTCAGGCTTTGGCTAGGATTAAGCCTGTGTTTAAAACTGTTGCTCCTCCGTGGAGCTTAAACTTGGTTCTTAAAGTTCTTCAGGGTGTTCCGTTTGAACCCCTTCATTCCATTGATATTAAGCTTTTATCTTGGAAAGTTCTGTTTTTGATGGCTATTTCCTCGGCTCGAAGAGTCTCTGAGTTATCTGCCTTACATTGTAATTCTCCTTATCTGATCTTTCATTCAGACAAGGTAGTCCTGCGTACTAAACCTGGGTTTTTACCTAAGGTTGTTTCTAACAGGAATATCAATCAAGAGATTGTTGTTCCATCGTTATGTCCTAATCCTTCTTCAAAGAAGGAACGTCTTTTGCATAATCTAGACGTGGTCCGTGCCCTGAAGTTCTACTTACAGGCAACTAAAGATTTTCGACAAACTTCTTCTCTGTTTGTCGTTTACTCTGGACAGAGGAGAGGTCAAAAGGCTTCGGCTACCTCTCTCTCTTTTTGGCTTCGTAGCATAATACGCTTAGCCTATGAGTCTGCTGGACAGCAGCCTCCTGAAAAAATTACAGCTCATTCCACTAGAGCTGTGGCTTCCACCTGGGCCTTTAAGAATGAGGCCTCTGTTGAACAGATTTGCAAGGCTGTAACTTGGTCTTCACTTCATACTTTTTCCAAATTTTAAAAATTTGACACTTTTGCTTCTTCGGAGGCTGTTTTTGGGAGAAAGGTTCTACAGGCAGTGGTTCCTTCTGTTTAATGTTCCTGCCTTGTCCCTCCCATCATCCGTGTACTTTAGCTTTGGTATTGGTATCCCATAAGTAATGGATGACCCGTGGACTGAACACACTACAAGAGAAATAAATTTATCAGGTAAGCATAAATTATGTTTTTTTTTTATATTATTATTGTGATTAACTTTTTGTGAAGATGACTTGTGAACAGATTGTGATGATAGTATAGTGACTGAGACTGAGTGTGAAGTCCAGTAGAACTGTAGAAGACATACTGACTGTGTCAAAAAATTTAAAATATGGCAGACTGTTTTATATAAGCATCATGGCATCTACACTTCATGCAGATATATTCAGTTATGGTGGAGATATATTTATTCATAGTGTTTTTACTTTGAGCATTTTTGCAAAAGCAGGTGTTGGGCTAAATTCTCTAGATAATCTAGACTAGAGAATGTAGCCCAACACCTGCTTTTGCAAAAATGCTCAAAGTAAAAACACTATGAATAAATATATCTCCAACATTAACCATAATGAATATATGTAATATGCATGAAGTGTAGATGCTGTGCTTATATAAACAGTCTGCCATTTTTTTTCTTTTTTTAGTCATAGCAGCTTCTCAGTAATTTACTCTTCAGGCCTGCATGAAGTGTTTCTTTTTCTACTGAAAAACAAAAAAAAAAGCAGTTGATAAAGTAAGGAGGTTTGTGTTTGTAAATTGTAACTATGCAATACAGACAAATCAGATGAGATCACCGGACATTACTGGACACTAATAATCCTGAAAGGGATTTTTATTTAAGATTTTTTTTTTACTGCCTGTCCTAAGTTAGAAGCATTCTTCTTGCATATAAATAACATTATTTCACAGAATATGAAGTATATATATATATATATATATATATATATATATATATACTTCATATTCTGTGAGATATAATGTTCTTTATGATGCAAGAATGCTATGCTTTTAAATTAGACCAGGCAGTAAAAAAATAAATAAATCTAAAATCCATTTCAGGATTATTAGTGTCCACCTGTCCGGTGATGTTTAAATCTTAGTTGCTTGTTTGGTCTACTTATATCAGTGTTTTAAAGGGACATAACACTCAAAAGATTTTTTTAAATTATTCAGACAGAGCATACAATTTAAAAAAACTTTCCAAGCAATGCACTACTGAGATCTATTTAGTGCATCATTTGAGCCAATGACAAGAGGCATATATGCTTTTAACAAAGGATACTAACAGAACAAGGAAAATTAGGTAAAATAAGTAAATTGAATAGTTGTTTAAAATGACATGCTCTATCTAAGTCAAGTACATTTTGACTTTTTACCTAAGAGAGACTGTGTGAACCTATGTGTGTGTGTGAGAGAGAGACTGTGTGAGCCTATGTGTGTGTGAGAGAGAGACTGTGTGAGCCTATGTGTGTGTGAGAGAGAGAGACTGTGTGAGCCTATGTGTGTGTGTGAGAGAGAGACTGTGTGAGCCTATGTGTGTGTGTGAGAGAGACTGTGTGAGCATATATGTGTGTGTGTGTGTGTGTGAGAGAGAGACTGTGTGAGTGGGCCTATGTGTGTGAGAGAGACTGTGTGAGTGGGCCTATGTGTGTGTGTAAGAGAGAGAGAGAGAGAGACTGTGTGAGTGTGAGAGAGACTGTAGCATGAGACTGTGTGAGCGTGTGCGTAAGTGCCTATGTGTGAGTTTGTGTATATGTGTTAATATGTATATACTCTACAACCATTTTTTGTTGTGCTGTGTGTAATGCAAGGCTGAGGTGGCAAGGCGGAGCCGGAGGGGGCGGGACTGACCTGGGCTGGGCCATATAAATTTCCAGGGCTGGTCTGATTTCCCAGTCTGGCCCTGTTCACACTATCCGCCTCTTATGGCCCAGCATCTTTACTTCTAGACCCCTTTGAAGCCTGGCTCCCACACTTCCTCTCTTGTAATGTCACTTTCTTCATCTTAGTTGACTTCAACATACACATTGACAATCCTAACATGCCTGCTGCCTCTAAACTTCTATCTCTCACCACCTCTTTTGGTTTGTCCCAGTGGACATCTCCGACGCACTGCGAAGGACACTCAGGTGACCTGTTCTTTAATAATCTCTGTGCCTTTTCCAACTTCTCTAACTCCCCCTTCCCTCTCTCTGACCACCATCTACTAACTTTCTCTCTTACTCCACCAGCTGCATCCTTGCAACCACCCTAAAAAGCTGCTACCTTGCAAGCATTTAAATGAATTGGCTCTCAATTTTCTGCATTATAAATGATTCCTTAAAGGGACAGTCTAGTCAAAACTAAACTTTCATGATTTAGATAGGGCATGCAATTTTAAACAACTTTCCAATTTACTTTTATCATTAAATTTGCTTTGTTCCCTTGGTGGTATTTTTAAAAAGCTTAACCAAGGTAGGCTCAAACTGATTTCTAAACTGTTGAAAAACACCTCTTAGCTCAGAGCATTTTGAAAGTTTTTTACAGTTATACAGTACTAGTTCATGTGTGTCATATAGATAACATTGTGCTCAATCCCATGGAGTTATTTAGGAGTCTGCACTGATTGGCTAAACTGCATGTCTGTCAAAGGCACTGAGATAAGGGGGCAGTCTGCAGAGGCTTAGATACAAGGTAATCACAGAGGTAAAACATATATTAATATATCTGTGGTTATGCAAAACTGGGGAATGGGTAATAAAGGGATTATCTATCTTTTTAAACAATTAAAATTCTGGTGTAGACTGTCCTTTTAAGTCATACTATGCCCTCAGCCTAACTAAATGTCTTTTTATCTTCTCTTGTCTTAACTCACGTACTAACCCCAGAAGTGTAAGGGTTTCGCCCGCTTCACAGTGACAGACCAAAACTCCCCGTTTAAAGGGACAGTCTACACCAGAATTTTTATTGTTTTAAAAGATTGATAATCCCTTTATTACCCATTTCCCAGTTTTGCATAACTAACACATTTATAATAATATACTTTTAACCTCTGTGATTATCTTTTATCTAAGCCTCTGAAAACTGCCCCTTTTTTCAGTTCTTTTGACAGACTTGCAGTCTAGCCAATCAGTGCCTGCTCCCGGATAACTTCTCGTGCACGAGCACACTGTTATCTATATGAAATACGTGAACTAACACCCTCTAGTTGTGAAAAACTGTTAAAATGCAATCTGAAAGAGGGGGGCTTCAAGGTCTAAGAAATTAGCATATGAACCTCCTAAGTTAAGCTTTCAACTAAGAATACCAAGAGAACAAAGTAAAATTGGTGATAAAAGTAAATTGGAAAATTGTTTAAAATTACATGCTCTATCTGAATCATGAAAATTTATTTTGGCCTAGACTGTCTCTTTAACGCACCGCAAACAACCGCAAACAGTCCATTTGCACAACCGCAAACTCCCCATTTGCACAAGGTTGGATACCAAGCTAGCCATGTCCCATTCCTTGTCCTCACTGATGTCATTAAAGGTCTCTTACTCCACCCAGCCACGTAGAACACCAAGGGTCCCCGAAAGGTGACAACAAGCCCCCTGGGACGCCTACTGTGTTTGGTCTTCCACCTCCTCAAAGCCACCTTCCTCCTCTGACTCCTCTTCTTCAGACTCCTCTCTCTGCGTTGCCTCTCTCTGCATTATTATAAGGTGTGTTAAGTAGTACTATTCCTATCAGTTTAATCCCTGTTACGTCCCCTATCAGGGGACGTGTATATGGCATCAATTTTAGGAACCGGGAGATGGAAAAAGATGCTTGGTGGGTCCTCTTACTTCAAATTTGGGGCACTGCGCGTGCAATCTAATGTGCCACCAGATAGGAGTGGTGTGTTAAGTAGTCCTATTCTTATAATTGTAATCCCTGTTACGTCCCCTATCAGGGGACGTGTATATGGCATCGATTTTAGGAACCGGGAGATGGAAAAAGATGCTTGGTCGGTCCTCCTACTTCAAATTTGGGGCACTGCTCGTGCAATCTAATGTGCCACCAGATAGGAGTGGTGTGTTAAGTAGTTCTATTCTTATCAGTTTAATCCCTGTCACGTCCCCTATCAGGGGACGTGTATATGGCATCGATTTTAGGAACCGGGAGATGGAAAAAGATGCTTGGTCGGTCCTCTTACTTCAAATTTGGGGCACTGCGCGTGCAATCTAATGTGCCACCAGATAGGAGTGGTGTGTTAAGTAGTCCTATTCTTATCATTTTAATCCCTGTTACGTCCCCTATCAGGGGACGTGTATATGGCATCGATTTTAGGATCCGAGAGATGGAAAAAAATGCTTGGTCAGTCCTCCTACTTCAAATTTGGGGCACTGCGCGTGCAATCTAATGTGCCACCAGATATGAGTGGTGTGTTAAGTAGTTCTATTCTTATCAGTTTAATCCCTGTTACGTCCCCTATCAGGGGACATGTATATGGCATTGATTTTAGGAACCGGGAGATGGAAAAAGATGATTTTGGTTTGCTTTCAGATGGACCCTTGCCCCAACACTGTGTGCCAGACATGCCATTACTTCCTTTTGCACAATCGAGTACAGGTTGGGGATTGCCTTTTGTGCAAATAAATTTCGGCTGGGTACCTTGGACTGCGGTGTCCCAATAGCTACAAATTTTTTGAACGCCTCAGACTCTACCAGCATGTATGGTAAAAGCTGGCGGGCTAAGAGTTCAGTCAAGCCAGCTGTCAGATGCCGGGCAAGGGGGCAACTTTGTGACATTGGCTTCTTACGCTCAAACATGTCCTTGACAGACACCTGACTGTGGGCAGATGAGCGGAACTGCTCAAGGCAAGAGACGGAGTGGTGGATGGTTGAGAGTGGGCAAGGAGGACAGCAGTGGTTGACGTGGCTGAAGATGCTGGACCAGGAGGAGGATGGCGGCTTTGAGTTTGTGTGCTGCTTGTACTCATGTGTTGATCCAATAGGCGTTTGTGATGTGCGATCATGTGCCTTCGCAAAGCAGTTGTACCTAGGTGGGTATTGGACTTCCCATGACTCAGTTTCTTTTGGTACAGGTTGCAAATGGCATCGCTGTTGTCAGAGACAGACACACAAAAAAAATGCCACACTGCTGAGCTATGCAATGATGGCATTCTGGTGGTGGCAACAGCATCATGCGTTGATTGGCGTGCTGTCTGGCTGACCCCGGGTGCCGATGCATGCTGTCTGACTGTGCCACTAGCTCCTTGCGACGACCTCCCCCTGCTTCCAACTCGTGTCCTCCTCCTCCTCTCTGTCTCCCCATCTGAAGTTTCCCCCTCTTCTTCTTCTCTTCTAGCGGGCACCCACGTGACATCCACGAACGCATCGTAATCATCAACCGCTTCACTTGTATCTGACAAGTCAACAAAGGAAGCAGCAGTGGGTACAACATCATCACCATCACACCGTAAATCCATGTCTGTAATGCTGCCTGATTGAGACATATCCCTGTTATCTACATCCTCTGGCAATAATGGTTGTGCATCACTATCACTCATTTCTTCCAACTGATGTGTAAATACCTCCTCTGACAGATCAAGTGAAGCGGCTGTGGTGCTAGTGTTGGTGGTGGCGGCAGGCGGGCGAGTGGTAACTTGAGAGGTGCCTGAAGCTAAGCTGGAGGAGGATGGTGCCTCAAGGTTCCGAGCGGAAGCTGTAGAAGATTGGGTGTCCTGTGTTAGCCAGTCAACTATGTCCTCAGAACTGTTCGAGTTCAGGGTACGTGACCTCTGAACACTGGGCATTATTCTAGGGCCAAAGGGAATCACAGCACGAAGACCACGACGGCCCCTACTGGGTGGCCTGCCTCTGCCTGTCATTTTATTTTTCATTAGTGGTACTATGCGTGCAAGCTACTGTGACAACAGATATGAGTAGCACTGTGCACTGGCAGAAGTTGGCAGAGTAGGCGCTGTAGGCCTGACACACACGCTTGCAGACAACTAACTGCTATTCAATCTATTACAGTCAAAATTGTATTTTTTTTTTTTTTAAATGTACACTACTGTTACACCAGATATGAGTTGCACTGGGGTGACACTGTACCCTTGCAGGCAGGCAGGCACTGAAACACACACGTGTGAAGGAAACTGACTGCTATTATTTAACACAGTCAAAAAAAGTGTTGTTTTTTTTAAATCTACACTACTGTTACACCAGATATGAGTTGCACTGGGGTGACATTGTGCCCTGGCAGGCAGGCACTTAAACGCACACGTGTGATGGAAACTGACTGCTATTCTTTAACACAGTCAAAAAAGTGTTGTTTTTTTAAATCTACACTACTGTTACACCAGATATGAGTTGCACTGGGGTGACATTGTGCCCTGGCAGGCAGGCACTTAAACGCACACATGTGAAGGAAACTGACTGCTATTATTTAACACAGTCAAAAAAGTGTTGTTTTTTTAAATCTACACTACTGTTACACCAGATATGAGTTGCACTGGGGTGACACTGTGCCCTGGCAGGCAGGCAGGCAGGCACTTAAACGCACACGTGTGAAGGAAACTGACTGCTATTATTTAACACAGTCAAAAAAAGTGTTGTTTTTTTTAAATCTACACTACTGTTACACCAGATATGAGTTGCACTAGGGTGACATTGTGCCCTGGCAGGCAGGCACTTAAACGCACACATGTGAAGGAAACTGACTGCTATTATTTAACACAGTCAAAAAAGTGTTGTTTTTTTTAAATCTACACTACTGTTACACTAGATATGAGTTGCACTGGGGTGACACTGTGCCCTGGCAGGCAGGCACTTAAACACACACGTGTGAAGGAAACTGACTGCTATTATTTAACACAGTCAAAAAAAGTGTTGTTTTTTTTTTAAATCTACACTACTGTTACACCAGATATGAGTTGCACTGGGGTGACATTGTGCCCTGGCAGGCAGGCACTTAAACGCACACATGTGAAGGAAACTGACTGCTATTATTTAACACAGTCAAAAAAGTGTTGTTTTTTTAAATCTACACTACTGTTACACCAGATATGAGTTGCACTAGGGTGACATTGTGCCCTGGCAGGCAGGCAGGCACTTAAACGCACACATGTGAAGGAAACTGACTGCTATTATTTAACACAGTCAAAAAAGTGTTTGTTTTTTTTAAAATCTACACTACTGTTACACCACATATGAGTTGCACTGGGGTGACACTGTGCCCTGGCAGGCAGGCACTTAAACGCACACGTGTGAAGGAAACTGACTGCTATTATTTAACACAGTCAAAAAAGTGTTGTTTTTTTTAAATCTACACTACTGTTACACCATATAGGAGTTGTGGCACTGGGCAAGTAGGCACAGTATACGCTGTGAGCCTGACACACACACTGGCAGACAGGCAACTGAAATTAGATTACACAGGGGGAAAAAAAAAAAGCAGACTGATGTTCTAGCCCTAAAAAGGGCTTTTTGGGGTGCTGTCCTTACAGCAGAGATCAGATGAGTCCTTCAGGACTGTAGTGGACACTGAATACACTAGCCTAGCTATCGATTTCCCTATTCAATCATCAGCAGCTACACTGTCCCTCCTCTCTCTAAGAATGCAGCTTCCAAATGAATCTAAAATGGATGCTGTCCAGGAGGTAGGAGGGTCTGGAAGGGAGGGTCTGCTGCTAATTGGCTGGAATGTGTCTGCTGACTGTGAGGTACAGGGTCAAAGTATTACTCAATGATGACGAATAGGGGGCGGATCGAACATCGCATATGTTCGCCCGCCACGACAAACGGGAACAAGCTATGTTCGCCGGGAACTATTCGCCGGCAAACTATTCGTGACATCACTAGTTATGGGCCACAACGTTGCTATTTGACTCATAGCGCATAACTCGTAATCTAGGTGTTAAAGAACTACACAAATGCGCTATTGTAAACCCATGTAAAAACGTAATTTGTTAGGAGTGCGGGACTGACGTTGCGGTACAGACTAAAAGGGTATTATCTCTTTTTAAACAATAAAAATTCTGCAGTAGACTATCCCTTTAAATGTGGCCAATTAGGACTAGCTGCTGTCACAGAGTGTTTTGTATGTAGAGCTTTTTTTTCCAATCTTTTTCCAACAAATTTTTCCAACAATTAGAAATGCAAATATAACTAAAGTAATTGAATGCATTTTTAATGATGTACTAAGTCTGGGAATAATTTATGCTCAAGTGACAACTTACTTAAAACTGCAAAATATATTGTTAATATATTACATTTTTTTACAAATACCTGAAATGGTTAAAGTGATAGAAAAGTCAAAATAAAACTTAAATTATTCAGATAGAGCATTTAATTTTAAAACACTTTTAAATTGACTTCTACTTTCCAAATTTATTTTGATCTCTTGGTAACCTTTGTTGAAAAATAATATGAACATATTCTACAATACTGGGAGCCCGCTGGTAATTGGGTTCTATACACACATATGGTTGTTTTCATTGGCTCATCAGATGTGGTAAGTTAGCTCCCAGTAGTGTATTTCTGCACTGGAGCTGATTTTAACTATGTGTTTAACCACTTTAAATGGATTAAACACACAGTTATTTAAAGCAATGGTGCAATAATAAAATGGCCTATGAAATATCCCTTTAATGAATCAGTATAATCTCAGATGTGTAAACTTTGTCATCTAACTTTTGTGCTTGTTATAGAACTTGAAAATGATTTTGGCTGAAAACTATTCATCTTTTCTTTTGGGAATATCTCCCAACGGTGAGAGAAAACTTTACATCACTATTGTTTTATAAAGACAAACCTGAATTCTATCCTCTGCTTTAGAAGATTCATCCTCAATAGGTAAGGCTCAGCTGATTAACTAATTGTATCCTTTATCCTACACATCTAGCTCATTATAACCTTGGTTTATTTACTTGTATATTTTTTTGCCAGATACTTGTTCACTATTTAAATGGACGTTATGCAAGTCTTACTTTTGAATAAAAATTATGCTTCTTTCACACTACCTAGAAAAACTAAAGAGCAAAATGTTTAAGTTTTCTTTAAAATTCTTCTAATTGTCAAAAATATATGACTATATAATTATATATGATATAAGAGTTGGCGGACAGGGGTGTACATATTTGCCCCTGTCCACCTGAGCTCTCCTCTGGCGGGCTGCAATCCATTGCTTGAATTTAACATTGCATGCGAGCGCTCCTTTGCGATCGCATGCAATGCCCTGCCCGCTCAAAGTCAATCACGCGCGGGCAGGAGCTGTCAATCTCCCCAGTTGGACGAGACTCCTAATAGAAGGAGAACAGGGTAGGGAAACAGTAGTCTGATGACCGCTGCTTGATAAATCCTCTTGTGTGAACCTGAAGTTAAAGGAGGAGAAGGGCTTCATAAATCGAGCCCTTAGGGCTAGATTTATCAAAGCTGAGGCGGACAGGGGCAAGTATACTCGCCCCAGTACGCCTCAGCTCGCCTGTGGCAGGGCGAAATTACCCGCAGGTAATCACCATTCCACATGAGCGCAATTTTGCGCTTGCATGCAATCCCGCCCCCTGCACAGCCAATCACACGCGGACAGGATCTGTCAGTCTCCTCGGTCGGACTAGACCGTGGAGATTGAATTTCACCACCTTAGAAGTGGCGAAGAGGTGGTGACCGCTGTTTGTTAAATTACGGTGAGCAAGTTCTTTTGAGAACTTGCAGCCGTAGGACTTTGATAAATCGAGCCCTTAGATTAGCGGACACACTCTGTGACAGCAGTTAGCCCTAATTGGCCACATTTTAGTGAAATAAGATAAAGATTCTGACCAGGGTTTTCAAGTTTTGCAACCAATTCATAAGAAGAGTTCCAAGTTCTTTTATAACATTTATTTCCTGTGTAGGTATTTTTATATATCTTATTTACCCTATAAATATATTAATAAATTACTTCAATATCAATTTACCAGAGTAGATTAATCATAGTCACTTTAATTCAAATTCACATAAATAAGTTTAAAAGAAAAAAAGCAGAATATCTGATAGCTAAAATATTTACAGTGTGGGGGAAATATTAAATTATATATACAGGTTTGAAAGCCCTTTGTCCAAACTGCTTACTGGAATAGGTTTGGATTTTGAATATTTAAAATGGGACAGCTTGAATAGTGGATGGGATTAAGTGTAAATAAAAATATTGTAAATTAATTGTACAAAATGTACATCCTGTAATACAGCAGTAGCTTTATATATTTTTTATACCTTTCTAGAACTGTACCATAATCAGAAAGTTATATTTGCATTTTAGAACACAAAGCCAAGACATAGGCAGAGAAGATACTGAAGGAGAAAAATTAACATTTTTAATATTTTTTTCTTATATCAATCAATATCAATGAAAATGTTTGTATTTTGGAATTTCAGATTTGGAGATTTGCACCTTTTATATTGCAACAAATGAATATATTCTTTATCTGTCTACTTTGCAAACCTGCACAGACCATTAGGAAATAAGAAATCAAATACAGGAAAATGTTGCTTAAAGGGACACTGAACCCACATTTTTTCTTTCGTGATTCAGATAGAGCATGCAAATTTAAGTAACTTTCTAATTTACTCCTATTATCAAATTGTCTTCATTCTCTTGGTATCTTTATTTGAAAAGCAAGAATATACGTTTAGATGCCGGCCCATTTTTGGTGAACAACCTGGGTTGTTCTTGCTGATTGGTGGATAAATTAATTCACCAATGAACAAGGGCTTTCCAGGGTTCTGAACCAAATAGCTTAAATGCCTTCTTTTTCAAATAAAGATAGCAAGAGAACAAATAAAAATCGATAGTAGGAGTAAATTAGAAAGTTGCTTAAAATTGCATGCTCTATTTGAATCACAAAAGAAAAAAATTGGGTTCAGTGTCCCTTTAATGAATAATTCCCCCCCCCCCCCCCCGAAATTATTTATATACTAATGTGTGAATAATATGCTATTTTTGTAATATAGTTAAAAGTATTGGTCCAATAAATAATTTTACTCAGTATATAATATAATTACTTAACAGATTAACATGATAAGTAAATACACTTTTGAAAAGCTAATGCATTTAAAAGATCACAGGCATAATTTTTGCATTGATATGCATTTTATATTCTATTTATTATTATTATTATCATTATTACCTTTATGAACAAAAACATCAGTTATTTTTAGTAAATAAAGTGAATGTTCTGTTTGTAATTGTTCCGTGTATTTTAATAAAATTATAGCACAGTTTCTTCTAAAGTTTATAAAGGTGCATGTATAATAATCAAGCACTTGTAATGCTATTTTACTCTAAAGTGGTAAATTAAAGCTTACACAATATTTTTAAAAAAAAAATAAAGTTCAATAATGGTTAAGACATTTATCCTTTTTATATTAAGTTGTTCCAAAACAGAGACATTAGTGAATTTGGTGTCTGTAAATTAATAATTTGACCATTGGTATGTTGGAGAAAACTTTCAGGTTATTGACTGCTCTGAAATCTCTCTCCAGGACAGTCTAATTCCCAGATGTTAAAAGCATTGCAATCATAGCCATATTTTAAAAAGGGAACCTTCTTGTGATCAAGAATGGCTGCAACTAAAGGGCTTTGGAGAGTGTTTTGGCTGCCGGCTTTGTATGATTGGATCGTGAACAGGAGCGGTATTGCACAAGCAGCATATTAATGTCCGCTAGTTGCAATGCCGGGCTGACAGAGGCGGAGGTGCCCGCCCGTGTCTGACTGGGGGTTAATAAATGACGACCTATGTATGAAGTATATTTTTAATTACTATAATATGTATAAAAAGTATTTATTTATTTAAATGAAAGTGTTTTATCTTTTGGTGCCTTCTTTTCTTTTTAGGAAGATTATTTTGTGCATGGGATATTAAAAGGTACAGTATACACCAATTGTAATATAACTTCATGACTATTAAAAAGAAGAATCTGCACAGATACTGATATAACATCCATTATAAAACCATTTAAAAAATTTACTTAGAAGCTTCCAATTTAGCCAGATTTCATCTTTGCACTTTTTATAACATGTTTCTTAAATTGATGGCTTTTTTAATATTGTGTTTGTTTAGCCACACACTGCACTAGATGTGGTTTTCTTCTAATATTGTGACCACACTGTAACAAACATGTTCTATATTATTAACAAGTTTGTTACAGTGAAGCATATGTATATACATACATACATACATTTGCACACCTACATACACATACATAAATATATTTACACATAGAGTACATAGATATATGTAAATATATACACACATACAGTACATAGATATCTATAAATATATACACACATACAGTACATATATATATATATATATATATATATATATAAATATATACACACATACAGTACATAGATATATATATATATAAATATATACATACATACAGTACATAGATATATATATATATATATATATATATATATATATATATAAATATATACACACATACAGTACATAGATATATATAAATATATACACACATACAGTACATAGATATATATATAAATATATACACACATACAGTACATAGATATATATATAAATATATACACACATACAGTACATAGATATATTTAAATATATACACAGATACAGTACATAGATATATATAAATATATACACACATACAGTACATAGATATATATAAATATATACACACATACAGTACATAGATATATATAAATATATACACACATACATAAATATATTTACACATACAGTACATAGATATATGTGAATATATACACACATACAGTACATAGATATATATAAATATATACACACATACAGTACATAGATATATATAAATATATACACACATACAGTACATAGATATATGTAAATATATACACACATACAGTACATAGATATATATATATAAATATATACGCACATACAGTACATAGATATATGTAAATATACACACACATACAGTATATAGATATATATAAATATATACACACATACAGTACATAAAAATATATATAAATATATACACACATACAGTACATAGATATATATAAATATATACACACATACAGTACATAGATATATGTAAATATATACACACATACAGTACATAGATATATGTAAATATATACACACATACAGTCCATAGATATATATAAATATATACACACATACAGTACATAGATATATATAAATATATACACACATACAGTACATAGATATATATAAATATATACACACATACAGTACATAGATATATTTAAATATATACACAGATACAGTACATAGATATATATATAAATATATACACACATACAGTACATAGATATATGTAAATATATACACACATACAGTACATAGATATATATATAAATATATACGCACATACAGTACATAGATATATGTAAATATACACACACATACAGTATATAGATATATATAAATATATACACACATACAGTACATAAAAATATATATAAATATATACACACATACAGTACATAGATATATATAAATATATACACACATACAGTACATAGATATATGTAAATATATACACACATACAGTACATAGATATATGTAAATATATACACACATACAGTACATAGATATATGTAAATATATACACACATACAGTCCATAGATATATATAAATATATACACACATACAGTCCATAGATATATATAAATATATCCACACATACAGTACATAGATATATATAAATATATATACACACATACAGTACATAGATATATATAAATATATACACACATACAGTACATAGATATATATAAATATATACACACATACAGTACATAGATATATATAAATATATACATACATACAGTACATAGATATATATATATATATATATATATAAATATATACACACATACAGTACATAGATATATATAAATATATACACACATACAGTACATAGATATATATAAATATATACACACATACAGTACATAGATATATTTAAATATATACACAGATACAGTACATAGATATATATATAAATATATACACACATACAGTACATAGATATATATAAATATATACACACATACAGTACATAGATATATATAAATATATATACACATACATAAATATATTTACACATACAGTACATAGATATATATATATATAAATATATACATACATACAGTACATAGATATATATATATATATATATATATATATATATATATATATATAAATATATACACACATACAGTACATAGATATATATAAATATATACACAGTCACACATACAGTACATAGATATATATAAATATATACACACATACAGTACATAGATATATATAAATATATACACACATACAGTACATAGATATATATAAATATATACACACATACAGTACATAGATCTATATAAATATATACACACATACAGTACATAGATATATATAAATATATACACACATACAGTACATAGATATATAATAATATATACACACATACAATACATAGATATATATAAATATATACATACATACAATAGATAGATATATATATAAATATATACACACATACAGTACATAGATATATATAAATATATACACACATACAGTACATAGATATATATAAATATATACACACATACAGTACATAGAGATATATAAATATATACACACATACAGTACATAGATATATATAAATATATACACACATACAGTACATAGATATATATAAATATATACACACATACAGTACATAGATATATATAAAAATATACACACATACAGTACATAGATATATTTAAATATATACACAGATACAGTACATAGATATATATAAATATATACACACATACAGTACATAGATATATATAAATATATACACACATACAGTACATAGATATATATAAATATATATACACATACATAAATATATTTACACATACAGTACATAGATATATGTAAATATATACACACATACAGTACATAGATATATATATATATATAAATATATACACACATACAGTACATAGATATATATATAAATATATACACACATACTGTACATAGATATATATAAATATATACACACATACAGTACATAGATATATAAAAATATATACACACATACAGTACATAGATCTATATAAATATATACACACATACAGTACATAGATATATATAAATATATACACACATACAGTACATAGATATATATAAATATATACACACATACAGTACATAGATATATGTAAATATATACACACATACAGTACGTAGATTTATATAAATATATACACACATACAGTACATAGATATATATTAAGGGATAAACCTCCTATTACGTCCTACGTTTTCAATAAAAACACAACACAACTGCTTTGGGGAAAAGACCGGTCACGGTCGCGTTTATTAAACAAATTGAATTCTGCCTAATCTAGCCAATAATTAGGCAGCTCAAATCAACCTATCCCTGAACTTGTAGCAAGTTCATTCCAGTTGGTGGCGGCATCTTCTTCTAGCTAACTAACCCCTACTTATTGACGGACAAGGCCCCTCCGATGTCTGCAGCGTGGCACAGGGGTTGCGCACGCTCATTGGCACAGTGAGAGAGATTTTGTTATGTAGAGCTCTTCGGCCTGCAGCTCTTTAAAAGGGGGGAGAGGAACCCCTAAGCCGGCACTTAGTGGGCGACACCTCTCCCTGTGTTCGGGCCGTCACTCTGCTCACACTGCGCCCGCTCCCAGGGCCTTGCCCGACCGCCACAAAAGACGCCTCTTGCCGCCACACTTAACCAACATAGCCCTTAAATAACAGTATAACAATATAACATACAACCAAATTCAACTTTTTTTTTTTTTTTTTTATATATAAATAACGCTGTGTTAACAACGGTCGGATGCCAACCATAGCACAGAACTTTGAAACTAACTAATGCCCTAATAAATGTTCATTTTAAACAACCGATGAGATGGCTGTCTTAAGGTTAGCCAGGAAAATGTCCAACCCGACGTCCGCCAGGTGAACCCCATCCGGTCGGTAAAGGGCCTTCTTGTCGGCCGTAATAGTGTCATGCCTAATGACGAAACCTCCCACGGCCGTGACCGCTCTCCCCACTTCCCTATTAACTTTCTTGCGGACATTGTACGCTGCCCTCTGTGTCACAATGTGACGCCAACGCAGCCGTGCAACCACGTTAGACCAACCTATCCGCACATCCTGAAGCCATGTGCACACCCACTTAATGTCCGCAACCATAATCCGTATTAAATCCAACACGGGAATGGATCCCAAGTCATTTCCGCCCAGATGCACAACAATCACTTGAGGCTTTCCCCACCTCCTATGTGCATCCTGTAACAGAGCGGGAAGCTCCCTCCAATTAAGACCCCTGCGCCCGAGCCAGCGAATGTTAGCCCTGGATGCTGCCAATCCTAGCTGCTGCCCTCCCGGGGAATGATGCGCCCTGATAGCCGCCCAGTGGATAAAGGAGTGCCCAATAATCCACACGCGCACCGGGGTCTTTCCTGTACCTATAACAACATGGATGGGGACAATGAAATGGTGACAAACCACTGGCAATACCCCTTTCTCACCCCCCCCACTCCCCACCAAGTCGGGAAGGAATCAAGAGGTTACACACCTTACACACCCTCATCACTAAGCATGCAATGGGCGAATATAGCCCCTATATCGCTCAGACTTCCAACGCCCCATTTTCTTAATGACCGCCTGCGACGACCCCAAGGCCGCAGCACTAGTCGCTGCCTCGATGCGGAATGAATGCGGCGCAATCTTAGATGGATCCAATCCCGCTGCCGCTGCCACTTTGGCAAGCACTTTGCGGAACTGGAAAGCTGAAAGTGAACTACCGTCCTCGTGCACGAGAAACTGTAGTCCTCCGACCGGCCGTACACGGCAATAATCCGCCACGCTCGATACCGGGCAGCACTCTGTGTATTCGTGTCTGGCTAAAGGCAACCAGGCCCCTTTCCCATCCTGATCAGTTTTGGATCTGGGAATGAGCAAGAGCACGCAATCGTCCGTGGTCCTTACGTGCCCCACTTTAATACCGCCTACCTCCCCTCTTGTGGAGGAGGCGACCACTTCGCCTATCCTCAGCGCCCCCGCAAATGCCAGCGCGAAAGCAGCCCGAAGCAAGACCGCCTCGTAGGCTGAACTGCACACTGCCCCCAGATTTACCACCAACGAGCGCAATATTTCCGTCGTGATCGGCTCCCTCCGATCCTTTGCGGGTGGGGCCAACCGGCCCCATCCCTTCAAGATCTGCCTTACTAGAAAAGTACCTGTATAATCCCTGAAACCTAAGGCTTTATTGAAAAAGGACAATGCCGCTAACCTGCTCAAAGCTGACAATCTGGACATACCCTCAAGCTTCAAGCACGCAAGCCATTCTAGAACGTGTACCTGAGACGCCTGACACAACAAGAAGCCCTTCTGCAAGCTGAAACGCTCCCATGCCCTCCAATGCGCCGAATATGCAGCCCACGTCTTAGGAGCCAGCGATGCCCTGATCATGGGGAGGATGGACTCCCAACCCCCGCCAGCTGCCAAAGGAAAAGAGGGCACGTTAGACCCTCAGCTGCCGCCCTCGGGGCTACCCTTCTAAACTGATCCCATTGAAATCTGGAAAGGGCATCTGCTATCACATTGCTCACCCCTGGGACGTGCCGTGCTGTGAAGCGAACATTAAGCTGCAAACACCGCAAGACGAGGTGCCGTAGGTAGGTCACCACCACCGGTGAGGTTGCTGACAACCTGTTTATGGCATATACCACGCTCATATTGTCTGACCAGAAGATTACTGACCGATTTGACAGCCTCTCTCCCCATAGTTCTATTGCTACCACAATAGGGAAGAGTTCTAGCATCGTAAGGTTACGCGTGAGACCCGCGGCAGCCCAGCCCTCTGGCCATGGCTCCGCACTCCAGTCTCCGTCTAAATAGGCTCCATAGCCAAACCCGCCCGCGGCATCCGTGAACAGATGCAAGGCTTGATTGGAAATGGGCCCGTCTCTCCAAAGGCAGACCCCGTTAAAATGAACAAGGAACCTCTCCCAAACTCTCAGGTTGTCCCTCATCTCCTCTGTCACCCGACGCTTGTGGCTAAGCGTCCGAGGCCCCTTCAATTGAGCTTCTAACCTGCGGTTGAAGACCCTCCCCATGGGGATCGCCCTCCCCGCAAAGTTAAGCAATCCCAGAAGGGATTGCAGCTCAGTAATGGAGATATGCTCCGCGCGACATGCTGATTGAACCGCCCCAAGTAGGCGGTCGACTTTATCTTTTGGGAGCCGGCATAGGGAGGCAACAGTGTCGATCTCTATGCCTAGGAACGTCAGGCAGGTACATGGTCCCTGCGTTTTTCCGTGCGCGAGCGGCACTCCAAACTCTGCTGTAATATCCTGCATCACCCGCATCAATGCCGCACATTCGTCAGTATCTGGACCCCCTACCAGCAGGAAATCATCCAGGTAGTGAGCCATGGCCCCGCCCCCAGACGCCCTCTGCACTACCCAGTGCAGGAAGGAGCTGAAGCATTCAAAAAGGGCACATGACAAGGAGCAGCCCATGGGCAAACACCTGTCAACAAAAAATTCACCCTCGAACTTCATCCCCATCAGCCGGAATGAGGAAGGATGAAGTGGGAGCAAGCGGAAGGCGGACTCAATGTCCAGCTTGGCCATCAAGGCCCCGCGACCCCGAGAGCGAACCACCTCCAGTGCCTCGTCAAAGGACTGATAATGCACGGAACTGAGGTCCGGATCTATCGCATCGTTCACTGACGCCCCCTTGGGATAAGACAAGTGGTGAATGAGCCTGTACTTCCCCTTCTCCCGCTTGGGAACTACCCCCAGTGGAGAGACTACTAGATCCGCGATTGGTCGTTCCCGAAATGGGCCGACCACCCTCCCCAGCCTCAGTTCCTTATCCAGCTTCTCCCTCACTACGTGCGGGAACTCATAAGCTGACTTTAGGTTACGGTGGACGGAGGACCCAGTTACTTGCGATGTAATCGGTATCCTAAACCCCACCCTCAATTCCGACGACAGGACTGCCGCTGCCTCGCCGTCAGGATACAGCGCCAGCCACGGCGCCATCCCCTCGTACCTAAGTGGAGTTGGGGCCCTTGCCCCCAGGTCCCCCTCTACTAATCGGGGAGGGTGCACCGGCTCCCCTTCTATTCGCGCATTCTGCACCTGGGTGGGGTCCGCTGCAAAACTTGCAGATGTGCCGAAAGGAGCAATTTGCTCCCCTGTCACACTGCTTGTCCTGGAATTTCCAGCACTCCCTCCCCCGCCTCTTCGGGCGCGGAAAGGACCGCTGCGTCCCAGGCTTCGCCGCCCCGGTTGGCGAAGTAGACCTCTCGCGCCCCAACTTAGACCACAGGTGCATATCTTGCGTCCCGAAGTGTAAGATGGGGTTACCCACCATTTTCTTGCGAAACGCCACATCGTAGTCCCGCCAAGCACCTTCCCTGAACCTTTTGTAAATATCACCAATAGTGTCTTGATATTTAAAAAGGTTATGCCCCTGAGTCGGCCACCTATCAACATAGCAGGACGCCAACACCCTATATCCAGCCTGCCATTCCTCATAAGTTTCCTGGCGCCTAACTTTCTTGGGGCCCGAGCCCTCGGCCGCCCTCTCCTTAGCTCTACAGGCTTCCGGAGTGAGTTCGTAGATATTCACATATCTACCCTCTTGGATCTTTTTAATCACTTTAGCCTTCAAATGGCCGTAAAGTGAGTGGACTAGGCATGGGTAGGAATCCCCATGCACCGCCACTTTTCTTGATGCCACCTGCCCCGCCGGCGCAACTCCCGCTTGCGCTAAGGAATTGTTCTCCACGACGCCCTGCGTGCCTGCCTTCGCCTGCACCTGCGCTGCCACTAATTTTTTAATCATTCTAAACATTTGTTGTTGGCCCTTTCCCACTAAACCCAGCCCTGCCTCGCTATCAGAACCTGAGTCACTAGAGGAAGACCCCATGTTAGTGTGTGTAATATCAGTGATTGTGCACTCACCAGCTTGAGACAGCTGCTGCGACACTCCTTCCGATGGCTGTGGTTGTCCGCCTTCTGAAATGCTAGCAAGTCCCACAGCTCCTCCATTTGCCATGCAATGGCCGCTTGTACCAGCCTCCATTCTGCGTTCAGCACCTGATGACACCTGAGGGGACAAAACAGACTGGGGAGTACTCTGAGTGACGAAGAGGGCCCCAGATGGGGCCGCACCCTCCTTTTCGACACCCCTAGCCCTCTCTTTCACCCCAAGTGCTGCAGCCACCGCCCTTCTAATCAAATCCTCCTGAACACCCAATGCCTGACTAACGCATTCTCTCACCTCGCGCTGTACCTCAGCAGCGATCTGCGCACTGTCCACACGTGCATTCACACCCTTCAACTGGCCCTGCCTATTAGCATCTACATTACCTATAGTACCTGACCCAAGAGTCACATTTTCATTGCCTTGTCTATTAGCTATCTGCTCCCTCTGCTGCTCAGGGGCCTGTTGCGGACGTACCGCTTCTTGAAAGTAGGGGGCATCATTTGCACCTAAACTTTGTCCCCTGCAAACTCTCACACTTTGCTCCTGACTCTGTGGCTGATCTCTCATGATAAGATCCCTGTTCATACCGGCAACAGCACCATTCGAGCCACTACCCCTCAGCACCACAACCTCCGCTTCTATTGGAGGTATAACCTGCTGCCTGTGACCCATGGGGTCCCCATCTGCCGTGATGGCGTCATCTGCGCCTCTAACACATGAGCCTCTCACCTGCCGTCTATGCTCCTCGCCTGCAGCCACACTCACCACCTGCCCGGTACCTGCCCCCCTGCCCCCTGCGGCCGTCGTCGCCACCCGGAGTCTCCCCAACTTACTAGGGGCTGCTCCGGAAGCCTCCTCCGGCTGGTCAGCAGGGCGGCGTTGTGTGCGCGTGCGACCGCGCTCCTCCCCAGAAGAAGATCCGTCACAGGGGGAGGAGACGCGACGCACGTTACGTGCGGGGGCGTGGCCACGCCCCACGCTGCTAGAAGGCCTCAAGCCCGCCCGGCCGCGGCAGCCACCGGCAATAACCCCAGACCCTCCGGCACCATCCAGGCCCTGCACTATGCCGCCCGACCCCCGGCCAGAGGCCAGAGACTGGGCAAGGGCCAAGACAGTGGCCAGAGCGCCTGGCGGAAGCGCCGGGAGCTGCTGCATAAGGGCCCCAATGTCTGCTCCATGCTCCCCAGCTCCCCCTACCTCAGGCCCAGTCCTAGCAGAAACCTGGGCAGAATCAACACTGGGAACCGCTCTCCCTGCTCCTCTTCCCCTAGCCCTGGTGCTTGCCCCGGCCCCCGCCCTGCTAGAAGGGGTGTAACTGAGCTCCCTCCTAACCCTCTGTCTAGTAGCAATGGAGGGCCTACTGGGAACCCTAACTTGGGGGGTAGGGGGTACCACATCATCCAGGTCTGACTCCTCATTTTCTCCTGCAGGTCTCTTTCTTCTTGAAGGCTCCATCACCGCATCCCTGTACCTCCTGGGAGGCAAAGAAGTACGCCTGGCACGCTTCATGATCCCTGGGGCCTAAAGTTCAAGATATCCAGCACAGAAGAAAGTTCTCCTCGAAGTCTGGAGGCAGGAAGAGGCCGAATCCACTGGAACAGGACCCTATAAAGGCAAGAGGTACACCCTCCCACACATTTGCAACATTGTAGCATACACACACTTCTAGAATCCTCCAGACTTCAAGTCAGCTATCCCTTAATTTTGCTACAGGCCCACTAGAGGGCCCTCCACTTCCAAAATATATACACACATACAGTACATAGATATATATAAATATATACACACATACAGTACATAGATATATATAAATATATACACACATACAGTACATAGATATATATAAATATATACACACATACAGTACATAGATATATATATATATATAAATATATACACACATACAGTACATAGATATATATAAATATATACACACATACAGCACATAGATATATGTAAATATATACACACATAGAGTACATAGATATATATATATAAATATATACACACATACAGTACATAGATATATATAAATATATACACACATACAGTACATAGATATATATAAATATATACACACATACAGTACATAGATATATATATAAATATATACACACATACAGTACATAGATATATATAAATATATACATACATACAATACATAGATATATATATAAATATATACACACATACAGTACATAGATATATATAAATAAATATATACACACATAAAGTACATAGATATATATATAAATATATACACACATACAGTACATAGATATATATATAAATATATACACACATACAGTACATAGATATATAAAAATATACACACAAACAGTACATAGATATATTTAAATATATACACAGATACAGTACATAGATATATATAAATATATACACACATACAGTACATAGATATATATATAAATATATACACACATACAGTACATAGATATATATAAATATATACACACATACAGTACATAGATATATATAAATATATAGATACATACAGTACATAGATATATATAAATATATACACACATACAGTACATAGATATATATAAATATATACACACATACAGTACATAGATATATATAAATATATACACACATACAGTACATAGATATATATAAATATATACACACATACAGTACATAGATATATATAAATATATACACACATACAGTACATAGATATATGTAAATATATACACACATACAGTACATAGATATATATAAATATATACATACAGTACATAGATATATATAAATATATACACACATACAGTACATAGATATATATAAATATATACACATATACAGTACATAGATATATATAAATATATACACACATACAGTACATAGCTATATATAAATATATACATACATACAGTACATAGATATATATATATATATATATATATATATATATATATATAAATAAATAAATATATATATACACACATACAGTACATAGATATATATAAATATATACACACATACAGTACATAGATATATATAAAAATATACACACATACAGTACATAGATATATTTAAATATATACACAGATACAGTACATAGATATATATAAATATATACACACATACAGTACATAGATATATATAAATATATACATACATACAGTACATAGATATATATAAATATATATACACATACAGTACATAGATATATATATAAATATATACACACATACAGTACATATATATATATATATAAATATATACACACATACAGTACATAGATATATATAAATATATACACACATACAGTACATAGATATATATAAATATATACACACATACAGTACATAGATCTATATAAATATATACACACATACAGTACATAGATATATATAAATATATACACACATACAGTACATAGATATATATAAATATATACACACATACAGTACATAGATCTATATAAATATATACACACATACAGTACATAGATATATATAAATATATACACACATACAGTACATAGATATATAATAATATATACACACATACAGTACATAGATATATATAAATATATACATACATACAATACATAGATATATATATATATATATAAATATATACACACATACAGTACATAGATATATATAAATATATACACACATACAGTACATAGATATATATAAATATATACACACATACAGTACATAGATATATATAAATATATACACACATGCAGTACATAGATATATATAAATATATACACACATACAGTACATAGATATATATATAAATATATACACACATACAGTACATAGATATATATAAATATATACACACATACAGTACATAGATATATATAAAAATATACACACATACAGTACATAGATATATATAAATATATACACACATACAGTACATAGATATATATAAATATATATACACATACATAAATATATTTACACATACAGTACATAGATATATGTAAATATATACACACATACAGTACATAGATATATATATAAATATATACACACATACAGTACATAGATATATATATATAAATATATACACACATACTGTACATAGATATATATAAATATATACACACATACAGTACATAGATATATATAAATATATACACACATACAGTACATAGATATATGTAAATATATACACACATACAGTACATAGATATATATAAATATATACACACATACTGTACATAGATATATATAAATATATACACACATACAGTACATAGATATATATAAATATATACACACATACAGTACATAGATATATGTAAATATATACACACATACAGTACATAGATATATATAAATATATACACACATACAGTACATAGATAAATATATAAATATATACACACATACAGTACATAGATATATATAAATATATACACACATACAGTACATAGATATATATAAATATATACACACATACAGTACATAGATATATATAAATATATACACACATACAGTACATAGCTATATATATATATATATACATACATACAGTACATATATATATATATATATATATATATATATATATATATATATATATATATATATATATATATATATATATAAATATATACACACATACAGTACATAGATATATATAAAAATATACACACATACAGTACATAGATATATTTAAATATATACACAGATACAGTACATAGATATATATAAATATATACACACATACAGTACATAGATATATATAAATATATACACACATACAGTACATAGATATATATAAATATATATACACATACATAAATATATTTACACATACAGTACATAGATATATGTAAATATATACACACATACAGTACATAGATATATATATATAAATATATACACACATACAGTACATAGATATATATAAATATATACACACATACAGTACATAGATATATATAAATATATACACACATACAGTACATAGATCTATATAAATATATACACACATACAGTACATAGATATATCTAAATATATACACACATACAGTACATAGATATATAATAATATATACACACATACAGTACATAGATATATATAAATATATACATACATACAATACATAGATATATATATATAAATATATACACACATACAGTACATAGATATATATAAATATATACACACATACAGTACATAGATATATATAAATATATACACACATACAGTACATAGATATAAATATAAATATATACACACATGCAGTACATAGATATATATAAATATATACACACATACAGTACATAGATATATATATATAAATATATACACACATACAGTACATAGATATATATAAATATATACACACATACAGTACATAGATATATATAAAAATATACACACATACAGTACATAGATATATTTAAATATATACACAGATACAGTACATAGATATATATAAATATATACACACATACAGTACATAGATATATATAAATATATACACACATACAGTACATAGATATATATAAATATATATACACATACATAAATATATTTACACATACAGTACATAGATATATGTAAATATATACACACATACAGTACATAGATATATATATATATAAATATATACACACATACAGTACATAGATATATATATAAATATATACACACATACTGTACATAGATATATATATATAAATATATACACACATACAGTACATAGATATATAAAAATATATACACACATACAGTACATAGATCTATATAAATATATACACACATACAGTACATAGATATATGTAAATATATACACACATACAGTACGTAGATTTATATAAATATATACACACATACAGTACATAGATATATATAAATATATACACACATACAGTACATAGATATATATATATATACATATATACACACATACAGTACATAGATATATATATAAATATATACACACATACAGTACATAGATATATATATAAATATATACACACATACAGTACATAGATATATATAAATATATACACACATACAGCACATAGATATATGTAAATATATACACACATACAGTACATAGATATATATATATAAATATATACACACATACAGTACATAGATATATTTATAAATATATACACACATAAAGTACATAGATATATATAAATATATACACACATACAGTACATAGATATATATAAATATATACACACATACAGTACATAGATATATATAAATATATACACACATACAGTACATAGATATATATAAATATATACATACATACAGTACATAGATATATATAAATATATACACACATACAGTACATAGATATATATATAAATATATACACACATACAGTACATAGATATAAAAATATATACACACATACAGTACATAGATCTATATAAATATATACACACATACAGTACATAGATATATATAAATATATACACACATACAGTACATAGATATATGTAAATATATACACACATACAGTACGTAGATTTATATAAATATATACACACATACAGTACATAGATATATATAAATATATACACACATACAGTACATAGATATATATATATAAATATATACACACATACAGTACATAGATATATATATAAATATATACACACATACAGTACATAGATATATATATAAATATATACACACATACAGTACATAGATATATATAAATATATACACACATACAGCACATAGATATATGTAAATATATACACACATACAGTACATAGATATATATATATAAATATATACACACATACAGTACATGGATATATTTATAAATATATACACACATAAAGTACATAGATATATATAAATATATACACACATACAGTACATAGATATATATAAATATATACACACATACAGTACATAGATATATATAAATATATACACACATACAGTACATAGATATATATAAATATATACATACATACAGTACATAGATATATATAAATATATACACACATACAGTACATAGATATATATAAATATATACACACATACAGTACATAGATATATATATAAATATATACACACATACAGTACATAGATATATAAAAATATACACACAAACAGTACATAGATATATTTAAATATATACACAGATACAGTACATAGATATATATAAATATATACACACATACAGTACATAGATATATATAAATATATACACACATACAGTACATAGATATATATAAATATATACACACATACAGTACATAGATATATATAAATAAATACATACATACAGTACATAGATATACATAAATATATACACACATACAGTACATAGATATATATAAATATATACACACATACAGTACATAGATATATATAAATATATACACACATACAGTACATAGATATATATAAATATATACACACATACAGTACATAGATATATATAAATATATATACACATACATAAATATATTTACACATACAGTACATAGATATATGTAAATATATACACACATACAGTACATAGATATATATATAAATATATACACACATACAGTACATAGATATATATATAAATATATACACACATACTGTACATAGATATATATAAATATATACACACATACAGTACATAGATATATATAAATATATACACACATACAGTACATAGATATATATAAATATATACACACATACTGTACATAGATATATATAAATATATACACACATACAGTACATAGATATATATAAATATATACACACATACAGTACATAGATATATATAAATATATACACACATACAGTACATAGATATATGTAAATATATACACACATACAGTACATAGATATTTATAAATATATACACACATACAGTACATAGATATATATAAATATATACACATATACAGTACATAGATATATATAAATATATACACACATACAGTACATAGCTATATATAAATATATACATACATACAGTACATATATATATATATATATATATATATATATATATATATATATATAAATATATACACACATACAGTACATAGATATATATAAAAATATACACACATACAGTACATAGATATATTTAAATATATACACAGATACAGTACATAGATATATATAAATATATACACACATACAGTACATAGATATATATAAATATATACACACATACAGTACATAGATATATATAAATATATATACACATACATAAATATATTTACACATACAGTACATAGATATATGTAAATATATACACACATACAGTACATAGATATATATATAAATATATACACACATACAGTACATAGATATATATAAATATATACACACATACAGTACATAGATATATATAAATATATACACACATACAGTACATAGATATATATAAATATATACACACATACAGTACATAGATCTATATAAATATATACACACATACAGTACATAGATATATATAAATATATACACACATACAGTACATAGATATATAATAATATATACACACATACAGTACATAGATATATATAAATATATACATACATACAATACATAGATATATATATATATATATATATATATATATAAATATATACACACATACAGTACATAGATATATATAAATATATACACACATACAGTACATAGATATATATAAATATATACACACATACAGTACATAGATATATATATAAATATATACACACATGCAGTACATAGATATATATATAAATATATACACACATACAGTACATAGATATATATATAAATATATACACACATACAGTACATAGATATATATAAATATATACACACATACAGTACATAGATATATATAAAAATATACACACATACAGTACATAGATATATTTAAATATATACACAGATACAGTACATAGATATATATAAATATATACACACATACAGTACATAGATATATATAAATATATACACACATACAGTACATAGATATATATAAATATATATACACATACATAAATATATTTACACATACAGTACATAGATATATGTAAATATATACACACATACAGTACATAGATATATAAAAATATATACACACATACAGTACATAGATATATATATATATAAATATATACACACATACTGTACATAGATATATATAAATATATACACACATCCAGTACATAGATATATAAAAATATATACACACATACAGTACATAGATCTATATAAATATATACACACATACAGTACATAGATATATATAAATATATACACACATACAGTACATAGATATATATAAATATATACACACATACAGTACATAGATATATATAAATATATACATACATACAATACATAGATATATATATATATAAATATATACACACATACAGTACATAGATATATATAAATATATACACACATACAGTACATAGATATATATAAATATATACACACATACAGTACATAGATATATATAAATATATACACACATACAGTACATAGATAATATATATATAAATATATACACACATACAGTACATAGATATATATATAAATATATACACACATACAGTACATAGATATATAAAAATATACACACAAACAGTACATAGATATAGTTAAATATATACACAGATACAGTACATAGATATATATAAATATATACACACATACAGTACATAGATATATATAAATATATACACACATACAGTACATAGATATATATAAATATATACACACATACAGTACATAGATATATATAAATATATACACACATACAGTACATAGATATATATAAATATATACACACATACAGTACATAGATATATATAAATATATACACACATACAGTACATAGATATATATAAATATATACACACATACAGTACATAGATATATGTAAATATATACACACATACAGTACATAGATATATATAAATATATACACACATACAGTACATAGATATATATATAAATATATACACACATACAGTACATATATATATATAAATATATACACACATACAGTACATAGATATATATATATATATAAATATATACACACATACAGTACCTAGATATATGTAAATACATACACACATATACATACACACATACAGTACATAGATATATATATAAATATATACACACATACAGTACATAGATATATATAAATATATACACACATACAGTACCTAGATATATGTAAATATATACACACATACAGTACATAGATATATATAAATATATACACACATACATTACATAGATATATATAAATATATACACACATACAGTACATAGATATATATAAATATATACACACATACAGATATACACCTTTGAGCTTTTCCCAGTCCAACACCTTTTCATATAACAACATATCCCTTTTAACACTTGTATACATTTATTTAGATAATAAACTTATATTATGCCTTTATTATACTGTATATATATAAACTGTAATACTTTATATTAATACGTTTTACATACGTTTTGTTATACTTTTATTCTAACTCTAACACTTTTTTTTCAGGTCTCAAGCTGTGCATTATGCTAATTAATGGCTGTAAATGCAAAAGCAAAAAGTATAATGTAAGTCAATGTACTTAAAATGTTGCATGGTGTGCTGTGTATTAAAGGGACTATGAAAACCAAAAATATTCTTTCACGATTTAGGTAGAACATACAATTTTAAACAACTTTCCAATTTACTTCTATTATTTAATTTGCCTCCTTCTCTTGTTATCCTTTGTTGAAATGTTTATCTAGGCAAGCTCAGGAGCAGCAGATAATCTAGGTTCTAGCTGCTGATTGGAGGCTGCATATATATATATATATATATATATATATATATATATATATATATATATATATACCGATTGTGATTGTCACCTATGTGTTCAGTTAGAAACCATCAGTGAATTGCTGCTCCTTCAACAAATGATACCAAGAGAATGAAACAAATTCGATAGTAGAAATCAATTAGAAAGCTGTTTAAAATTGTATTATCTATCTGAATCACGAAAGAACATTTTGGGGTTTCATGTCCCTTTAAGTATCAGTTTAAGTTACTTTTATGACTTTCAAAAATATATTATACATATTCTCTTAGGCAGAGGCGTAACTAGAAACCACCCTCTGCACCCCCTGTAGTTTCGCCCCTGCTCTTAGGGAAGGCCTCAGTTACAGGTGATTTTCACACTAAGAATTAGCAGATCAAAATGCTAACATCTTTTGGGGTTTTTTTGTGCATTGCTTCAGCAAACATTTATTTAGTAAAGAGAATAAATATTCATAAATATTTTTAGCAAAAACCACAGTTTCCACCAGTGAAGTATTTAGGTTTTGTGCTGCCCTAGGCTCTAAAAATTCTGCTGTCTCCCTCCCCCCAACCCGTAAGGATTAGGCCTTTTTGGTTATAATATTTTTTGTTGAGAATGTAAAGTGATTTTGTTATGGCATTTTCAAAGTAAATGTTCACCAAGGCTTGCAAAACACTTGAATCCACTCAGGTGGGTTGAATATATATTTAAAATACAGATAGAGAGAGATTGAACTGTTTAATTCACCTGTTGCTCCCAATGAATGCTCAAAAGTGTCCCCCCCCCCCCAAATCTGCTGCCCTAGGCAAGTGCTATGTTTGTCTAGGCCAACATACGCCTCTGGTTTACACAGGTAAGTGATTTATTTTCTATCATTTCTAAGCCTTTTATCCATGCAAAAGCCATTTTTATTCCACGTGATCTGATGATAATGTAAAGACAAACACTGTGGGGGACTTCAAGACTGCCTGAGATGAGTACAGGTCTATCCTACAAACTAATTAATGGGTTTTTAAACACTAATACATTTTATAAAGACTACTTTTAAAGGGATAGTAAACCCAATTTTTTTTCTTTTGTGATTCAGAAAGAGCATGCAATTTTAAGTAACTATCTAATTTACTCCTATTATCAATTTTTCTTCATTATCTTGCTATCTTTTGGGCAGATTACGAGTTTTGCGCTATGGCTCATAACGCTGCTTTATTCACTACCGCTGCTATTATGAGTCTTGTAGGTAAAACTGTACCGCACACCTTTTTGGCCGTAATGCAACGTAACTACCGCACCTTTCAAAAATTCCTTTTTTCAATGGGACTTCCATAGTGCCGGTATTACGAGTTTTCCCTGGGAGGCCAAAAAGTGAGCGGTATAGCCTATACCCACAAGATTTGTACCGCCATCTAAAGTCAGTAGTTATGGGTTTTGCACTACAAAGCTGTGGCATAAAATTCATAACTAAAGTGTTACAAAGTACACTAAACACCCATAAACTACCTATTAACCCCTAAACTGAGCCCCTCCCGCATTGCAACAGTATAATAAAAATATTAACCCCTAATCTGCCATTCCTGACATCGCCACCACTATAATAAACATATTAACTCCTAAACTGCCGCACTCCCGCATCGCAAACACTAGTTAAATATTATTAACCCCTAATCTGCCGTCCTCAACGTCACCGCCACCACTATACTAAAGTTATTAACCCCTAAACCTAACCCTAACCCTAAGTCTAAACTTAACACCCCTAACTTTAATATAATTAAAATAAATCTAAATAAAAATTACTATCATTAACTAAATAATTATTTTTTAAAACAAAATACTTACCTGTAAAATAAACCCTAAGCTAGCTACAATATAACTAATAGTTACATTGTAGCTATCTAAGGTTTTATTTTTATTTCACAGCTAAGTTTGTACTGTATTTATTTTAACTAGGTAGACTAGTTAGTAAATAGTTATTAACTATTTACTAACTACCTAGTTAAAATAAATACAAATTTACCTGTAAAATAAAACCTAACCTGTCTTACACTAACACCTAACATTACACTACAATTAAATAAATTACATTAATTAAATACAATTAACTAAATTACAAAAAAAAATAAACACTAAATTGCACAAAATAAAAAAAGAAACTATCAAATATTTAACTATTACACCTAATCTAATAGTCCTATCAAAATTAAAAAAATCCCCCCCCTCCAAAAAAAATTAAAAAAAAATCCCTAGCCTAAACTAAACTGCCAATAGCCTTTAAAAGGGCCTTTTGCAGGGCATTGCCCCAAAGAAATCATCTCTTTTACCTGTAAAAAAAAATACAAACAACCCCAAACAGTAAAACCCACCACCCACATAACCAAACCCCCCAAATAAAATCATATCTAAAAAACCTAAGCTCCCCATTGCCCTGAAAAGGGCATTTGGACGGGCATTGCCCTTAAAAACGCATTTAGCTCTTTTTCTTTGCCCAAACCTCTAATCTAAAAATAAAACCCACCCGATAAACCCTTAAAAAATCACTAACCCCCTGTAAGGGGTAATGTGAACCTGTCTAGCGCCGTCTTGTTCTTTGCATCCATCTTGTAATGATTAAACTTTATTATAATGGGTTATTCTGTAGTGAGAAATAAATGCTTGTTATTTTACTTTGCTAGCTAACCTTGTAAATGTCCCTGGCACTAGGCCCAGGAGGGTACTATCTCAATTAGATGTTCAATCGACTTTGTTGTTCTCACAGATGCATTTCTTATTATGACTATAGAGATTGTTTAGAGCTAGTAAGTTTCCAGAATAACACTGTGTATAACTGTATAAAATGACGCGGCCATAAGGTGTCATCAAGTTAACCCTGTACACTGTAATTGCTACCTAAAAGACATGTTGTGTGTCTTTCAATAAAGAAGAATAGTTTTGGATCATTGCTGCGTGGTCTGAGTCTGTTCTAAGGATATCCTTATCAGATAATCTACATCTGCTTCAGGTGGTGCAGTGGGCCCGAGGCTTCGGCCTGACCTGACACTCCCCCCATGAAACCAACACCTTACACCCTTGAAGATCCACTTACAGTTTTTGAAGACCGGACATCCATCCTCATCAAGCCGGGAGAAGTCTTCATCCAAGCAGACAGAAGTCGTCCTCTAGGCGGGCAGAAGCCTTCATCCAGACGGCATCTTCTATCTTCATCCTTCTGACGTGGAGCAGCTTCATCTTCAAGACATCCGGCGCAGAGCATCCTCTCCTTTTGATGGCTCTTCAAGAATCTTTAAATGACGTCATCAAAGATGGCGTCCCTTGAATTCTGATCGGAATTAAAGGTGAAAAAATCCTATTGGCTGATGCAACCAGCCAATATGATTGAGCTTTAATCCTATTGGCTGATCCAATCAGCCAATAGGATTGAGCTCGCATTCTATTGGCTGATTGGAACAGCCAATAGAATGCAAGCTCAATCCTATTGGCTGATAGCTACAATGTAACTATTAGTTATATTGTAGCAATCTTAGGGTTTATTTTATAGGTAAGTATTTAGTTTTAAATAGGAATTATTTAGTTAATGATAGTAATTTTTATTTAGATTTATTTTAATTATATTAAAGTTAGGGGTGTTAGAGTTAGACTTAGGTTTAGGGGTTAATATATTTATTTAGTGTTAGTGATGTGGGAGGCCAGAGGTTTAGGGGTTAATAACTTTAGTATAGTGGCGGCGGCGACGTTGGGGTGGCAGATTAGAAGTTAATAAATGTAATGTAGGTGTCGGCGATGTCAGGGGCAGCAGATTAGTGGTGTTTAGACTCGGGGTTTATGTTAGGGTGTTAGGTGTAAACATAAATTTTCTTTCCCCATAGGAATCAATGGGGACGGCCTTACGGAGCTTTACGCTCCTTTATTGCAGGTGTTAGGCTTTTTTTAGCCGGCTCTCCCCATTGATATCTAAGGGGAAATCGCGCACGAGCATGTAAAACCAGCTCAAAGCAGCGCTGGTATTTGAGTGCTGTATGGAGCTCAACGCAGCCATATTGCCTGCTAACGCCGGGTTTTTGCAAACCAGTAATAGCAGCGCTATTAAAGGTAAGTGGTGGCAATAACTTGCAAGTTATTACCGAGCTGCTCATAACTGAAAACTCGTAATCAGGCCGTTTATATGAAAAAGCAGGAATCTAAACTAAGGAACCGATCCATTTTTGGTTCAGTACCCTGGATAGCGCTTGCGAATTGGTGGCTGCATTTAGTCACCAATCAGCAAATGCAACCCAAGTGCTGAACCAAAAATGGGTCAACTTCTAAACTTACATTCTTGCTTTTCAAATAAAGATAGCAAGAGAACAAAGAAACATGATAATAGGAGTAAATTAGAAAGTTGCTTACAATCGCATGCTCTATCTGAATCATGAAAGAAAAAAATTGGGTTTACTATCCCTTTAATCATGGGTGCCCATTTGTTCACAATCTTGCTTTCTCTTCTTTCCAGTGCTGATTTATTTGCACATGTGCATCAACTCTCCTTCAAATATCTACAGTGAAATCTAGGTTCCAAAATGGTAGTACCCATAATTAGAGGGAGGTATATGAAATATTTAGGGCTAGAATATATGTGGCACACTTTTGTTTTTTTGGGGCAAGTGATTTCGGGTTTTCACGGCCGTTTACGAACAAGTTAAATTCCACTCATATTACAAGTTGAAAGCAAATGCTAGGGATGTGCAGAGATTAAGTTTTTGTTACAAATCAAAATTTTGTAATTTGAGGACCTTCATTTCGTGCACTATTCATTTTTTATTTCATTTAAAAGAAAACAAAAACCAAATTTTCGTTAAATGTTTACATTCGTTTATGTTAAAACAAATGTTAATATTTCGAAGCTACAGGTGAAAAGCTTGCCTGTAGCTATATAATACTTTTAAAGTGTAAAATACCTTAACGTGCTCTGGAGAACGAACTTACCCGATCCTCTTCTTGCCTGCGCCCTGTCGTGCTAACTGGAGGTTTAACGTTTTCGGTTCCCAGGACCTGCACTAAACTTAGTGCAGGTCCTGGGTGTCAAGCACACTAAACCTAATATTTAGTGCCGCTGGGACCTGTCAGGAAGAGGATCAGGTTAGCGCATGCTCCAAAGTGTGTTAAGGTAAATATTTTACCCTTTAACCTTTTAACGCTGTTATGCCGTTCTATTCCGTCATAATTACACTGGACTTTAGAGCCGTTATGATCAAATAATCAGTTGCACAAAACACATAGTAATACATTAAAAAGTGCAGTTACACTCATAATAATGCTGTCTGATAAAAATACTTTTCTTAAGAAATTTCTTTAAAATGTTATAAGAGCTCAAAGTTAGAAGGTGTTAGAAAAAAAGGGCTGCAAAGGGCTTTCCCATAGAGATACATATACACTATGTCTTAATATGTGTATGTATGTATATAAATATGTTTAAAACCAGGGCTCAAAAATTCCACTAGCTGTTGGCGAGTGGAAATGTAATGGTGGCGAGTGAGTTAGTTAGTGAATGTTGAGTCTGACGTCTGGTGGAATATTGTAAGTAGCATAGATAGCACATTGTATTTGCAGAATGTACATTCCTATTGCAGCACTGACAAACACACATTTTGGGCTATGTGCTAAAACTATTATCTAAAGGGATATTTTTATATATCCATGAAAGTGCAAGGATATGTTATTCCCCTAGGGCTGTAGGGACCCCATTAATGCTTAGACTGTTACTTCTGAGAGGGTAAACGGGGCAGAGAGAGCAAGAGATTCGAGATGAAAAATTAAAATGGAGAAGAAGGTAGAGTTGAGACAATGGGACCAAATTATCAAGCTCCAAATGGAGCTTGATGCCCCTGTTTCCGTGCAAGCCTTCAGGCTTGCCGGAAACAGCATAACTGGTCTGCTGCCTCTGAGGCTGCGGTCTGCAATCTGCCTGATCCAATACGATCGGGCTGATTGACACCCCCTGCTAGCGGCCGATTGACCATGAATCTGCAGGGGGCAGCATTGCACAAGCAGTTCTGGTGAACTACTTGTGCAATGTTAAATGCTGACAGCGTATGCTGTCGGCATTTAGTGATGTCTGTCGGACATGATACACTACAGCGTATCATGTCAGACAGACATTGATAAATCGGCCCCAATGGAGAAAAAAAGAGTGAAGATATATGAGAGAGGGGAAAGAAAGAGTGTAAAGAGAAGATATGGCCTGAGACAGAAGAGAGGGTAAAAAGTGAGATTGAAGAGAGGAGGGAGTCGAGGAAGACAGTTAAGATCCAGAAGGGAAAGATAATAATTATTAAAAAAAAAATCCAGGTCTGCTATGACCTTCCATGACTGTCAGCACTCTCTGCACTCTCTCACTTCAACAACTTCCTTTTTCTATCCATATGTTGTCTTCCCCAGTTGATGTTTAATTTATTATGGTATAAAGTAAAAACAATATTACAAAATGTTTCACAATGGCTAAATATATGCCAAGAGGGGGGGAAGTAGTGGGTGTGGTGTGAGTGGGATTAAAACTGGTGAGTAACATTTTGTCCTGGCTGGTAGCTTAGGACTTGAAATTTTGAGCCCTTTATAAAATATGTATTTATATGTGTTCATATGTATTTATGTATATATATATATATGTATTTACATATATACACATATAAACACATAAATATATATGTACACATATACAGATAGGTGTTCATGGCTGTGCTGCATATTATTAATTAGATCCTACTTACCCATGTCTCCCGGGGAGGTCATTGAGGGCCCACAGTTATTACATGCCACATGGGCAAGATGGGGTCTGCCATACTCACAATGGTGTTGTGCCAGCTCTATAGCAGATCCTCAGGTGTCACTCATGGCACTGTCCTTGCAACCAGGGGTTCCAGCAGTGTTAAGAAAGTTAAGGGTGAGTGAAACCCCCTGTGTTTGCCCCCATAGGATTACAGATAAGGTTCACATTGGACAGGTGTTTGTGGAGCTCACATTAAAGTGTGCCCATTCCCAGAGACAGCCGGCTCCGACCCCCCCAAATCATTTTTATTAGATGTTGTTATTATGAGTGTAAGTGTACTTTGTAATGATTCCAGCATAAGCTCAACTTGTAATATCAGCCCAATTAAAAAGGAGCGCAAACGATCGTGAAAACCTTCACAAAATTGTTTGCTCTACACTTGCAATCTAGCCCTTGATCTTTTTTTTTAATTTTTTAAGATATTAACATCAATTCTTGGGCTTATTTGGGCATGCAATTGTGCAATAATAGGTGGAAAGGAAGTTAGAGTTATGTGCTTGTCCCACCTTGAATGTCGCCTCTGACATATACAGGTGAAACTCAAAAAATTAGAATATTGTGCAAAAGTTCATTTATTTCACTAATGCAACTTAAAAGGTGAAACTAATATATGAGATAGACTCATTACATGCAAAGCAAGATAGTTCAAGCCATGATTTGTCATAATTGTGATGATTATGGCTTACAGCTCATGAAAACCCCAAATTCCCAATCTCAAAAAATTAGAATATTACATGCAATCAATAAAACAAGGATTGTACATAGAACAATATCGGACCTCTGAAAAGTATAAGCATGTATACTGTATGTACTCAGTACTTGGTTTGGGCCCCTTTTGCAGCAATTACTGCCTCAATGCGGCGTGGCATGGAAGCTATCAGCCTGTGGCACTGCTGAGGTGTTATGGAAGACCAGGATGCTTCAATAGCGACCTTCAGCTCTTCTGCATTGTTCATTCTCATGTCTCTCATCTTTCTCTTCGCAATGCCCCATAGATTCTCTATGGGGTTCCGGTCAGGTGAGTTTGCTGGCCAATCAAGCACAGTAATTCCACGGTCATTGAACCAGGTTTTGGTGCTTTTGGCAGTGTGGGCAGGTGCCAAGTCCTGCTGGAAAATTAAGTCAGCATACCCATAGAGGTTGTCTTCGGAAGGAAGCATGAAGTGCTCCAAAATCTCCTGGTAGACGGCTGCGTTGACCCTAGACCTAATGAAGCACAGTGGACCAACACCAGCAGATGATATGGCTCCCCAAATCAACACAGACTGTCGAAACTTCACACTGGACTTCAAGGACCTTGCAGTGTGTGCCTCTCCATTCTTCCTCCATACTCTGGGTCCCTGGTTTCCAAATGAGATGCAAAATTTGCTCTCATCTAAAAAGAGGACCTTGGACCACTGAGCAACAGACCAGGTCTGTTTTTCTTTAGCCCAGGTTTGTTGTTCAGGAGTGACTTGACAAGAGGAATACGACATTTGAAGCCCATGCCCAGGATCCGTCTGTGTGTGGTGACTCTTGATGCACTGACTCCAGCCCCAGTCCACTCCTTGTGAAAGTCCCCAACACTTTTGAATGGCCTTTTCCTGACAATCCTCTCCAGACTCCGGTCATCCCTGCTGCTTGTGCACCTTTTTCTTCCACACTTTTCCCTTCCACATAACTTTCTATTAATGTGCTTTGATACAGCACTTTAAGAACATCCAACTTCTTTTGCAATTACCTTTTGAGGCTTTCCCTCCTTATGGAGGGTGTCAATGATGGTTTTCTGCACAACTGTGAGGTCAGCAGTCTTTCCCATGATTGTGATTCCTACTGAACCAGACTGAGAGACCATTTAAAGGCTCAGCAACCCTTTGCAGGTGTTATGGCTTAATTAGCTGATTAGAGTGGGACACTTTGAGCCTAGAATATTGCACCTTTTTACAATATTCTAATTTTCTGAGATTGTGGATTTGGGGTTCTTATGAGCTGTAAGCCATAATCATCACAATTATGACAAATCACGACTTGAATTATCTTGCTTTGCATGTAATGAGTCTATCTCATATATTAGTCTCACCTTTTAAGTTGCATTAGTGAAATAAATTAACTTTTCCTTGATATTCTAATTTTTCGAGTTTCACCTATATATATTTATATATATATATATATATATATATATTCATGCAGATTGTCTGGACAGAACAGACACGCACCATGTGACAAACATACATTTACAGGCAACGTCGTGCTTTGAACTTGATTTATTAGAGTTAATTTTTTACAGGGATCTTTATAATTATAATGCAAACAGCTGCTGAATTGTTTTGGTTTTATGAACAAAGGGTTAATAACTGTTCTCAAATGGGAATCCCCACCCTTCTCCCCTCCACCTGTATATTTGTTGTGTGATTTTTTTCTACTGATGACACACAGAGAAGGACAGAAACACCTTAGGAAAGTGCTAAAGCCTAAAGGTAATATTTTTTCAGGCAACAAGTCCCCTCTGATTGCGGTATATACCACCAAGGGGATAGAAATCACGCAAGCTTGAAACAACGGCACATATGCCAGGACACGTTCCAGTAAGGTAATATACCTATTGCTAATCCTCTTTGAATATTTATTTGAGCTAAAACCAATTCCTTTACTGGCTACGAGATAATCAGTGAGTGACTCTGCAAAGGAACAGACAAGAAGATATTCTTTGACTATGTTACGGGAGTCCTATTGACTTTGTTGCTATTGTTACCCATTTGGTCTCCAACTATACTAGGAGTAAAGATTGTTGTCTTCTTTATATCTTGTAAATCCATGTTTTATCTTAGCCCCGAAGGGTGTCTATTATCTAAGGCCTAGATTTGGAGTTTGGCGTTAGCCGTGAAAACCAGCATTTGAGGCTCCTAACGCTGGTTTTAGGCTACCTCCAGTATTTGGAGTCACTCAAAATAGGGTCTAACGCTCACTTTTCAGCCGTGACTTTTCCATACCGCAGATCCCCTTACGTCAATTGCGTATCCTATCTTTTCAATGGGATTTTTCTAACTCCGGTATTTAGAGTCGTGTCTGAAGTGAGCGTTAGACATCTAACGACAAAACTCCAGCCGCAGGAAAAAAGTCAGTAGTTAAGAGCTTTCTGGGCTAACGCCTGTTTATAAAGCTCTTAACTACTGTGCTCTAAAGTACACTAACACCCATAAACTACCTATGTTCCCCTAAACCGAGGTCCCCCCACATCGCCGCCACTCGATTAAATTTTTGTAACCCCTAATCTGCTGACCGCCACCTACGTTATACTTATGTACCCCTAATCTGCTGCCCTAACATCGCCAACCCCTATATTATATTTATTAACCCCTAATCTGCCCCCCACAACGTCGCCTCCACCTGCCTACACTTATTAACCCCTAATCTGCCGACCGGACCTGAGCGCTACTATAATAAAGTTATTAACCCCTAATCCGCCTCACTAACCCTATAATAAATAGTATTAACCCCTAATCTGCCCTCCCTAACATCGCCGACACCTAACTTCAAACATTAACCCTTAATCTGCCGACTGGAGCTCACCGCTATTCTAATAAATGTATTAACCCCTAAAGCTAAGTCTAACCCTAACACTAACACCCCCCTAAATTAAATATAATTTACATCTAACGAAATTAATTAACTCTTATTAAATAAATTATTCCTATTTAAAGCTAAATACTTACCTGTAAAATAAATCCTAATATAGCTACAATATAAATTATAATTACATTGTAGCTATTTTAGGATTAATATTTATTTTACAGGCAACTTTGTAATTATTTTAACCAGGTACAATAGCTATTAAATAGTTAAGAACTATTTAATAGCTACCTAGTTAAAATAATTACAAAATTACCTGTAAAATAAATCCTAACCTAAGTTACAATTAAACCTAACACTATACTATCATTAAATAAATTAAATACAATTCCTACAAATAACTACAATGAAATAAACTAACTAAAGTACAAAAAATAAAAAAGAACTAAGTTACAAAAAATAAAAAAATATTTACAAACATAAGAAAAATATTACAACAATTTTAAACTAATTACACCTACTCTAAGCCCCCTAATAAAATAACAAAGCCCCCCAAAATAAAAAATGCCCTACCCTATTCTAAATTACTACAGTTCAAAGCTCTTTTACCTTACCAGCCCTGAACAGGGCCCTTTGCGGGGCATGCCCCAAAGAATTCAGCTCTTTTGCCTGTAAAAAAATAAACATACAATACCCCCCCCAACATTACAACCCACCACCCACATACCCCTAATCTAACCCAAACCCCCCTTAAATAAACCTAACACTAAGCCCCTGAAGATCTTCCTACCTTATCTTCACCATACCAGGTTCACTGATCCGTCCTGAAGAGCTCCTCCGATGTCCTGATCCAAGCCCAAGCGGGGGGCTGAAGAGGTCCATGATCCGGCTGAAGTCTTCATCCAAGCGGGAGCTGAAGAGGTCCATGATCCGGATGAAGTCTTCATCCAAGCGGGAGCTGAAGAGGTCCATGATCCGGATGAAGTCTTCTATCAACGGCATCTTCAATCTTCTTTCTTCCGGATCCATCTTGCAGACCTCCGACGCGGAACATCCTCTTCTCCCGACGCCTACTAGCCAAATGACGGTTCCTTTAAGGGACGTCATCCAAGATGGCGTCCCTCGAATTCCGATTGGCTGATAGGATTCTATCAGCCAATCGGAATTAAGGTAGGAATATTCTGATTGGCTGATGGAATCAGCCAATCAGAATCAAGTTCAATCCGATTGGCTGATCGGAACAGCCAATAGAATGCGAGCTCAATCTGATTGGCTGATTGGATCAGCCAATCGGATTGAACTTGATTCTGATTGGCTGATTCCATCAGCCAATCAGAATATTCCTACCTTAATTCCGATTGGCTGATAGAATCCTATCAGCCAATCGGAATTCGAGGGACGCCATCTTGGATGACGTCCCTTAAAGGAACCGTCATTCGGCTAGTAGGCGTCAAGAGAAGAGGATGTTCCGCGTCGGAGGTCTGCAAGATGGATCCGGAAGAAAGAAGATTGAAGATGCCGTTGATAGAAGACTTCATCCGGATCATGGACCTCTTCAGCTCCGCTTGGATGAAGACTTCAGCCGGATCATGGACCTCTTCAGCTCCCGCTTGGATGAAGACTTCAGCCGGATCATGGACCTCTTCAGCCCCCCGCTTGGGCTTGGATCAGGACATCGGAGGAGCTCTTCTGGACGGATCGGTGTGATACCCGGTGAGGTGAAGACAAGGTAGGATGATCTTCAGGGGCTTAGTGTTAGGTTTATTTAAGGGGGGGTTTGGGTTAAATTAGGGGTATGTGGATGGTGGGTTGTAATTTTGGGGGGCTTGGGTATTGTATGTTTTTTTTTTACAGGCAAAAGAGCTGATCTTCTTGGGGCATGCCCCGCAAAGGGCCCTGTTCAGGGCTGGTAAGGTAAAAGAGCTTTGAACTTTAGTAATTTAGAATAGGGTAGGGCATTTTTTTATTTTGGGGGGCTTTGTTATTTTATTAGGGGGCTTAGAGTAGGTGTAATTAGTTTAAAATTGTTGTAATATTTTTCTTATGTTTGTAAATATTTTTTTATTTTTTGTAACTTAGTTCTTTTTTATTTTTTGTACTTTAGCTAGTTTATTTAATTGTAGTTATTTGTAGTAATTGTATTTAATTAATTTATTGATAGTGTAGTGTTAGGTTAATTGTAGGTAATTGTAGTTAGTTTATTTAATTAATTTATTGATAGTGTAGTGTTAGGTTTAATTGTAACTTAGGTTAGGATTTATTTTACATGTAAATTTGTAATTATTTTAACTATTTTAGCTATTAAATAGTTCTTAACTATTTAATAGCTATTGTACCTGGTTAAAATAAATACAAAGTTACCTGTAAAATAAATATTAATCCTAAAATAGCTATAATATAATTATAATTTATATTGTAGCTATATTAGGATTTATTTTACAGGTAAGTATTTAGCTTTAAATAGGAATAATTTATTTAATAAGAGCTAATTAATTTCGTTAGATTAAAATTATATTTAACTTAGGGGGGTGTTAGTGTTAGGGTTAGACTTAGCTTTAGGGGTTAATACATTTCTTAGAATAGCGGTGAGCTCCAGTCGGCAGATTAGGGGTTAATGTTTGAAGTTAGGTGTCTGCGATGTTAGGGAGGGCAGATTAGGGGTTAATACTATTTATTATAGGGTTAGTGAGGCGGATTAGGGGTTAATAACTTTATAATAATAGCGGTGCGGTCCGCTCGGCAGATTAGGGGTTAATAAGTGTAGGCAGGTGGAGGCGACGTTGTGGGGGGCAGATTAGGGGTTAATAAATATAATATAGGGGTTGGCGATGTTAGGGCAGCAGATTAGGGGTACATAGGGATAATGTAAGTAGCGGCGGTTTACGGAGCGGCAGATTAGGGGTTAATAATAATATGCAGGGGTCAGCGATAGTGGGGGCGGCAGATTAGGGGTTAATAAGTGTAAGGTTAGGGGTGTTTAGACTCGGGGTACATGTTAGGGTGTTAGTTGCAGACGTAGGAAGTGTTTCCCCATAGCAAACAATGGGGCTGCGTTAAGAGCTGAACGCGGCTTTTTTGCAGGTGTTAGGTTTTTTTTTCAGCTCAAACAGCCCCATTGTTTCCTATGGGGGAATCGTGCACGAGCACGTTTTTGAGGCTGGCCGCTTGCGTAAGCAACTCTGGTATCGAGAGTTGAAGCTGCGTTAAAAATGCTCTACGCTCCTTTTTTGGAGCCTAACGCAGCCTTTATGTGGACTCACAATACCAGAGTTGTTTTTATGGTGCGGCCAGAAAAAAGCCGGCGTTAGTTTTTCGGGTCGTTACCGACAAAGCTCCAAATCTAGCCGTAAGATTGCAAAGCTGCTTGTATATTTGTCTGGGAGACGTCCCATATATATGTCTTTTACACTTATGTTTTTTAAGAGACATTATTTTAAGTTGTAATAACTTTGTTTTTATATTTACTTTTTATTAAATAGTTGCTACCGTTAAATTTCCTCTGAAAGCTTAATCTGTAGCTTTTAGTTAGCGCTGTTCTCACATATTGATATTTGTTTACTGATGACCCCAGACAGGAAGGATGAAGTCCAGACTACTCCATGCCAGTTAGTTTTAGCTTTGGACAATCAGGTTTTCCTGCAGTGAAATGCTCTGTGTAATAGAGGACTATAAAGTGGGAGATAACACGCGGCCCTTTAGAGGGGGGGAGGTGAAGGGGAGAGGGGGACTACAAATAATACTACTACTATGAAGCATAGCTCTGAATTATTGCTCCTTCCCTACTATGTAGCAGAGTATGAATTATCAGCTTTAACCCTTGATGGCATGCAGGGGTGGATTTAATGCATTGAGGGCCCTGGTGCAAGAATATTTTTTCGGTCCCCCAACACATTCTGTGATTACATAAAAACATATCAACAGCTTTGGGATATGCATTGGAAATATGGTTTACAGCAAAATTATATATCTCTCTATATATCAGCCAAGTGAATGATACCCTGTGAAATTATAAAGGTTTTTTTAAAAAATAAATTTTCCCCTAAAGTGTAGCATATCTGTGCTTTTGCTATACTGTTTATACTTGAAAAGAGTCTAATGTGCATGGTAAGAACATGACTCTTAATCCTTCTGAGGAATACATTTACAATTCAGATTGGGGGCTATGCAGTGTGTTGTAGATGTCTGGGAATCATGTGGTTAAAAAGATTAGCAAACCAGACACCTAATAGGATGTATATCAGATTTTGTTTGTTTTTTACTAGTAACTGTTTTAGCAATGTTGAAGGATTTGGGGCTAAGGCAGCTAAAGTTGAGTTACAAAGTAGCAGCCAATATGCAAGTAGTCTGCAAATGTTGTGCTGTTGTCATTAAAACAAGACATAAGAAAACCAATCCCTTTAAAAGTTAAAGTGATCACAAATCATAAACCTCCCAGACATGTTCATTACAGTAGTTCCCTCTCACACTGTTGCCCTCTCCCCAGTATCAGATGTGTGGGTGTTAGGTTTGTGATTTGCAATCACTTTAACTTTTAGTTTTCCCTCTCCCTTTACCTGACTGTTGCCCTTTTCAACTGTTTGAGCTGCTGAACTTCAAGTGACAGCCAGTACACGCTCCAAAACAAACAGACAATTACCCAAATTCTGCTGCTCGTTCTAGTCCAGGGGTGTCAAACTCAAATTCATCGGGGGCCACATCAGCAGTTTGGTCACCCTCAAAGGGCCGGTTGTATAGGACTATATATATATTATATCATGCTGGTGGTATTGATATTTAAAGAGCTAGGGAAGGCTTAGCAATGCATTAGGGCTAACAACTGCTGGCTTCTGCTTATTATGGGCCTCTGGTTGTGGTTTATTATAAAATTAATCAGTGAGTAGAGTAGTCAGTAATAAATTATAGATGGCGCCAGTGCCAGACCCCTCCCTTAAGTTCAGAGACCCCCATCAATATGTGGACAGACAGTGAATCAGTGCCCCCCCTCCCCCATCCCCAGCCTGGCCATTCAAGATTTTCCAGCAATCAATCTGTGGACAGACAGCAGTGACAGACAGTGCCCACCCTGGCCCCCCCCGCCCCCAGGCCTGGCCATTCAAGATTCTCCTACCTGGCTGTACTGACGGTCGACACTGTGGACCTGGACTAGTTGTCTGACTCCACTCGTGACTGAGCTACCTGCAGCCTGCTGCCTGTCAAGCGGACGCGGTGGATGGAGTCTGGAGACGTCACGTCAGGCGGCCATGGCTGTATCCCTCTGCTTTCTCCCGCTCTCATTCAGAGTGAGTGACGTCACGTGAGGCAAGTGAGCTGCGCCTGGTCACCAGTCCTCCACTGACACAATCACAATACGCATGCGTGGTGCGGCGTGCACTCACTCGGACCTCCCACCCATAATGATCAATAGGCAGTATTAGGCTATCTATGCCGGGCGGCCGGGCCAGCACACTGTGGGAGGAAGAGGAGTGGGACGGGAGGCGGCAGTGACAGTCAGTGAGGAGGCACACAGGCAGGCTAGGCAGCAAGTCAGTACTCTGCAGGTGTACTCTGCTATGCATAATAATAATAAGGCGGCGGCTACACGGGCCACATGACAAGGTCTGGTGGGCCGGATTCGGCCCGCGGGCCTTGTGTTTGACACCCGTGTTCTAGTCTAATAGACACTTATTCCCTATGTTAACCTGTGTTAAATAAAAGCTATTGTTTACACTAGCTCAGTGCAGTCTCTTCCTGGAAAACTGCATTACTTTTGACTTTGCACCATGGCAGCTGCATAAGTGAGTTGGTAATTTGAGTGCAAAATTACCTTGGAACTATATCTATATATACAGTATGTCACAAAAGTGAGTACACCCCTCTCACACACTGAAGAAATTACACTTTGCTACAATGTAAAGTACTGAATATACAGCCAGTACCTGTATAACAGTGTGAATTTGCTGCCCACTCAACATAACTCAACACACAGCCATTAATGTCTAAACCATTTGCAACAAAAGTGAGTACACCCCTAAGTGGAAATGTACAAATTTGGGCCAATTAGCCATTTTCCCTCCCCGGTGTAATGTGACTCGTTAGTGTTACAAGATCTTAGGTGTGAATGGGGAGCATTGGGGGTTAAATTTGGTGTTATCACTCTCACACTCTCTCATACTGGCACCTCATGACAAAGAACTCTCTGAGGATCTAAAAAAAAAGATTTGTTGCTCTACATAAAGATGACCTAGGCTATAAGAATATTGCCAAGACACTGAAACTGAGCTGCAGCACGGTGGGGCAGACCATACAGTAGTTTCACAGGACAGGAACCACTCAGAACAGGCCTCGCCATGGTCGACCAAAGAAGTTGAGTGCACATGCTCAGCGTCATATCCAGAGGTTGTCTTTGGGAAAAAGATGTATGAGTGCTGCCAGCATTGCTGCAGAGGTTGAAGGGGTGGGGGTCAGCCTGTCAGTACTCAGACCATACGCCGCACACTGCATCAAATTGGTCTGCATGGCTGTCGTCCCAGAAGGAAACCTCTTATAAAGATGATGCTCAAGAAAGCCCGCAGTTTGCTGAAGACAAGCAGACTAAGGACATGGATTACTAGAACCATGTCCTGTGTTCCGATGTGACCAAGATAAACTTATTTGGTTCAGATGGTGTCAAGCGTGTCTGGCGGCAACCAGGTGAGGAGTACAAAGAGTCAAGCATGGTGGTGTGAGTGTCATGGTCTGGGCCTGCATGAGTGCTACCGGCACTGGGGAGCTACAGTTTATTGAGGGAACCATGAATGTCAACATGTACTGTGACATACTGAAGCAGAGCATGATCCCCTCCCTTCAGAGAATGGGCCGCAGGGCAGTATTCCAACATGATAACGACCACAAACACACCTCCAAGATGACCACTGCCTTGCTAAATAAGCTTAGGGTAATGGTGATGGACTGGCCAAGCATGTCTCCAGACCTAAACCCTATTGAACATCTGTGGGGCATCTTCAAACAGAAGGTGGGGGAGCGCAAGGTCTCTAACATCCACCAGCTCTGTGATGTCATGGAAGAGTGGGAAAGGACTCCAGTTGCAACCTGTGAAGCTCTGAAGAACTCCATGCCCAAGAGGGTTAAGGCAGTGCTGGAAAATAATGGTGGCCACACAAAATATTGACACTTTGGGCCCAATTTGGACATTTCCACTTAGGGGTGTAATCACTTTTGTTGCCAACGGTTTAGACATTAATGGCTGTGTGTTGAGTTATTTTAAAGGGGCAGCAAATTTACACTGTTATACAGGATGTAAACTCACTACTTTACATTGTAGCAAAGTGTCATTTCTTCAGTGTTGTCACATGAAAAGATATAATAAAATATTTACAAAAATGTGAGGGGTGTACTCACTTTTGTGAGATACTGGAAAAAAATAAATATATATACTGGTATATATATATATTTATACACTGTATATATACATGAGTATGTATAGGTATAGATATATAATATATACAGATAAATAGGAATTGCTTTTTATAAACACATAGAACATATATTTTGCTATGTTCAGAATTTTGGAATGTCAAATATTTAGAATAAAAATCCATCTTTAGACATGTATATGTATGAATTTCTATGTTAAAGGGACATGAAACCCATTTTTTTTCTTTTAATTTTCAGACAGAGCACACAAATTAAAACAACTTTCAATTGTACTTATCTTATCTAAATTGCTTCATTTCATTGATATCCTTCGTTGAAATGCATATCTAGATAGGGTCAGAAGCTGGGAGCTAGATACTGATTGGTGGCTGCACATATATGCCTCTTGTGATTGGCTTTTCAATGTTTACAGCTAATTCCCAATAGTGCATTGCTGCTTCTTTAAGAAAGGATTCAAAGAGAATGAAACAAAATTGATAATAAAAGCCAATTGGAAAGCTGTTTACATAAGTGTGAGTTCAATGTCCCTTTAAAGCCCTTTGCCTGCCTTTTTTTTCTAATAGTCCATCCAATGTAGGGAAAAATAAGCGCTCCAAGCCCACAGATATATAAAAGTTCAATTTTATTCCAAACTTGTTAAAATCATACAAGATAGATTAAAAAGTGGTAAGCACAAAAGTGCAAAAACAGGTTGTAGAACAGGTGCAAAAAACAGCAAACGTTTCGTGCTCCATGCACTTGGTCACTGCTAATTGATGCACCTGTTCAGAGCTCCATTTATACCAAAATTCTTAAAGTGATATCACAAAATTTCATTAACCTGTACTTTGCCATTTTGTAAAGGAGCCTATGACAAGAAACATTTATTTATTTTTTCTTTTCTTAAACATAAAATGTTGTTATATAAATATGCAGGTTGATTCATGTTGGTTAAGGTGTGACTATGTTTTGTGAAAACAATCTATTATACACTATTATTAAATCATTACTTTTGTAGAAAGAAGCATATACATTGCTCTATGAGTTATTATCTTCAGTGTTAAATATAATCAGAGCCAGGTTTCTATTGGGAATTTGTTTAAACCACTCTAATATAAAAATCCTTAATTTAAACAGTATGAAATCAAATATGCAATAGATGAGCCTATGACAAGAGCCCCCCAAAAAAACAAAAAAAAACCCATCAAAATAAGTGTATGTATAGCAATCTATTTTCTCTCTCATAAAGGAAAAGTTAGGTTAGCAATAATAGTGAGAAAATGTCTCATATCAACATATTTTCTTATTTCTTAATTCTTTTTAGGGGAATGAGCCCATGACAAGAGACATACCTCTAAATTCAAAAATTTCCCAAAAACATTAAATGATTTATTAAATTTTCCTATTTCTTAATTCTTTTTAGGGGAATGAGCCTATAACAAGAGACATACCTCTAAATTAAAAAAAAAAAAAATATTCCTTTTTTTTTCCTTTTTTCCTTCCTCTTTCTCTTCTCTTTTCCTTTTCCTTTCTTTTTCTTTTCACTTCTTTCCCTTCTTCTTTCCCTTTTTTAATCTGATTTATTAAAAAAATAGGATGTTTATTATTTAGTGAATAAGTCTAAATCTCTTCTCATGTTGAGGCCCTCAGGGTGTGTAGTCTGTAGATTGAACATCCACATAACTTCTCTTTTGTCAAGTGTTGTCTCTCTATCACCACCTCTTCTCCATTGTGGGATAAAATCTATCCCCTGTAGGATAAGAGCAGATGTATCTGCGTTGTGTAGAACCTTAAAATGCCTTGATACAGGTGTGTCTGAGTTCTCATCCTCTATGGAGCGCAAGTGCTTCAAAAACCTCTCTTTTAGCGGTCTCTTTGTTTTTCCTGTGTATTGTTTATGGCAAATTTTACATGTGAGAAGATAAACCACATGAGTGGTAGAACAGTTGATATGATGATGTATCTTATAAGTCTTATTGGTAATAGTGGAATTAAATTCCTCTCCTTCCTTAACAAAGTCACAGGTTGTACATATTGGGCGTCTGCACTTATAAAAACCCTTTCTCTGTTTTAACCAGCAGGATGTTTTTTTGGTTCTTACATCTGATGGAGAAATGAAATTTGCTATCGTCTTACCTCTTCTAGATACAAAATCACAACCTTCTTTGAGAATCTCCTTAAGGATAGGATTTGAGTACCGAATTGGTATGGAATCTTTAATAATATTGCACACCTTTGTGTATTTCATACTGTAAGTTGTAATAAATTTGATCTTGCTATTTTCTGATGTTCTTTTCTGTTTATTTCTATATTTTAGCAAGTCTTGTCTGGGAATTAAATCTACACTAGATTTTGCCTCTTTAAGTAACTCCTCACTGTAGCCTCTATCCCTGAACCTTTGTGTTGCCTCTTCTGACTTTGCCTGATATTCATCCTCATTTGTGCAATTTCTTTTAATTCTGGTATATTCCCCCTTAGGGATACCCTTCACAACATGTCTTGGGTGGCATGAATTGTACTTGAGGATAGTGTTCCCAGCTGTAGACTTTCTATATATAGTAGTTTCAACTGTATTTTTGTCTGTGCTTATTAATGTGATATCAAGAAAATGTATTTCTTTATCACTCTGTTCACTGGTAAAGTTTAAGTTAAAGTTGTTATTGTTCAAATATTTACAAAAATCCTCTGCCTCTTGCTGATCTCCCTCAAACACAAACAACAGATCATCTATGTATCTGTAAAACTGGATAATCCTATCCTTGAAGGGGTTTTTATCTCCAAAAACGTGGGACAGCTCCCACCAACCCATAAAAAGGTTGGCGTATGAGGGGGCAAATTTAGCCCCCATGGCTGTCCCACGTCTCTGGAGATAAAAGCTGTTCTGAAACAGAAAAAAATTGTGACTCAAAAGATATTCAATTGCCCTTAATATAAAGATTTTAGTAGGGTATGTAAAATTTGTATTCTGTTCCAAAAAGTGTTCTATTGCTTCTATTCCCTTCTCGTGTTGTATAGTTGTATACAATGAGGAAACATCTGCTGTGATAAATCTATATGTGGATTTCCATTTTAGATTTTGTATTTTGTTTAAAAGGGCCGTGGTGTCCTGTATAAAACTGGGCAAATCCCTGACTAGGGGTTGTAAGAATGAATCAATTAACTCTGACATAGGTTCATTCAAAGAATCAATACCCGCTATGATGGGTCTACCCTGTGGGCTCTGAAGATTCTTGTGTGTTTTGGGAAGGTAATGAAAAACAGGAATGACTGGTAGTTTAGGAATAATTCTTTCCTGAACAGATTTATTTATGATGTTATTATATCTTGCATATAAAACAAGATTAGTCAATTCATTCCTGTATTTCACTGTAGGATTGTCACTCAGTTTAATATACACTTCCCTGTCATTTAGTTGTCTCATGGATTCTGCAACGTAGTCATCCTTATTAAGGACGACCACATTGCCGCCCTTGTCAGATTGCCTGATGACAGGTGAGTCATCAGATGCCAGACTTTTTATTGTATCTCTCTCCTTTTGTGTAAAGTTAGATGGAAATATATTTCTCTTTTGGGCAGTTTGTAATCCCCTTAATCTCTCCTCAACTGTTTTTTGAAATATATCCAGAATTTTAGGTCTAGTATGTATAGGATAGAAATGACTTTTATTTTTTACATGACTAAGTGATATGTCTGTCTCACATAATAAGCCCTCCATATAACTATCACCTTCATGTTGTAACTGTTCCAGGTCCAAAAGACTACATATATCAGAAAAATCATTTAACCCCTTAGGTTCATATTTAACATCTTGGCTAACCTTGTTTTCATTCTGTTCCTGATCTTCATTGAAACCAAAATAATGTTTGCGCAAAGTTAAATTGCGTACAAACCTATTAATGTCAAGAACAGTTTCAAAAATGTTAAAATGATTATCAGGAACAAAATTCAAGCCCTTAGACAAAACCTGTATATCAGTATTAGTGAGATTTTTACTAGACAAATTTATAACATCATTGTTTAAGCATATTTTTTCTGAACATTCTGAGACCGTGTGGGATAAATCTTGTGTGTCTTGTTCTTTCCTTCTCCTTTTCTGGTTGGCTTGATTGCTCTTTCTCCCTTTCCCCCTTCTGCCTTGGTGGGTTGTTTTTTTCTTACAGACGGTGCAGTTTGGCGCGTCTCGTTTTTTAAGACTGTAATATCTATTTCTTCTGCCCCAGACTGTCCTTCTCCTTCTAACATGAGCGCATAAGATTCCTCCCCTGTTTCTCCTTCAGAGGAGTCATATTCATACTCAGTGTCTGTGTCTGCAAATGTGACTGCTTTACCCTTTTTATTGGAATTGTTGTTTTTGTTCTTATTATATCTTCTGTTATATCTGGGTTTGGTCAGGTCATCCTGACTCCAGCGATACACCTGTTTTTGATCATAATCCCTCTTATCTCTGAGCATTTTTCTGGATTTGAATTGCCAAAGTTCTTGTTTAAAGGCAATCATATTTCTTTCAAATTGTTGATCATATTTTTTAAAATTTTGATCATGTTGGTGACATCTTAATTTATTCTGTAATTCTTTTAATTCAATCATAATATCTCTCCTTTGTTCTTTTTTATATTGAATTAACAAATCCATAAGTGCAAAAGAACAGGTGTCCAGTATTATGTTCCACTTACTAATGAACTCAGTGTTATTAACTGTGAAAGAGGGAAACTTGTGTATTCCTTAGTCCCCTAGGTATACGCTTTTCATGTATGTATAATAAAAAAGATCTTATGTCTAATTCCAATTTAATATCCTTTTTGTGCAGTTCATCTATATAAAAAAACAAGCTGTCCAGTGTATATGCTATATCTTTATATAACTCTGAAGTTTCTTCTTTAAAATCACCCAAAACATATGAATCTTCTGTTTCTTGATCCATGCTGGATACCCTTTCAAAAACTGTATAAAAAATGTTGTGCTATACCACTTTATGTTGATCACTTATTATAAATAATCCTACCCTCCTCGTCTTCAGCCTATATCAATCCCTTGTTGTCTCCTTATTTCCTCTCTGTGTTGTGTCTTTATAATGCCTCTTATGCAAACATATATTGCATTGATATATGTGTGTGCTTTATATGTGCACCAGACAATCCAGGTAAGTAAGAAACAGTAGAGCTGATTTATAAGGGAATGATTACCTTATCTATGTCAAGCGCCCTGTGTGAACATAATATGCACTTCCTCTGTGTCCTCAGCCGTAACTTCGATGTGGCCCTGTGATGTTTTTCTTCGTCTACATCACTGTGTAAAAGTCATGCCCGACGCTCTCTGCAGTCTAGCAATACTGCTGCAGCATGTGTTGATGACAACTTCCGGCTTCCGGTTACCCCCGGCTGCTCCTAGGCAGGTGTTGCAGAAAGATCCAAGATACAAATAAAACCTGCTCAACGGAGCGCCCCTGGGGTATGTAAAAACAAATCCTGAGATTATGATAGGCACTAATAGAGTAAGGGTATATGTGAAAAAAATGTAGATAATATCCTAGGCGGCAAGCAAATATTCCCAGTGCATCTGCACACGCACAAAATAGCAACAGTCCATCCAATGTAGGGAAAAATAAGCGCTCCAAGCCCACAGATATATAAAAGTTCAATTTTATTCCAAACTTGTTAAAATCATACAAGATAGATTAAAAAGTGGTAAGCACAAAAGTGCAAAAACAGGTTGTAGAACAGGTGCAAAAAACAGCAAACGTTTCGTGCTCCATGCACTTGGTCACTGCTAATTGATGCACCTGTTCAGAGCTCCATTTATACCAAAATTCTTAAAGTGATATCACAAAATGTCATTAACCTGTACTTTGCCATTTTGTTAAGGAGCCTATGACAAGAAACATTTATTTATTTTTTCCTTTTCTTATACATAAAATGTTGTTATATAAATATGCAGGTTGATTCATGTTGGTTAAGGTGTGACTATGTTTTGTGAAAACAATCTATTATACACTATTATTAAATCATTACTTTTGTAGAAAGAAGCATATACATTGCTCTATGAGTTATTATCTTCAGTGTTAAATATAATCAGAGCCAGGTTTCTATTGGGAATTTGTTTAAACCAATTTTTCTAATACCCGAGGCCTCATATCTTTGAGCCCTTATAACTTTTTTTTTTGCAATATTGTTTTTTTATATATTTTTTTTTTAATATATTTTATTTGATTTTCAAAGTAAATAAGTAACATTGCACCTTACGGTGCTCAACACATTACATAGACTTAGAAACATAATAACAATTAGAAAAAGAACAACCAAAAGAATGGTAATGTAACCCGTATCTGGGTTAGGTCATTACGTCTATCACAAAATTACTAAATGATACACCAGAACCTAGGAAAAAAACAATAAGAATATGAAAGAATATATAAATGTGTTCCAGTTGGGGGTGGGGGGGGGAGGGGAGAGGGATAGTGGGAGGATCGGGAGAAACAGATAGTTGTCGTCCCACGTTCTGTCTAGGTGAATCTGGGAATATTGAAATTAATGGTAGTAACACTCCTGACAAGTATAAGCATAGGGGCATGAGAAGTTCTCTTAGATCAGGCTGTGGAGATCCCTATAAATCTAGGGTCGGGAGCCAGTGGGTGTCATACCTGAATCTCCACTCAGCCCATATCATTTCAAATAAGTCAACTTTTTCAGCAGAAAAGAAGATATTCCTCTCCATTGAGTACATATATGCCATAAGCTTAACAATATCAGACCATGGTGGGGGGTTTAGCATTTTCCAGGATCTAGCTATTGATAGCTTTACTGAAGAGAAAAGGTAAATACATAAATATCCTTGGTAGTTAGGTAGTCTACACGTACCTATATGGAGTAGGGCTATCTCCGGGCTTCTAGATAATACTATCCCTAAACCGGAAAGTAGGGAGAAACAAGTGCTCCAGAGTGGCTTAATCTTGGGACAGCTCCACCAAATGTGTGTCATGTCGCCTTTCTGACCGCAGTTGCTCCAACATAGGGGTGTGGTTGAAGTGGACATTTTGGCTAATCTGGACGGGACATAGTACCAATGGGTGAGGAGTTTAAAGTACGTTTCATATATGGTGACTCAATGCAGGGCTTGCTTTGTGAGTGTGAACGTACGCTGCCAGTCTTCACTAGGTATGGATATATTGAGCTTTTGTTCCCATTTTAAAATGTGGGAGGCTTTATCATCTGGCACTGCTCCATCCATTAATTTATAATGGACTAACATAGGTTTCCCTAGACGGAGCCCCTGCCTCCATCTAGACTCCCACAAAGTGAGTTGGCGATTAGAGGAGGGCCGAAACCCCCAACTAGATAGTAGACTTGTTACTCTAGTATGTTCAAAAGTTAAGTAGGGTGGGATAATTTTTTATTAAGCCCTGTTATTTATTTAAATGTTGTATTCTGAAGATTATATACTGTGCATCTTTAAAGGTATAAATAAAAAAATGTTGTTTTTTCTTCAAGAAAGCAAAATGGGTGAGAATATGAGAAATGGAACATTACAGATAGAATTTCACATCTTGGCTTTTTGCAGTTTTGGAAACTTACAGCTGGTATTTTGTGCTGCTGCTTTGGTAATGTACTTCCTTACGGTGCTTGGAAATATCATTATTATCACATTAGTATGTCTTGTATCCCAGCTACAGACACCAATGTACTTTTTCCTGTGTATCCTCTCAGTCCAGGATATTATCTATGTCTCTGCCATCTTACCAAAGTTAATGAGTATAACACTTACAGGTGACACCAGTATTTCTTATTTGGGATGTATGATACAAGTATTTTTGTTTTCCTTCTGTGTAGTTGCAGAGTTTTTCCTGCTAGTCTCCATGGCTTATGATCGTTATGTGGCTATTTGTATACCGCTGCACTACACTGTTATCATGAATAAAACGTTATGTGCTCTTTTAGCCTCGGCAACCTGGTTTATTGCTTTTTTCAATTCTATATTGTTCTCTTCGGTGATATCTAATTATTCCTTCTGCAAATCCCAAGACATTGACCATTTCTTCTGTGATATTAAAACGATAATAAAGCTTTCCTGCAGCGATACAACAAACCTGTTGAAAATAATATTAAGTGAAAGTGTCTTTGTTGGATTTATTCCACTGGCATTGATATTTATTTCTTATGTGTGCATTATATTAACTATCTTGAAAATTCGCACAGGAAGACATAAGATATTTTCCAGTTGCTCATCTCATCTCACTATTGTTACAATTTTCTTTGGCACTGTACTCAGTTTATATTTGAACCCCAAGTCTGTGCATTCTCAGGAACAAGACAAATTACTCTCACTGCTGTATATTGCTGTGGTTCCAATGTTGAATCCTTTAGTGTACAGCTTAAGAAACAGACAAGTTGCACAAGCCTTCAAAAAAATATTTGGAAAAACAATATCTATTTTATAAATTTTAGGAGGCCAGGTGATAGGATTTTTTGTTACACAGGCGAAGACTCATTTTACCGCCCCACCAAGAAATGATATAAGAAATGTTCTAGTGATTTATTAAGCAGCTATAGGTAAAATATGTAATAAATATATATGTATACATGTATATATATAAAACACATGAACCTGAAGGCAGGATGACCTCTTTTCTTTTTCAACATTAAACCTAGACTGATATTAGCATGTCTAACAGGAACATTTATCAATCTGCAGAAAGACAAGTTATCAATGCAGAGAACCTGAAATCACTACTTGTCAAAATTTAAGATTGCAGAATAGCTCATTTGTTTAATTCTGCCGCCTGCTCTTGGGCAGTCAATTCAGATAGAGCAGGGCCTGTCTGTCAATCACCACAAAAAATTAGTTTGAAGTAATTTATCTCTGCCACCTAGGATAAAAAGCAGAGACCGCTTCATAAATGTGTGTTTGCAGATTTAGGGGCATATTTATGAAAGTGCGAATGGACATGATACAATGCAGCGTATCATGTCCGCTGCACATCGATAAATGCCGACAGAGACACCACAGCAAATTAAGAGTAAGTGTGAGTTATTCTGCATGACGGGGGAAGAGAGGCGAGGTTACATTGTATAGAGGAAGCTACAGGAACACGCGAGGCAGCTTGTGTATCTGCAAATAAGTATAGGAATTAATTTAAAAATGTTTGAAAATGTTAAAAGTAGTTCTTCATTCCAAATAGTTTGAAGAAATGTTTTTACTTTTGGCTGCTATTTTGTTTGTGGCACATAGGAGAAGAAGAAGATTTGCGGGGGGGGGGGGGGCATCATTTTATTTATAGAGGAGAAGATGTTTCTCTCTTACTTTGGCGCTGTTTAATTTCACTTTGTAGAGAGGTAGCAGAAGCATTATGGGGGTCATTGCTGTATTTGTGAAAAAATAATTTGAACTAAACTTTTGGGGGAACAGTCATGTTTTATTTGAAATAGTGTAATTATTATTTTTATTTTTAATGTCAGCCGCCATTTTGTTTGTGTGAATTTTGCTGGTTAAAAATTTGTGTGACTTTTTTGTGTGCATAAGTTTAGAGATGAAGGATTAAACATAACTAGTAGCATAATTTCAAGTTTTGAGTAAAGTTAACAATGTGTGATAATTTTATAGCTGTTGAAATGTTTTTAATATCTGCCACCATTTTCTCTGTGTGAGAGAATTTGTTGTTTAGATAATTAGTGTGACACTTCAGTGCTGTTTGTGTAGGTGAGGCACACATTTATTACATATTTAACCCTTCAAGTTATTGCATAATTTCATGTTTTGGGGAAGTTAACAGTTTGCAAATTTTATAAAGTAGTTGAATATTTGTCTCGCTGTGCGTGCACCTGTTTTGTTTTGTGCACGCCTATTTCTCTCATTCTGTCTCTTTTTCTCTCACTCTCTCTGTGTTATATATGTATTAAATCATTTAATACAAACGTGTTAATTATAATATAGTATACTTTAATTTTCTATTTATTTTTTATCATTGGAATTTTAAAATAAATTTGTTTTTAAAAAAATTCTAAATTGGTGTCATTATTTTAGATATAGATATTAATTATTTTAAGTGGTGTTCATAGTATTTAAGAATAATTTGACAGTTATGGATTTAAATAATTACTAATTACTGTTTTGATCTTAATCCTCCTTTTTTTTTTTTTTGGTCATTCTTATCCTACCTGTGTATTTTTTATATGTATCTATAAAAATATACATGGTGCATATGTGTATGTGAATTGTTTTCAAGAAAATGTAAAAAAGAAAGGAAATTAATTGGCAAAAAACTGAAATTTCTAGAATTTAAGTTCTCAATCAAATGTTAAAAAGCAAGGAAATTACAAACTTAAACTGCCCCTGCCCTGGTTGCTTTGCATGACATCATCAATGACATCACTGATTACATCACACAGGACATTGTTGATGACCTCATCAATGAAATCATTAGTGACATCCCCTATGACATAATCAGTAGCATTAGTATTGACATAACCCATGGTGCTATCCTACACATCAGATAAAGTATAGTGGAAACAATGTATTACTATGGTATCTTAGATTATATTGTACTATATTGTTTATGACATCACCTATGGTGTAATCAATGGTACCACCATATACAGCAATGTGTTGAAATGTATGCATGTTACTTTTAGACAAAAGAAAAGCATGCAGAGAGATATTTTTATTAAGTTGTTTGTTTTTACTTCATTGAAAGTATAAAATGTGTTAACTGTGAGCTGAGAGGGTAAGGAGGGATTATATATGATAGGTGTAAGAGGGTCTGGACGATGCTCTGTATTTGAGGTGAGGAGAATGCTTTAAGAGGTAAGGTGAGTACCTCACAATCGCAAACTAACACTTCACTAATAAATATCTAAACTTCCACATACTCACCGCAAATATCTACCCTGTTAAACCCTATACAGGCAACATATCCACTGCATGTATCTATCCTATAAACCCCTTTACCGCCACATACTCACCACTAGTATCTATCATCTTAAACTCTATACCGCCACAAACCCACCGCAAGTATCTGTCCTATTAACCCTTATACAGCCACAAACCCACCGCAAGTATCTGTCCTATTAACCCTTATACTGCCACAAACCCACTGCAAGTATCTATCCTATTAACTCCTATACCGCCACAAACCCACCACAAGTACTCTACACTACTAACCCCTATACCGCCTCTAGCCACCGCAAGTACCCTACACTAGTAAAGCTCTAAACACCATTTGCTCACCACAAGAACCCTACACTATTAACCCTAAACCACTACAGCCTCCAACGCAAACTAACCCTCCTCTACCTAACCCCATCTCTAAACTTAACACTCTAAGTTACTTTAAAAAAAAAAAAAAAGTTACAGGGGGAAAAAATTAGATTTTGGATATTGCCTATAAATTAAAATGTATTGTTAGCTTGTGTTTGTTAGTGATAACATATACATGTTAATATATATTTATGTTATAGTAGTCAGTAGTATTAAATTATATTTTTACAGGCATTTACTTATGTAGAACTATAATTTTAATTATAATGTATTTAATAACAAATAATAAACACAACAAGTAACATTAATTACTTAATTAATTAATTAAATAATATGAATTCAACATAACAATGAATAATTTTAAAAATGTAATATTCATGTGCAGGGCTTAGCTTCTGCAGATGAGCTGTGATATCAGAGAGGAGGGTGGTGATGTCATGCTCCAATTGATTTTTATGGGATATACTGTACATTGCAGCTCTCTGGCACTGTTCAGCCATGCCCCCTTTATAGAAAAAATGTTTTGATCGTCGGAGCCCCTATTAGGAAAAGAGTGAGGGGATTAAAAATAGACATGCATTGGAAGGGTGGAGTAACTTAGAAGATTATAGATACATACTAGGGTAATTTAAGGTCATCAGTTGCTGGTCTTTTGTAGATGTTGCTGATAGAAGATGCAACACAGAAGGCAAGACTTTGGGCGAAATTTATTACTATGTGAATTATCACGCAATTACGATCGGCAATTATAACGCCATTATTCGCACACTCCGTATTAACTTGACTAGTACTTATTTATCAAATTTCAATCCGTAATTATTAGCGTCATATTTGAAGCGAATATCATCGTATCTATGATAAATATCACTCCCTAATTGTTCTAATTTATGAAGCATTCAATATGATAAAGCGAACAACTTAGTGGACGTTACTTACATGTGATATTAAAATGAATCTAAGACGTCATTACGGCGCGAATGTTAGCATACGCCTATTACTTTATTAGTCAGATTAATCTTTATTGCGATAAGATGGCAGCGATTGAAGCTGGAAGAACCAAAAGTGGACGTAATGTCCAATTTACTTTAGAACAAAATGAAGTTCTAGTAGAGAGTGTACTAGAGCATTATGATGTTCTTCTCGGCCATAAGCAGCGTGTTACCACACATAGCAGAAAAAAGTTTTTGTGGGAAGAGATTAGTCGCGCTGTTTCAGCAGTATCACGTTTTCCCAAAAATGTGGATAGTTGCAAAAAGCGTTTCTCTGACATTAAAAGAATCACAAAGTCAAAATATGCCAAAGAAAAAAAAGCAGCTAGGGCTACCGGCGGTGGCCCAGCAATGGATTCCGATCTTCTCAACTATGAACGACGTGTATTGTCTCGATTGGGGAACGAAATAGTAGATGGTCTTGATGTCCCTTGTGATTCCGATGATTTTCCAGGTTTGTATACAAATTACATGTTCAAACAGCCTATCTATAGACGCACAACAGTGATATGTGATACTGAATTATTGACCTTGTTAGTTTATAATTTCTTACTTATTTTAAAGTAAGATTAGGATAAATTACATTTACTTATATTCATGTGCACTTCAAATCATGGAGTATGGATTCACAAGTATACATCTTTCATAAGTTGCAGGCTTTTTTAAGTTCCAAAAAGGCCATAAATATTATGATGAAAATAAATAGACACTCAACCCTAAAAATTTATTTTCTGATTCATATACTATGTAATTGTAAACAAGTATAATTTACAAACATTATACATTTTTCTTCATTCTCTTGCTATCTTGATTTTAAAATGAAGGTCTCTAAGCTAAGTCGACAGACCATTTTTTTTTAAGACCATGGATAGCAATTGTTAATTGTTTCTGTCCAATCAGCAAATACAATTTTACTTTTTCAAAAAAAATGGTCCTGTTTCTAAAATTACAATCTTCCTTTTCGAATCAATATACCAAGATAATTGTCTATAACTTTTGACACTCATGAGCTAACAACCTATATTGTTAAAAAACAGAAAATAAGTCCTTATAGAAGAGGGTAGGTCTTCAAGGCCTTATAAATTAGTCTATGAACCTCCTCGGTTTATCTTTAAAATAAGAATAACAAGAGAATTAATAAAAAATTTAACAAAAAATAAGTTTTCAGAAATTATATTCTCAATCTGAAACATGAAATATTATTTTTGAGTAAAATGTCCCTCTAACACATATATGTATTCTTTTTAACTATTATAGCACAACCTTCTAGCCAATCTTCTCTACAAGCTACAGAGTCAATTGAGGAATTCGCTTCTACAAGCCAAATGAGGCCTACTGAAAATGTTTGTCAAAGAACCCTTTCGTCATCTTCGATAACAACACATAGTTTAGGATCAGCGAATACATTGCCTGATATTCCCTGCAGTACACCCGTTGACAATGCCAGAAATTCGAGAGGTATTTTTTTTTTTTTTTTTTAAAAGCTTTATTGGAGATTAGAAAGAAGAACAGTACATGCATCGAGAGAGAAAAGGTAAAATACATTACATAGAAGCATATGCCCCGCCCCACTATGTACCACAGAACCATAAAGTCCAGAAAGTCCATAAGTAGTATGAGAATGGCAAGTAGGACGGGAACAAACCCATGTTCGTGCTCGGGCATGCATTGATAAATAATAGGTAGAGAAAAAGAAAAAAAAAGTTTTACAACTGTTCCATGTTACATATCTTGAACAAATGCACACTAAACAAATGTAAGAGATAAGAGTTCCCGTATCAGCTATTGGGAACTCTTAGAAGAGAAAGAGGAGTAGGGGAGGGGGGAAAAAAAAAAAAAAAAAAAAAAAGGGGGAAAGGGGAGGTAGGAACGAAGGAGGAGGGAAGATGGGGGGGGAGGGGGAAGGAGGAGGGACGGGGATGAGGAGGGGGAGAAGGGGATGGGGAGGTCCTCCCAGTCGGCCAGTGTATGGTGATAGTTGCCTAGTGGTAAGTTATCAGGGGCGATTCTATGCGTTTGCACCAGGGGATTCAAAAGCCTGTTTCCAGCGATCTAGCATGTATTCATGTATTTCTATCTTATCGTCTCTCAAGAATCTGTATCTCTCAAGCGATAGGTATCTCTCGACTTGAGTGGTCCACTCCCCAAATGTGGGGGTTTCAACACTCTTCCATTTCCTCGGGATGAGAGATTTAGCGCTGTTGATCATTATGAAGAACAGCTGTTTTGTCGGTTTATCTCTGAATTTAGGAAGGGTGTGAAACAGCAGTAAATTAGGTGACCTTGGTATGGGAGAACCAAGTATCCCCTCCATTTTGTCCAGGGTTGAGTGCCAAAATGGTTCAATGTGTTTACATGTCCACCAGATGTGTATGAGGGAGCCACGATCCCCACATCCACGCCAGCACCTCCCATCTGTCTGTTTATATATTTTCTGTAATCTGTCCGGTGTGAGGTACCAACCGGACAGATACTTGTAGTTTGATTCAAGTACTCTGGCCGAAACAGATGCTTTCGTGTGAGTCCTAAATATTTTAATCCACTCCTCAGGGGAAGGGGATGGGGTGAGTTCTTTATTCCACCGATGTGTAAACCCTGGGAGCGGCAGGTCCCCTTGGGAAAAGAGTAGGCGATAAGCTATGGAGATCATGTGCCTAGGTACATGTGGTAGTAAACATAGTGATTCTAATGTTGTCGGTTGCCTAGTTATCTGTCTAGCGCTTTTGCTAGTCGATAGGAAGTGCTGGAGCTGCGCGTGGAAATACCACGAGAGCTCCATCCCCGAGCGGTCTAGCTCAGATCTACCCCTAAGTTTCTGGTCTGAGATAAGTCTTTGGAAGGTCGCCTGTGTTATCTGTGTTTTATCTGTCCGTGTCCTTTGTGTGTAAGTGAAGGGCAGGTCTGGGTTGTCCAAAAATGGAGTGAGGGGGGACGGGTTCGAGGTGATATGAGGGTGTTCTGTCATAGTGCGATCCCAACATGCAAAGAATTCCCGGAGCAGTGGGTAGTTGTTTATCAGTTTTGGTCTAAATTTGGGTGATATCCAACCCAAAATGCCCACATTTTGTGTTCCTAGGATTGATTTACAGATTTGGACCCATTTGACAATACCAATTCTACCCAGCCAGGATATCGGCTTATTTCTCCAGGAAGAAAGGTCTCCCGTGATTGTGGATAGTAGGTTTAGGTAGTTAGCTTCATAAAGTGTATCAGTAGATGGGGTGAGGGAAATCCCTAGGTATTTGAGGGAGCGTGTCTGGATACGCAAGGGGCTCAGCAAAGAGAGTTGGCTGAGTTCTTGTTGTGAGAGGTTAATGTTTAGAAGCTCAGATTTAGACTTGTTTAGGAGAAATTATAAGTCAAATTCTTTAAGCATCTCCGGGAGTGACGTCAGGGGGTTTGATAAAGAGAGCAAAACGTCATCCGCATACATGGATAATTTGTGCTCTTGATCTCCTATAAGGAGACCTGAAATTTTTCCATTGTCTCTGATTCTCTGGGCCAGAACCTCCATGACCAGGGCAAACAACAATGGTGACAGGGGACACCCCTGTCTGGTGCCGTTTGAGATACTAAATGGGTCAGAGAGGATGTTATTTACCCTAATTTGTGCTGAAGGGGTTGCATAAAGGGAGAAAACTCTATGGATAAAAGCCGGACCAAACCCCATCTTTGACAGGACCGCCTTCAAAAAATTCCAGCTGATCCTGTCAAAGGCTTTTTCCGCGTCCGTGGACACGAGGATCGCTGGAGTACCCTGATTCTGAGCAAAATTACAAAGAAGAGCTGCCTTTATGGTGTTGTCCCTGGCCTCACGGCCAGGTACAAAGCCCACTTGGTCAGGTGATATAAGTTGGGGTAGAAATTTATTTAGTCTATTGGAGAGAATTTTGGCGAATATCTTTATATCTACATTAAGGGTATTTTTTTTTTTTAAATTGTATTTGTATATTTTTTTTCTTGTTAACAAATTAAAAGAACCCTAAAAAATAAATGTTATTTTTTATTTTCAGAAGTCATGAATATCTTCAATCAAATTATATCCGGAGGTATAGAAGAAGGTAATTATATAGCTTTATGTACATTTATTCTATTGTTGACAAAATTTAAAGATATTTTTGTCCTTATTTAACTTTAATGTAGTATCATGTTTTGTAATGTGAAAAAAGATATGTTCCATGGTAAATAAATCTGCATATCAAATATCTTATTTTCAGTAATTGATTTTCCTGAAATGGCAGAGAACATTCACAATCGTTATTGATGTACTAATTTTCTTTTTGAAAAAATGATAATCATATACAAATCTTACATTTTTAGAAATTGATTTGAAAATCAAAATTATTTTTTTTTTCCAAATAAAATTGAGTAAGATCTGTATTGCCTATCTTTTAATAAAAATGAATATATATATATTTTTTTTAATTTTAAATATTTTAGAATGTTTTTATTGTCAAATTTATATGTAAAACATAAATTACATACATATATTCGATGTTTTATTTATATATTTATTTTCTATATTTATTTGTAGGTAACGAAGAAGAAAACACACAAGATGATATTAGTAGTGGGGAAATAATACTAAGGACTGTAGACCCTTTAGAAGAAGATTCACAAATGACTATAATTGAAGAGTCCTTGTCAGGGACAAATACATCTGCCCAATCAAGGTCCCATCAACAACCAGAGTCTACAATGTCTACACCAATACCTGAAATTGAAAATGCTGCTAATATAGCTAATAATCCAATTGAAGCTGCCCCTGAGACAGACGCATTACAGGAGATGGTGGGAATAGCACGCAATTTTAGGGATGAACAAAACAAAGTAATTGAGATGTTTGGAAATTTTTTAAAGGATAGGATAAGAATAGAGGAGCAAAAAATAGAAATTGAAAGGGAAAGAAATGAGATATTTAGAGCTGGTTTTGAAAATTTAAGTAAATGCGTAGAATCAATAACAAACTTATTCTCCGCATCATCATCAACAAACCCACAATTTCAAGAATAGCCATAATTTTACATTGCTATTTAAATTTTATAATAATAATGTTTGAATATTGTTTATTCTGTTCTCATTTAAATTGTTATAAACAAGTTATTTATTTAAATATAAAAATCTAATAATTTAAAAAAAAATTATAATATATATATATATATATATATATATATTGATACATACATACATATGTTTCTTTAGATAAATATATTTATATCACTCTCTATATATATATTTATATATATTTAGATTCTATATAATTATATATAATTTACAATCCAAATATGTATGTCTATATATATAAATATATCCAAATTATCTCTCTCTCAATGTCTATATATAAATTATAATTGTATATATATATATATATATATATATATATATATAGTGAGACAGAGAGAGAGTGAGTTATATACATAAACATAGATTGCAAGGTTTGTATATGTTGTATTTGTTTGTACATAATCAACCAAAACTATTAATATTTTAATAGTATTGATTGATAGAGTCATGGATAAAAAAAATTAAATATATATATATATATATATATATATATAACAATTACAATTATTACTTATTACAATGAGTTATTTTATATATAAAATATCAATATATATATATATATATATATATATATTGATGAATATATATATATATATATATATATATAATTTTTAGATTTATATATATATATATATATAGATAGATAGATAGATAGATAGATAGATAGAAAAAGAGATCTTTGATCAATATATATATATATATATATATATATATATATATAGTTAGGTAACTATACATATATATATATATTTATTTAGATATTTTTAGTTCATTAATATAAATATAAATATTATTCAGTGTGTGTGTATATAGATATATATATAGAGAGAACAATATATACATATATATATATATATATATATAATTTTCAAGATATATGCTAATGTGATCAATAATATATATGTTGGTCTTGAAATATTAAAACAAAATTATAAATTAATATATTGATCAGTATGCATTATAATCGTTGTTTGAATACAAGTTGTAGAACTTATAACATTTGAACTACTAAGCCAAAAAATATATGTGAACGCTATTAAAAAAAAAGATTAGAACGGTTGAAACAAAATATTTATTTTTTCTTTAATAATTAGTTTTAATCACTAATTTTTATCAAAATATTCAAAATTACTGAACATCAATAAGTCATATTTAAAAAATACAAATGACATATATAATAGTCTTGACATAGAATATTAATAGAACATTCACAAATTATAATAAAGTAAAATTATTATTTTTTCAATCAACATTTTTCTAGTATTGAAATCATTTTATCAATCTCCTTGTTCATCTTCAATAATTTTTTCTTAAATTTTTTTAGTTTTTTTACAAAACTATTTTTGGTTGTTGTATCTTGGTTTTTTTCAGGCACGGCTGTAATATAAGGAAGATAAATAAGAACAAAACAAAATTATTACTTTATATTGAAGAAAATGAATGGAATTAGAATTTAGAGATATACACATTTTGATGTATTTCGATTTTATAACATCTTTATCAACTAAAGAAAATTACTTATCTTTACTCTATTTTTATACAGTGAAAAAATGTATAATTAGATTGACACTCACATTCACTCGATCCAATTCCATCAATGACATTTTCCTGATCATTTTCAGCTGTCAAAGTTACTTCACATTCATATTGATTGTCCATATCAGTAGTTAATGGATCTTGAATTTCTGTGTTCAGATCATTATTTTCCATTAAAGTTATAGGAAGTGGAGGAGATTGTGCATTACTGTTTGGGGTAAAAGCCATTATTGGTCTCAGGTATCGTGGAGCACTCTTATTCTTTTCCTTTCTTCTTTTGGTATCTGTAATCACATTTCCATTAATGAATAAAATCAGAATAAATAAATATTTTGAACAAAGATTAATAAGAAAAGATAGAATGAGATAGAGCTCTCTCTGTCTCTCTCTCTCTCTCTCTCTCTATATATATATATATATATATATATATATATATATAAATTTATATTAATTATTATTTTTTGGAGTTGAATCTATTTTTCAATTATATTATTTATATCTATCTAAAGTTTACTATTTATATATAAAGATAAATCTCTTGAACTCTTTTATCTTTCTCTATCTCTTATCATTCTTTCTATTTCATATTTCTAGATTTATCATTTATTTGATATCATTTTGTTTATTTATATCTATCTTTGTATCTCTCTCTATTTTTCTTTTCATATCTCAACATTTACAAGTCTATATCTATCTATATCTATCTCTATCTATCTTTGTATTTCTCTCTCTCCCTCTCTCTTTCTCTCTCTCTATCTCTCTCTTTTGCTAGCTCTATCTCTCACTTTCTCTCCTATTTCTTATTATTTATATTTCTAATTGTAAATATTTTTATCTATTTATTTCTCTCTCCCCCTCGCACTATATTTCTCTCTATCTCTCTCTTCCAATATTGCTTTCTATTTCTGTCACTGTTATTATAAATATTATTTTGAACAAAGTAATTTTATTACTTTCTATATGTGTCTCTCTTTCTCTTTTTTCTATTAATTGAACTCTCTTAATCTGTCCTATTTCTTTGTATTTCTTTATTAATTGAGTTTACTCTTTAAAAACTATATTCTCTATCTATAACTTTGTATCTTTTTTTTCTGGGACTTAATTTTTCATTGAGTTTTTATCTCTAGATGTATAGTTTTCTATATCTATTTCTGTTTATCGCTATCAATTTGTAATTCAAATCTCTATAGCTCTTTCTATTTCTCTTTGATTAAATTAACAACCATTAAGTCTATCACTATTTATCCCTTTATCTTTAGATCTATATTTTTCTATATTCTTTTTCTTTATATTTTTAGATCTATCTTTTTATCTCTCATTATAGTTCTATATATTGATTATTATTTATATATAGTATATCTGTCTATATCTATAAAGTTCTATCACTTTATTTATATCTATCTTTAAAATTAATAAAATGCGCCAGAACAAACGCATAACATTATTTAACTAAACCGTTTTAAACGTAGAAATTGAATCAAAATACAATATCTATTAGAAATAGTGTATGTAGTCAACACTTACAAACTCTAATGAGACTTCTAATCCTAGTATGGTACTCCTTTTCACGTCTACGTAGATCCGAATAGCGTTGAAGGCACTGTCTTCTTGTTCTTTTTATTCCCGATACCCGATACATCCTGCGTATTATCTCATAAACAAGATAATCGCGTTGATCTTGTTTGACAGATCTAACACCTTCTATTCTTTTTGGAAAATATTTCTCCATCCCATAAACTAAAATAATTAGCTCTCCAGCAGTGAACGGAGAACGTTGCGACATCTTGCTAACGAGTTTCTAATCTTGAAGGAAATGACGTAATATGTCAATCATTTCAGTAAATTCAGGAAATTTTTTTTTATTTATAAATAAATGTTTGAGTTTATATTATTTTATGATAAATGTGTTAAGAGACAGATAGTTTGTTAAAACTTATTCGGTTCACATAATTTGCATCCTCATTAGATTAGAATGTTATTCAATACATGTATATTAAATTCTGTTTCAATTGTTATTCTTGCATCTTATTATTAGCGAAAGTTTCATATATGTTTAAATAAGTTTATTAGTTATTTAAATTGCATTGTTATATTATATATTGATGGTTATCTAGTTATTAGAAAATTTTAATAAAATGTTTTTATATGTTGCCTTCTTGTTTTGATAAAATTTTAATATATTATGATGTTCATATAGTTATGAAAAGGTTACTATTGAATGCAATAAAATGTAATTCGACTGTTTCAATTTTTAAAACATCTCTCCTGTCAAGGTTTGTTTTCTTGCAGTGTGTAGCATCAACACTATAGCTAGGGGGTTGATATGTTTTATGCATTTTATACTTGACTAGCTTACATTTTATTCCAATTGCATTGCTATACGTCTATGCAAGGTTTGTTCTTAATTTATAGGTTCCAAAAGCTGTATCTGGCTTTCAAATATATACAAAGCTAGTGCTTGTTTTCAACAATAATAAAAAGTTTAGAATCAAAGAACATGTTTTCTTAATGGCACACTGTTCAAGGATACAACTTATTTTCAACAACTATATTGTAAGTCGTTAGTAAAAAAAAAAAAATAAAAAAAAAAAATGGTTTTATTTTAATTTTTTTAAACAAATAACAAATATAAGAAAAGACAACATAGGCAAATACATTTTTTTTTCAACTGTATCAATCAGAACATATTTATTTTTGAATTACACATCACTCTCATCATCTAAATTGTGAATAATTTTGTGGAGAACGTTTTTCATTTTTGAATTATAGATTTTCATGCTTGAACTTAGAAAAATTTTCGAGTTAACCTGTGAATATAAGAAGAGATTGTTTATAAATAATTATTGCTAAAAATTATGGAATCAATACATAAATCATACATAATTTTTATTTTATTCACCTACGAAATGAGTTTGTATCAACTGGTTACGTGCATGTGTACCCCCTTCAACTACATCTTGAGGAACAGATTCAACACCATCTTCATCTGGTGTTATTATTTCCAGTTCCTCTATGTTTGATTGTCGCAAAGCGATGTTATGCAACATGCAACAGACCAACACCATAACAGCCACTTTCTCAGGAACGTATTGAAGAGTGCCTCCGGATTCATCTAGACAACGAAAACGGCTTTTGAGCATTCCAAAGGTCCTCTCAATCACACATCGAGTTGTTTTGTGTGCATCATTGTACCGCATTTCAGATCTTGTGCGTGGAATATTTACAGGAGTAAGTAGCCAGTTCCTACAGGAATATCCTGCATCTCCTTTTGAAAAATAAAAAGAGTTATACAAATTTAAATGTGTTCAGATACACTTTTTACTTGCAACCATTTTTATGTTTTAAATTGTACATATATATTGGTATTAATAAAAATTTAATTATATCGCTATATATATATATATATAAATATATATATATATATATATATATATATATATATATATAGAGAGAGAGAGAGATAGATAGATAGATAGATAGATAGATAGATAGGTATTTTAAAAAAGGTATGGAACTAAAAATCCATTGACCTTGGTGCTGCAGCAAACAGAATAAATAAATAAAAACAGGGTATATACTGTATTTTAAAATCTAATGATATTATACACTGCACAAAAAATTACAATATTGTGAGTTAATATTAACGCACATTAGAAGGTTTCGTTTTTAATTTTCATAATTATACCTAGTAGCCATCCTTCAGGCATTTGTCCTTCCTCAAATTTATTATACAGGGCAGACTGTTTGAGAATATATGAATCATGACATGATCCTGGAAATCCTGAACGGACACTCATGATTTTCAAACCAGCATCACAAACCATCTGGATGTTCAAAGAATGATAAAACTTGCGGTTGCGATACATTTCTTCTTTTAGATGTGGTGGCCTTACTCTGACATGAGTACAATCAATTGCACCCAACACATTTGGGATTCCAGCAAGTCTAAAAAAATTAAGCTTTACAGAATGCCATTCTTCAGCAGTATTTGGTAAAAAAACATACCGTTTGAAAACTGACAAAAGAGCATCAATCACTGTAGTTAGGTGGCGTGAAAAAGAAGGCTGGCTCATGCCAACAACTACACTAGTAACTGATTGAAAGGAACCAGTTGCTAGAAAATGTAAAACAGCCAACAGCTTCAACATTCCGGGCAGAGCATGTGTCCGAAAAGTAATGGGTTCAAGTTGACCAGATATTTGATTGTATAGCCTTTCAATTGATTCTCTACTCAATCTAAAACGCCTGATGATGTCAATGTCAGAAAGTGCATCAAGTCCTGATCTGGGACGAAAAAACCTTGGAATCCTTCTGCGCCTTCTTTGAAGCCTATCTATCTGTTGAACAGCTTGACCATCTATTCTTCGTTCCATTCGACGCATATAAATAGTATGAAACATTGCAATAACAATTTCCATAACTGATTAATATATGCGTTATAAATGCTGCTTGAAGATCTATTTCGCGACCACAGAATATGCGTATAGAAAAGCACATACGTGAGGAAATACGATGCCCGGATACAATTGTTGACAGGATGATAAATTGAATAATAGCGTAGATTACATCGAATACTGTAGAAAAACAATCGTATAGATGTTCGAACGTATCTCGGCGTTAGAGCTGCGGACATATTGACGGATTTAGAAATATATCGTTTCTAAGCACCAATTACTGTTTCATAAATTAGATTAATAATTCGGAAGTGAATTTAGATGCGGATAATATTGAGAATACAGTGTTGAATGCTTGATAAATTTCCCCCTTTGTGTGAGGTGAAGGAAATGAGAGGAAGGAATGAGGAAATGCTTGTGTGTGTAGATGAGGACATGGGCTAGGGTAAGAAAAATAGTGTTGAAAAGTGGAAAGAAGTCACTGTGAGGTTATGGTGGCTGTGGGTTTGTTATACATTTAGAAAATATAATTTCTCTGATCTATAAGATGATTTCATAGGTGATGTCACAAGTGATGTAATTGATAGTGTCATCAACTATGTGATGTGTGATGTAATCAGTGATTTAATTGATGATGCCATGCAAATCACCCAGGGCAAGGCAGTTTGAGTTCAAAATTTTAGGCATTGATAACTTAAACTTTAGGGGGGGGTGATTTATCACGGGCTGAATGGCCCCTGAGGCCCCTGTTTCTGCAGAAACAGCAGTTATGAAGCAGAGGTCTTAAGACTGATGCTCCTTAACTGGTCCATCTGTTCTGAGGCTGCAGACATCAATCTGCCCAATCTCATACAATTGGGCTGATAGAGATCCTCTGCTAGCGGCCGATTGGCCGCAAATCTGTAGGGGGCGGCATTGCACAAGCAGTTCACAATAACACTTGGATATCAGTGTATAATTTGTATATAAATATGCCTTTAATATATTTATTCGCATAATTATCATTTTACCTGACATGCTGTATTGTCAAGATAAATAATGGTAAATTAATTAATTGTTTAAAAAAAAAAAATTCTCCCATATATGGTTAAAAATAAACATTGTAAGGATTATCGAATTAATACATCTTAAAAAATGCTTAATAAAATACATGTTGAATAATCTGTTTATTACCATATATGGTTTTAAGCAATAGTTAATAGAGATGTGCATGTAAGGAAAATTTAGTTTCGGACAAAATTTTTGTTGTGAATATTCAGGGAAATTCGTTTCCCCGAATATTCATTGGTTGCACTATTTGGTTTTCGTTTTGTTTAAAAAAATGAAAATCAAATTTTCATTGAACATTTACATTAATGTTCTTTAAAACGAATGTAAATGTTTTAAAACTACAGGTGAACTTTTCAATACTTAAGCTCTCCAGAGCATGGAGATCACATTTAACTGCTTAAAAAAAGAAATAAAGGAAACAAATAAATATACTGATGACTTTGTCAGTAATTTTTCATTTTGTTTTAATTTATTTTTTTGTTGCATTCATTCAGATTTTCAATCTGTTAAAACTAAACGAAAATTTGATTTTTCCAAAAACAAACGCACATCTCTAATGGTTAATTGTTAACCCCTAAATGGACAATCTAGTCAGAATTAAACTTTCATAATTCAGATAGGGCATGCGATTATAAACAACTTTCCAATTTGCTTTTATCATCAGTTAAACAGTATATTAATGTAACTGTTTTGGTTATGCAAAACTGGAAAAAAGGTAATTAAGGGATTTTATTAAACAATAAAAATTCTGGAGTAGACTGTATCTTTAACATTGTTTAATACTATAAATGGTTAGACATTTCATATTCATCATAAATGGCAGTGAATAATTTGTTAATTAATAATTCAGTCATCAAATTCACATTGTTTATCACCATATATGGTTTAAAATCTACTGCTTGAAAACGTTGTGGAATTGAACACTCATTAAGAGCAGAAAAGGTTCTTTACTTGGATACCAGCATCATTTTAAAGTTATACATTACTAGACAATCACAAGAACATGTCTTAAACATGAATTAATGAAAGACCATTGTTCACACTCATGAGTGTCCTACTTTAATTGTTTTCCTTTTCATTACTGTTTAGTAGGCTTGTGCATTCTTTTCAGTGAAAACAAAACGATCATCTGAAAAAATGAGTGAAAGGAGAATGTCTCTTCCTATTAGTGGGGCCAGAGGCTCTATGAAGAAGGGTCTGGATTTAAACGGCTCTCCAGAGAGGTAAGTATACGTCTACAGGTGAAATTTTTCACCTGTAACAAAGGATCATTTTTTACATTTATTTTTTTCCAAAAGAGCAAAGATCACTTTTTAGCAAGCTATAATAACTTAAACTAGGGCACTGCCTGACAAATGCCCTTTTCAAGATTAGTTTTTTTTTAAAGGGGGCAATGGCAGTTTAGGGATTATGGGGTTATTGTGATGAGGGTAATGGCGATTTTGGGGTCAATACTGTAATGGGGTAGTTTGTGAGCCCCTATTAGGAAAAGGGTGAGGGGGTTAAAAATAGACTTTCATTGGAAGGGTAGAGTAATTTAGACAATTATAGATACATACTAGGGTAATTGAAGGTCATCGGTTGCTGGCGTTTTGTAGATGTTGCTGATACATGGTGCAACACAGAAGACAAAACTGTGTGAAGGGAAGGAAATGAGAGGAAGGAATGAGGAAATGCTTGTGTGTGTAGATGAGGACATGGGCTAGGGTAAGAAAAATAGTGTTGAAAAGTGGAAAGAAGTCACTGTGAGGTTATGGTGGCTGTGGGTGTGTTATACATTTAGAATATTTACTGCTAGATTATGAGTTGTGCGTTAGGGTTAAAAAGCAGCGTTAAGAGGTCGCAACGCTGCTTTTTAACGCCCGCTGGTATTACGAGTCTTGACATGACAGGCTCACCGCTCACTTTTTTGGCCAGACTTGGAAATACTACAAATCCACTTACGTCAATTGCGTATCCTATATTTTCAATGGGACTTGCATAGCGCCGGTATTATGAGTCTGACCAAAAGTGAGCGGTAGTTCATGTTAGGGTGTTAGGTGTAGACATAACATTTATTTCCCCATAGGAATCAATGAGGCTGCGTTAGGAGCTTTACGCTGCTTTTTTGCAGGTGTTGTTTTTTTTTTTTCAGCCGGCTCAGCCCCATTGATCCCTATGGGGAAATCGTGCACGAGCACGTTTAACCAGCTCACCGCTAACGTAAGCAGCGCTGGTATTGAGGTGAGATGTGGAGCTAAATTTTGCTCTCCGCTCACTTTTCTGTGGCTAACGCCGGGTTTCTAAAAACCTGTAATACCAGCGCTGTCTGTATGTAAGTGGTGAGGGAAAACTGCTCATTAGCAGCGCACAGCCTTACCGACAAAACAAATAATCTAGCCGATAATTTCTCTGATCTTTAAGATGACTTCATAGGTCATGTCACAAGTGATGTAATTGATAATGTCATCAACTATGTGATGTGTGATGTAATCAGTGATGTCATTATTGATGCCATGCAAATCACCCAGAGCAGGGCAGTTTGAGTTCACAGTCTTAGGCATTGAAAACTTAAACTTTAGGGGGGCGATTTATAAAGGGCCAAATGGCAACTGAGGCTCCTGTTTCCGTGAAAACAGCAGTTAAGGAGCAGCGGTCTTAAGATCGCTGTTCCTTAACTGGTCCACCTGTTCTGAAACTGCGAACATCAATCCGCCCGATGGCTGTGAATCTGCAAGGGCGGCATTGCACGAGCAGTTCACAAGAAGATAAGTATTAAAGAGACACTGAACCCAATTTTTTTCTTTCATGATTCAGATAGAGCATACAATTTTAAGCAACTTTTTAATTTACTCCTATTATCAAATTTTCTTCATTCTCTTGGTATCATTATTTGAAAAGCAAGAATGTAAGTTTAGATGCCGGCTCATTTTTGGTGAACTGATGATTTTGTCAGTATTTTTTTCTTTATCTGCATTCTGTTAAAACAAAACTAAAATTCGATTTTCACGATGAATGTGAATTTTTCCGAAAACTAATGCACATCTCTATGTTAATAGAAGTGACAAAAACAGTTTAGAGTGAGTGCACCTAGGTATTGGTGGTAGATTTTAGTGAAAATTTATAATGCTCTGACCCTAAAAATACAAATTCCTTCAAAACAACTGTCTCAGAAAATTAGAACGTACAGGTAAGGGGAGCTTTGATAAACCTTAGTTGTATGCACTGTGCAATAATAGATTTATATAAAACAGCTTGAGGTTAGTTGAAATTACGCTGGCTTGTATAACCAGTTGGAGATTTCTTGTACTAACAAAGTACGGGAGGCTGAGTTGAAAACAGCTTGCTGAACAAGACAAAAGTCCACTAGTTTGTGGTAATAGGTGCACACTGGTTATACAAGCCAGCGTAATTTCAACTAACCTCAAGCTGTTTTATATAAACTACTGAACGAGTCCATCTACAAACCTGAAACTCCAGCAAACCTTATGAAGCTAAATAGTTTCAGCACCTCTAAAAAAGCCCTCACAGCTTTACAAAACGTCAGATCATCTATCATCATATAAAGCAAAAACATTGAGAATTTTAGACTGAGACTCCTGCAAACTTCAAGGGGGTAAAAAGTCTCAGCCTTTTTTCTTACATTGCAACATTTTTATCGCCTACTTCACATAAAAGCAGCAAAGTTTTTTCAGCAAGTATCAAATTGTTGTGTTATTTGTAACACTATAAAGAGACCTTTTCATCTCTTTTATACTGCAAATAATCAACAAAGAATATCATCTCACAAAGTATCGCTATTGCGAATAGCGTTTTTTCTACTGGCTTTGCTAAAATATATGTCACCATAAAGGCTGAACTACCACAACCAATCAGATATCTAACATCACGATATCTGCCAGCAGACCTGATAGACCAACAAATTGAAAGCCTTTTCTTAAATTTGAGTACAAACCAGCGTACAGCTGAATTTTAAATTATTCAAATGACGCTATACCAATGTGTGACTGTAAGTAAAAAGTTATCCCCCATACGTATGGAATAATATTCAGATCTGAATTAACTACGGCGGACTCGCCATCTTACTCACCTTATCTTTTGAAATAATAAGAGTATAACTGGTTCCTAAGAGTTGTTACGAGACTTTTGAAACATTGGTTGCACATATCCTTGGACTTATTTTAGCTCCAGTCTCCCCCCTTTTTTACCACCAATTAAATAGCGCTTTATCCTCTCATTAGATTTTATATTGCTATATATCAAATTGTTTTACAAAGAGGGAAATATCTGTTATTTTTATATATTCTGTCACCGATTGTTTAGAAGTCATAAGAGCTCTATACCAATTTTAATTATTAACTTTTTCGCTGTATAATAATTTTTGTTCTTATCAATAAATACAACATTTTGTATACAAATATATCATATATCCTATTTATATGATATATTTGCAGTTGGCTGCCACACTTTCCTCAGGCTCCTGACCTCTTCTGGATTTATCTTAATTTTAACCTTCTTACATTCCAAATTCATCATAATTATTTCAAGGACCAATACCGACTCCACATAACGCACAACTAGACTCATAAAAATTGAATGGATGACATTACTAAAGTGAGATACTCAACGGATGGAAATATACTCCCACCGGACCATCTTACTACCAGAAAGAGATACCTTCAGCTGACACCACAAACAAGGTACACTTAAACTTAAAAAACAAACAAAAAAAAAACAGACTGAACCCATGCACAAATTGGGTTTTGGATTTCATCATCCATTTAGCAATGCTCAGATTTCATTTCTAAACACAAGAAAAACTAATTGATTAAGTCTATTTTACTTAAATACATTAGTTTTAAAATCCCTGCATGCTTTCTTATCTGTTATCTACAATGCAGCCTGAAGTGCAAAATCTCACACCTCACTCTGGCCTGAATCCTATAGAGCAGGGCAATGTAACCAGCCCCCACTGCTAACATTCCTACAAATACTAGAAGCTTTTTAACCCCTTCACTGCAGAGGGAATGACCACCTATACGCCCTCACATCTGCACTCCTTAAGACCCCAAAAAGCGGTCGCAGCACTCAGTCCCTCACTAGTGGCTACCCTAAAATCACTCAGCATTTTTAAAGGGACCGACAGGGGCTGTCGTGGAGGAAAATCAAAATTTAAAGTTCTATATCCTGACACTATCACAGCTGCCCCACCACCCCAATTGAAGTGATCCAACCTAAAAGCCACAAAAACCGCACTATCAAATCAAGAAAATCTCTTTGTGTGATCCCTATTAGAAGACACGTTGTCTCCAAAGTACAGAGTAAAAACTCAGAATCCCAAGACTGTCCTATCAGAACAATCCTATGCAATGCCAGATCAATAAAGAACAAAACAGCTATTATTTCCGACCTTATTGAAACATGCGAATTAGCATGCATCACAGACTCATGGTTAGATGAAAATGCAGGGCCTATTCTAGAGGCAGCTATTCCAGACAATTACACAGTGTTCCACCGCCCGAGACAAGATTGCAAGGGAGGCGGAGTTATGATCTGTGCAAAATCATCCTTAAATCCCAGACCAATATCAGTCCACAAAACCCAATCTTTTGAATGTGTAGCTGCCAGCCTCTCAATAGAGAGAGGATTCCGAATACTGCTAATATACAGACCCCCAGGAGATGGGAAGTGATTTCTTCAGGAACTCCCAGACCTTTTGGCTGGCTTAATCCTTGAACACCCCAGATGGCTTATATTAGGAGACTTCAACACTTGGATTGACAACACCCTATCCCTGCTTGGGCAGGATCTCCTCAGCTTGATGAGTACACTCGGCTTTACACAAATAGTCACCACTCCCACCCACAGAAAAGGTCATACACTTGATCTAGTGTTTCAGTCTGGACTAGAAGTGTCACCAGTAACTGTAAACCCAGTTACCTGGTCAGACCACCACTCCATTCACTTCTCCATTGTATCACAATCAACCAGACACCAGCCTCAGAACCTGGTCAAACACCGCTCATTAAAAGGGGTGACACCACTGGATGTAGCATCACATATGGATCTAAGTGAACTAATGGGCACCTGCGAAGACCCCAGCTCCTTAGTCCGACTCTACAACAAAACCATGAGAGACACCCTAGAAAGCATTGCACCATCTCGCATACGCACTGTCCAAACCCACAACAATGCACCGTGGTTTGATAGCTACATCAGAGAAATTAAAAGAACAGGACGTAAGCTTGAGAGAAAGTGGCGCAGAACACATGATCCAGAGGATAAAGCCGCTCTTACCAAACATCTAAATAAATATCAATCCAAGATAACTCAGAAAAAATCTTCATTTTTATCACACGAAATTGCACTATCCCACAATAGACCCAGGCAACTGTTTCGCACAGTAGAAAGGCTCTGCAAACCAGCATGCATGCTTAGCCCCACCAACTTTTCTCAGGATAAATGTGAAGCATTTGCGAACTTCTTCAGAGACAAGATTTTCTCAATCCGAACCGCTATCACAGCAGGCCAAACAGTTACACACCAGAACAACTACAATGGAATGCCAGATTGCCCCAGTTTATGGTTTACTTTTACAAATGTGGATATAAAAGAAGTTAAAAACACCATACAAACGTTGCACCCTACTACGTGTGACTTAGACCCTGCTCCAACTCAGCTCATATCTGGATGCATTGAAACACTCGCCCCAGTCCTCACAAAAATAGTGCAGTGTTCACTAAAAACAGGAGACTTTCCAGATCCTCTAAAAGACGCTGTGGTAAAACCACTCCTAAAGAAACCTTTATTAGACCCAGACTGCATGACTAATTACAGACTAGTATCCAACCTCCCAATTCTGGGGAAAATAATTGAAAAAGTAGTGGCAACTCAACTGGAAGCCCATCTATCACACCTAAACATATTCGATCCTTTCCAGTCAGGCTTCAGATGCCGCCACAGCACTGAAACAGCGCTAGTCTGAGTGCTAAATGATCTCCTCATGGCAAGAGACAAAGGTGATTATTCCATTCTAATCCTCCTGGATCTCTCATAGGATTCTAATAGAGCGCTTGCAGTACATCTGTGGTCTAGGAGGCACAGTCAACTGGTTTAAATCTTTCCTCGCTGGTAGATCACAGAGAGTAATATCAGGATCAAGCTCATCAGCACCAACAGAACTGGCCTGCGGAGTTCCACAAGGATCTATCCTGTCTCCCATGCTATTCGCAATTTACTTACTACCACTGAGGGACATCATTAACCGACATGGCCTAAGGTATCATTGTTACGCTGATGACACACAACTCTACTTCTCCTTTGCTCCAGATACTACAGACCCAGCATGCCGCATAAACAGTTGCTTAACAGACCTCATAGAATGGATGAATGCTAGCTGTCTCAAAGTGAAACCAGACAAAACAGAGTTACTCTTGGTGAGGGGACCCCGGGCATCAAAAATATCCCACGATCACCCAACTGGCCTGGAGCTTGGAGGCTCTAAACTCGTTAGTTCAGCAAAGGTACAAAACCTTGGAGTGTTGATTGATGCTGGACTATCTTTTAAACAGCAGATTTTCTCCGTAATAAAATCTGCCTACTGTCATCTGAAAAACATAGCCAGGATACAACACTTAATTCCACTGGATGATATGCCAACATTAATCCATGCATTTGTATCCTCTAGGCTAGATTACTGCAATGTACTTTACTTGGGCCTCCCAAAAAAAGAACTCCATCGCCTTCAGACAGTACAAAACGCAGCAGCCAGACTATTGACCAATCAAACTCGCTCCTGCCACATAACACCGGTTCTCCACTCCCTGCATTGGCTTCCTATTAAATGGCGAACATATTTTAAAATTGGCCTGCTGACCTTCAAAGCCTTAAACAACCAAGGCCCACAGTACCTGAAAGAGCTCCTGACACCCTACATCCCATCCCATTCACTTAGGTCAGCCAACACATCCCTCCTCTCAGTGCCAAGAATAAGGACAAACTCAGGCTCCAGAGCATTCTGCCACGCTGCCCCTACTTTCTGGAAATCTTTACCATGCGCATTCAGAGAGGCACCGTCCTTACAGACTTTTAAAAAAAAGATAAAGACCCACCTCTTCCATCAGGCATTCAGTCCTCTTATCTGACCTTCAGAAACTCCTAACTTTTATGTTTTATGTTGGTATATTTGTAAAGTGCTTTGAGACTCACAGGGAGAAAAGCGCTATATAAATCGCAAATTATTATTATTATAAATTATTATATATATACACACTATATCACTTCTAATTCCTATGAAGTACTATCAGTGCAATGCCATATCAAAAAATAGCATATTAGGTCATATCTATTATTTGTGCAATTCATTGAATATCACTATTAATAACCAACACGGTATCATTTTTATGTTATCACACTTCTAGTAATATATCATTTTGACAATAATACAATCTAAACATTTAACACTTAGGATTGAATCTCTATCAATCTATTATTGCACAGTGCATACAACTAAGGTTTATCAAAGCTCCCCTTACCTGTACGTTCTATGTTAATAGAACAATTGAATTGTTAACCCTTAAAGGGACAATCTAGGGCATGCAATTTTAAACAACTTTCCAATTTACTTTTATCATCAAATTAGGCTGACTAATATGATAATTTCTAAGTCCTTGGAGACCACCTCTTAACTCAGTGTATTTTGACAGTTAGACAGCACTAGTTCATGTGTTTAATATAGATAGCATTGTGCTCTTCCCGTGGAGTTATTTATGAATCAGCACTGTTGGCTAAAATGCAAGTCTGCCTAAAGTATTGAATTAGGGGGCAGGCTGCAGAGGCTTAGATACAAGGTAATCACAGAGATAAAATAGTATATTAATGTAACTGTTTTGGTCATGCAAAACTGGGGAATGGGTCATAAAGGAAATTTATTACATAATAAAACTTCTAGAGTTCAAATAACGGAGTTGGAGATTTCATATTCATCATAAATGGCAGGAAATAATTTGTTAAGTAATAATTCAGTCATCAAATTCACATTGTTTATCACCATATATGGTTTGGAAACTACTGCTTGAAAACGATGTGGAATTGAACACTCATTAAGAGCAGAAAAGGTTAATTACTTGTATACTAGCATAAGTTTAAAGTTATACATTACTAGACAATCACAAGAACATGTCTTAAACATGTATTAATGAATGAAGACCATTTTTCACACTCATCAATATTGCACTATTTTTTTCATTTTCATTACTGTTTAGTTGGCTTGTGCAATTCTTTTCGATTCCGATGCAAATTTGTAACTAAAACAAAACAATCGTCTGAACAAATGAGTTAAAGGAGAATGTCTCCATATTGAGGCATCACTGCAATACCCTTTTTTACCCACCAATGCACTCTGTGGCCCTCTCTGCATCAACCATAGATGGTGCCGATCGTTGGTGGCTGGGAGCCATAACAGGGAGGCAGGTGGGTGGCCCATCGATGGTTACCTTCCGTATCATGTTAGTCCAGAGTGCGTGCAGGGAGGCGGGAGTGTGCAGGGGAATGTGTGCGCGCCACATTTCCATTAACTTGTATGAGAAGTAGGGAGTGGGAGGGAGGAATCAATGTTGGGCAAGGGATTTGGGAGGGGGCTAGGGTTTTGAGGGGGGCAGCTACACTACAGAAAATTGGGGTTTTATTTATTTGTTAACCCTAAAGGCATTTTTTTTAGCAAACTGGGTACTGGCAGACAGTTGCCATTACCTAAGATGGCGGCAACTAGGTAGAGGGGCGCGGGTTAGAGAGCTGTTTTTGGGGGGATCAGGGAGGATGGGAGCTAAGGGGGGATCCAACACTGCAGAAAAACTATAAAATAATAAAAAAATAAAAAAAATACACCATGTGCAAGGTTAGCAATAGAAAAATCTCGTATAATTAACGACTTCACATAAACTCTATTTTAGGCTCCAACTGTAATCTAGCCCTAAATTGAGTTTTTTTTTCTCCATAAATTATACATTTAAGTTCCTTCAACGTTTACTCACATTCCCCTATAATAATTATTAATGACCAGGTTGCTAGGTGTAGCCCTAAAAGTCACATATATTTATATATCAACCAAATACACTGAAATTAGACTGGCAAATTTTGACTTTTTTTTTTAATCTCCTTAAATTTCCCCTGTTAGTTTAACATTCTACACTCTCTACCATATCCTGTCTTCACAAACAGCACTCATCCTCCTTTTACAAACAACACTATTCTAGACTATTTATATGTCTTCTTCTCTTCTGCCCTCTACTACACACATGAACTTTATTCCTATCTCACATCAATCAGTCAACCATGCTAAGATTATACTAAATAAGTCACACTCTCATTTTCTTTTCCTTACTATATTTCTTCTCCTTGCAGCTGGGGATATCTTGCCTAACCCAGGTCTATCATTTGCCTCTCTATGCTCACTACCACAATTGCCACCTTCTAAATCTTGCCATCTTAACCAGTTCAACCTCATTAACTGTATTTCTGTTAATACCCAAACATTTTGTTTTGACCGTTCTTCTTATAACTCTCTATAATCCCTGCCAGGGGCGTATTTAGGTTTTGTGCTGCCCTAGGCACTCAAAATTCTGCTGCCCCCCCTACCCCCTACCCCACCCCAGGTTTAAGGCCTATTCTTAGACATAATATTTTTGGGGCAGGGTGTAAAAATTTAAAAAAATAATGTCTTTTTAAGTAGATGTTCACTAGGGCTTGCATTCACTCTGGTCACACACACACACACACACACACATATATATATATATATATATATATATATATATATATATATATATATATTAAGACATTATTTTGCAAGTTAGATGATTAAAGTGTTTATATCAGAAAAAATAACCTTCACTGTATGATAGTTTGTCAGTAGGTAGTTGTTTAACCTTAAACATCTTCTTTGGTTATTGACAGTTATTTAAGCAAAATATCTGCTTGGATAAATATGTAATGAATATACAAACTGGCCTTTAAAAGTACTTAAAAATACAACAGTAGTTATGATAGGTTTAGGAATTGTATCCTAGGGGATAAAGTCACATGATACAATCATAATAAAGTATATACTTGTATTGTTTCTGAATGTATTAAATGCATACAACATATTTTCAGTTGTGTTTTAAGTCACATAGTTGTATAGATTCAGCAATAAATACTTATTCTTTGCATGTATGACAGATAGCCAAACAGTAAATGTACAAGTATTTAGTGACTAATCCATTTAAGTATGTTAATGACTAATGAAGATGTATTGAAGGGAGAAAGGCATATGCTGTTTCACAGTGGTCACGTTGTAGTGCACACTGCACTGTGTAGTCTGTGTGAGTCTCAATCACGCGGTGGAGCCAGGAAGAATACTGCATTTCCTCTCAGTCCAGGCCAGGCTGCGCAAGTGAGCTTTACCTCCACTGTCACCACTTCATGCGCACCCACATACAATCCCATAGCCACCTGGCCCTGAGTTCAGTAAAGTGGCCCTAGGGACTCAAAATTCTGCTGCCCCTTAAAAATCTGCTGCCCTAGGCACCAGCCTTGTTGGCCTATGCCTTAATACGCCCCTGACCCCTGCCTTAACTCATCTCTTTAACCAGTCTCTGACCACTAGGGTTGCCACCCGTCCTTTAAAATACAGAACACTTATAAGTTACACATGCTGCAGGGTTTGCAGGGAGGAATATGAATAGTGCTGTCCAGAAACACAATACATGTTCCTCCCTGCACACCCTGCAGCATGTGTAACTCATAAGTGTCCCGGAAAACATGGCTGAGGTGGCAACCCTACTCACCACTAGAGCATTTCCTGACACATTCAAGCATGCGTCAGTAACACCAATCCTAAAAGACATTGTATAGCTTCAGATGCTGTTTAAAAACCCACTAATTAAGAGAGGCTTACCATCTCTACTCTGTTTTTAATCCTGCCCAAAATAATAATGTCTTGAACTTCTTTGACTTATTGCTGCAACTACACTTCATGTGACAAGCAACGCCAAACCTTATGTCTCTGCACCCTCAACCTGGACACTGCAAGCTCTTTGCAGCAGGGCCCTCTTCCTTCTATAATAAAGTGTCATCTGTACCCATCGCTATGGAATTTTGCGCCACTATACAAATAAATAATAATAATAGATGCTTAACGTTTAACCATCGATTAAAAATAAAATTTCTCACACACTATACAGTACCTTGCCAAATTATTAGACCCAATATTCAAAAATCATAATTTTGATATTAATTTTATACTGTATTTATTCCTAATAGTGTTGATTAATTTATTTATATTGGCAACATCTGCAATACATATTTGCATGTCATTTGATGAGATATTATTCAAATGTTTGGCAAATTAACAAATGTTTATGTTTTTACAGATAAGTAACTTGTCATTAGAAAAGTTGGTCAAATTGTTGGTCTGTTAAAGGCAAAATACATGTTGCAGTATAAGATTTCTAAAATTGTAGGTGTATCACATAGCTCTGTAAAGAACATTAAGAAAAAAATGGATGGGGGGGTGAATTAAACCCCAAATAGCAGGGCAATTGCAGTTGTCATCGTGGTACTACAGCAAGAACTGACAGAAGAATCTGATATAGCTTCACTCAAAATAGGAAACTGCCTGTCAGAGTCTTCACTAAGCACATTCAGGTTGCAGCATCAAGGTATTCGAGAGAACTGTTCATCGATGATTAGCTGAAGAGGACCTGTTAGCCAGAAACCCTACTTGGAAACAGGGTCGGCTCCAGAACGAATGAAATGGGGGGGCATTTTTTTTTCACGAGGGGGCACACATTTAAAAAGCATGTATGAGAGTCAAAATAAGAGCAGACCTACTGTGGCAGTCCAGGGGTTACATTTATCAGATCTCTGGCTGTGCAGGAGTTAGATTTGTTTATATTTCTGGAAGTGCAGCGGTTACATGTGTCATATCTCAAGGAGTATAGGGGTTACATTTATAAGATGTCTGGCAGTGCCGCAGCAGTTACATTTACCAGTGGCAGTGCAGGGGTTACATTTGTCATATCTCAGGAATGTCTCCCACATATGACACAGCCAGTGGACACTGTTTGCATGTGTAGCTCTACCAATGACCCTACTAATGATCAAATAAGCTTTTACGTGACAATAAGTTTGAGTGCCATGCAGTACATTACTTGTACAGATATTATTAATGATATTTACCAGCACACACACAGTATATACACAGTATATATATATATATATATATATATATATATATACAAAACATATATATATACACACAGTGTGTGTATTGTGTGTGTGTGTATATATATATATATATATATATATATATATATATATATATATAAAATAAAACAACCTTGGGGACAAATAGGAGATGTTTTGAAACATGTAAATAATAAACATAAGGCTATTTCACTCATTGTCCCACAGCTACATTTGAAGTGTGTGTATTTGAGCACCTATAATCTGACACACATTTTACACTGATCACTGCAGATAAAGCAGGCACAATGCACACTTGTTTTGTGTGACCTGCAGTGGGGAAACCAAGGAATTCCCAATTTGCTTCTTTATCTGTGGCTGCCAGGATATAAAGCACAATAGGGAAGGGATACTACTCTCTCACACACATTGGTTATACGGCTGTGTTTTCACAAAATTACTTCTGCCTTCCCTCTCACTGACTGTTAGCTTCTCCGAGCACTTCCTGCAGAGGTCTGATGATGTCATCATCTCACTTCAGCTCTGCAGTAAGTGGGCTAGCAGGAGGAGGGGCATTGCAAGCCCTAGGTTAACTGTGAGAGCACCAGCAGTCCAGGGTCCAGTGGCTGCAAATGGTTGATGCGACATTTGGGACCCTGGATGTTCCATCACTTTTAAAATGTAAAAAAAAAAAAAAAAAAAAAAAATTTTTTTTTAAAAAAAAAATCACTTCTTTTGCCCTGGGGGGGCACAGCATTCCATTTGGGGGGGCATTGCCCCCCAATGCCCCCCCTTAGAGCCGACCCTGCTTGGAAACCATCCCCTAAATCCATTTTTTTTAATATTCTTTGCAGAACTACTTGATACTCCTACAATTTCAGCAATATTGTACTGCAACTAGGGATGGGCGAATGTTTCTAAAAATTCGAAATTTAAAACGAATGTTGATATATTCATTCGTTCGAATCGAATTTCGAATGTTTATATAACATTCTAACATTCTATTTTTGAATTTTCGTTTTCGAATTTTTCAATAAAATTCAAAATATTCGTTCGAATAATAGAATGTTTAGCTATGTATTCATTCAATTTCTAAATGTAATATTTTAATTTGAAAGTGACATTCGAATTCGAATGTGACATTCAAATTTGAAATAGTATTTCTAGTCTACAACTGTGTTTAATAAATGTAATATTCAAATTTGAATGCTACATTCGAATTCGAATGTCACATTCAAATTTGAAATAGTATTTCTAGTCTAATACTGCGTTTTAAATGTGATATTCGATTCGAATGTTATATTCAATTCGAATGTGACATTCAAATTCGAAATAGTATTTCTAGTCTAATACTGTGTTTTATAAATGTAATATTCTAATTCAAATGTGACTTTCGATTCAAATGTGATATTCGATTCGAATGTGACATTCGAAATAGTGTTTCTAGTCTACAATTGTGTTTTATAAATGTAATATTCAAATTTGAATGTGACATTCGAAAACTGTAAACAACATTCGAAAATCGAATTTTTAAGAATATTTGTTCTTATCAACATTCTATTATGTAAATCGAATTTATACAATAACATTCGTTCTAACATTCGAATTTGGATATAAACACATTCGCCCATCCCTAACTGCGACACGTTTTTTTACCTACAACAGGCCTACAATGTGACTGACTTTTTTAAATGAAAAGTCACTTTGTTTACCCATCTTTTTAAAACATATACAAGTGTTAAATTTTACATATTTTAGTAATATTACATCAAATTACACGTAAATATCTGTTGCAGATGTTGCCAACATGGAATAAGAAATGGTTACAAAACTAAAAAAAAATCAATGAACACTATTATATGCAGCACATTATCGTGGGGAACCCGGTGCTAAATAATTAGTAGACAACTTGATTCTGGGTAACGGAGCAGCTACCTCGCTGCAATTTTAAAAATCATAACTCACTAGTGACTGGGCCCCCCTACTGCTCAACCTTGGCTTAAAGAGGGCCCCATAAATCTAGCTCACAAGGGGGCCTAGAAAAAAAATGTCACCCCTGTTACACATCGATACATGCGCAGCCTAACAAGTGATTTTTATCTAAAGTTAAAAAAATAAATGTCTGGCTTAAAACTAAGGCAGAACCTCAGCCGACAAAATCACACACTAAAACAATGCATACATGAAAAATACTGTTGTTGGGAAAAATAATGTTATATAATTTCAACTTGCAGGAGCACCAGCAAATATACTGTTGTTTAACATGCACTAAAATGGCTCAGTCAAAGGCTCCTCCAAAGAAAATAAGCTGTAGACTTCTACCATTTTTTTTCCCCATGTAATTTTTATTAAAGGACCAGTAAACACAGTAGATTTGCATAATCAACAAATGCAAGATAACAAGACAATGCAATAGCATTTACTCTGAATTTCAAATAAGTAGTAGATTTTTTTCTATCAAATTTCAAAGTTATGTATATTTCCACTCCCCCTGTACCATGTGATAGCAATCGGCCAATCACAAATGCATATACGTATAGTCTGTGAATTCTTGCACATGCTCAGTAGGAGCTGGTGACTCAAAAAGTGTTAATATAAAAGACTGTGCAAATTTTTTTTAATGGAAGTAAATTGCAAAGTTGTTTAAAATTGCATGCTGTATCTGAATCATGAAAATTTAATTTGACCTGAGTGTCCCTTTAAGGCTATTATAAACATATACAGCTTATGAAGAGTTGCCAAAACTTACTTGTTACAAACGTTGGGATATCCTTCACAATAATAGACAGTGTACAATCAGGTAAATACATATTCAATATATAATGGGCAAAGATAATAATTACCTCATTTTTATATTGATACATACCTCCTATGAAAATAGTAGGCCACTCTTGGACCATGGTAAAATATAAAAAGTTGATGTAGGTAAGTAAATTGGGTCTATAGCCACTTTTGGGATTAGTATAGTATATAACAGTAAATATAAATATTAACAATTATTATGAAATAAGTTTCAACCATCATGAGGAACCTATCACTCTCCTGGAAACATATGTGACACGCTCATCAATGAATCCTTATCATCTAAAGAAAAACAATTGAACAAACATCTGCGTATATGTAATAGTACAAAATTGTTAAGATCACTAAAAGGAGATAATGCTGATGAATGAAGTAGATGGTTGTCATGTAAAGAGAAAATAAAGGATGCTATGGGACTCATTTTCCTTTGCCTACGAAGTAGGCTCAATGGTGTCATGGGGGGGGGATACGGGTGTGAAACCTAAGGGGTGAGGCTTTGTTTAGTAAAATTTACAGTTACGGAGGTATATTATGTGCTCTTTCTATCACCTAGAAACATCATGCAGAATATATATTGCTACCCTACATCAATAAAGGTATCCACCATATTATCAGTAATAAGGTCATATGACTAGCATGAAATAATATAAAGAAGTTCATAATTTCATAGCATTAATATCATTATTAAATGATCTGTAGAATATCAGACTATCTTAGCGCTATCTATAGTTTACATATACAGAGTGTCTTAGACATAAACTAATTCCAGCAGTATCCCATTTTATAATGTTAATCTTGTGTGATATTGATCATAACCTCACTTAAAAATATCAAACCTCAGTTAGTAGACCTCACTTAATTATACAGTACCATTTAATGCCATGTATTCACGCCACCCCGGCTGCCGGCAGCATAAAAACATGGGCCAAATATCTGGGTAGTGTGGATATTGAAATATAATGTAGCTATATATAAAACTTCCCAGCTTATAGACTACCTGGAGAGTAGAGTAGACAGTGAGATTAATAATAATATTAGTTGTATAATTTAGGTTTATAGACTGTGTATGGGGAATACTAGAGGAGTATGTATGGAAACATTATCAAATATAAAATGTAGTAGTCTCTTTAGGTCAAGGAGCCTGTGGAGGACTTAAGATCTCCAGTAGCATAGGATATAGGAGATAGGGTAACATTCTGTAGAGATTAACATATGGGACAAGAGAAGCGAGAAGTAACCAGGTACCCTGTTGCAAAGATCTCACACAATTATGATGTTCAGCCGATACCAGACTTAGAGATCCACATACTGCACGGTACGACCAGTTCTATATTAGAGACACAACTCGGTTCCAAACTTTGTCCAGTGTGAGGAATTGCGTCAAATTAGTCTTGCCATCTGAATGGTACAAGCAAATAGTGTCTCTTGAGCCACTAACTGAAGCCGCTTCCATACTACCGTTATCTTAGGTGTCAGGTCCATAGTATGAGCGGTGTGGAGTATTGCGGCTCTTGCTCCGTAGGTAGCACACGGGGTAATCAGACTCTCCGTCTCAGATGTCATGCCTCTGACCTTTGTACCCTCAATTCTTACAGCCTTCTCTGTGACATGTCGAGTATGTGGCAAACGCTGGGGCCCCAGAGCGTCACCAACATTGTAGGTAACATTAGAGAGAGGCTGAAGGGCATCGTATTCTATAAGCAGGGCTTCGGCCTGTTGGGATGACGTTGTAAGTGCGTACTCAACCTCAACACAGCATTCCACAAAGAGTTTGCTAATCTCTCGGATGATATACGCTGCCACATCCATATTGTAGTTATGTAGCATGTATCTCTATCAAAAGCGGCAAATTAACTGTTTGTCCTGTTCTGCACCTTAGTTACCGCGTGGGCAGAAAATGGAGACTTCTACCATTTAAATAGTAATAGCTGAATCCCCCAAAAAGATCACACAGCAACCCTAAAGAATACACACACACTTGCTTAAAGCCAATTTATGGGCTAGATTACAAGTGGAGCAGAATTTTGCGCTCACGCATGAGCACTAATATTGCTGAATGTAAACTTTTAACATACGCCAATTACAAGTTAAAAGTAAATATTTTGCATGCAAGTGGAACCTAATGCTTGCTGACTCCTGGACTTTGAATATGGCAACCCCATTAACTTCTTTTAAGTGCACTTTATTCAACGTGTTATTAAAATTTTACATTCTAATGTTCTTAACTTTCGCCTAGATTACAAGTTTTACGCTATAGAGGGTGCAAAACGAATGCAACAAAAGTTGCGTTATTTCACCCTCCATAGCGCTGCCATTACGAGTTTTTGAAAAGCCGCCTTGTGCGTTCAATATGGTTGCATTAAGCTCCATACCGCACAAAATACAAGTGCTGCTTTGACGTGCTCGTGCACGCTTTCCCCATAGACATCAATGGGGAGAGTGTGTTAGAAAAAAACCTTACACCTGCGATCGCGGAATGAAAAGCTCCGTAATGCAGCCCCATTGATGTCTATGGGGGAAAAAAAGTTACGTTTAAACCTAACACCCTAACATAAACCCCTAGTTTAAACACCCCTAATCTGCTGCCCCCGAAATCGTCGACGCCTACATAATGTTATTAACCCCTAATATGCCGCTCCCGACATCGCCACCACCGAAATAAATCTATTAACCTCTAATCTGCATCTCTCGATATCGCCGCCACTATAGAAAAGTAATTAACCCCTATTCCGCCGCTCCTCGACATCGCTGCCACTAAATAAAGTTATTAACCCCTAAACCTCTGGCCTCTCACATCACTACCACTAAATAAACCTATTAACCCCTAAACCGCCAGCCCCCACATCGCAACAACTTAAATTAAACTATATTAACCCCTAAACCTAACCTTAACCGTAACCCTAAACCTAACACCCCCTAACTTTAACATAATTAAAATAGACCTAAATTAAATTTACAATTATTAACTAAATGATACCTATTTAAAACTAAAAACAAACTTACCTGTGAAATAAAAATAAAACCTAATTTAGCTACAATATAACTAATAGTTATATTGTAGCTAGCTTAGGTTTTTATTTCACAGGTAAGTTTGTATTTATTTTAACTAGTTAGTAAATAGTTATTTAAAAAATATTGTACACAACAGTTATAGAGGCTTAAAGATTCGAGGTCTCAGGTGTTAACGAAAAAAAGCAGTCAAAGAGCTTTAACGTAGAGATACATACATATACTTCTCTAAAGAGGCCACATTTGATGCTTTAGCAATGGTATAATGACCATATATAATTATTTATCAGTCTCTTTATTAGAATACAACCAGAAATTACAGGATATTTGTATGCAGTATTAAAAAACAGAAAAAAATCTGAAAAAAACAGCTTCTATAGGCTAAAGTGGCAAGTATTTAGTGTGACCTTCACTTACACTTGAGAGATAGCTGGAACATTGCTCTCGTAAACCTAAATGGAATAGAAATTAATGTCATTGCTAACACCTGTATTTGTCCTGCTATTTCATGTTAAAATGTCTGCTATGAAAAAAGTATATTACACCAGTTTTGTGCAAGACATGCTTGAGCATTACATACACATGTGTTATGAGTTTAATTCATTGGAAGCTTAATAATAAGACCAACTTTCAATCACTTCATTTTATTCAAAATGCTAAAGATAACAGAATTTGACAAACATAAAATCATACTTTTGCATCAGCAAGGCCACTCTCAAAGGGCAATCAGCAAACAAACTGGATACTCAAGATGTGATATTCAAAAAAAGGACAGGAAGGCCAAGAAAACTTCAAAATCTGAAGAGAAGTTTCTCAGAGTTTCTTCTTTGAGAGACCAGAAGAAGTCCAGCAAGGACCTGGCTCACCATCTGACAGCTTCATCAGGATTAATTAGACCCTTCTACAGTGTGAAGAAGCTTGATCAGAAATGGTCTGGATGGGTAGCCAAGAAACTACTTCTTCAGAAGGGGAACAAGTTGAAAAGCCTAAGATATGCTAAAGCTAAAAAGATTGGAATGAAAATCAGGGGGAAAGAGTATTATGGAGTGATGAATTCAAGTTTGACATTTTTGTGCCCAATCGTCGACAATATGTGAGATGAAGAGTTGGAGAGAGATGGAAGAATGAGTTCTTTGCGGCCTTTAGTGAAACATGGTGAAGGGTCTTTCCTGGTTTGGTACAAAAGAAAACAATGGCACCATTCTTATTGTATTTGAGGGAACACATAATATAAATGTAAATAAGAAGGCTTATTTCTATATTGTAATTGAAGTGTAAAGGTGCTGTGTATCAAAGGGCAAACTTTTAAAAAACAATTTCCAGCTTAGAAACTGGACAGGATACCATGAAAAGCACTCTTCCCTCTTGTGTGGGGATCATGTACATATCGAATATAAAATATATAAACTTTATTAATTACTATTAAAAATGGGTAACATATATTAAAAACATTTGCAGCAAGTTAGGAACTGTATCTCACTAGTTGATTATATCAGGTAAGTAGTGGCTGTTCTGGGTTAATATTACCGGCCCAAGGACAAATACTTATTCATATATACGGTATCACACTTCGGCCCCCAGTCGGATCTAGAAGTGAGTCCATACGCCTGTTGGAAGTAAACAGGGACTAACTAAGAGGTTGTTACTGTAATCCTATGAGTGTAGCTAGCCAAGAGGCTCTGATGTCCCGGCACGCCTGACTAGCACTTTTGTGCTTTCTACCAAGTGAGTGGATATTATCCTTCTTTTTTTTCACTATGAGGTGCCTCTATCTGTTTTTCTATTTTTTGAAATGCTGATTTAAAATATATGTAACACTATTAATTGTTCGTTATTTAGGTATAACGCAATGTTGGGTTTGCGCAAATGAAAACATTGTTATCTTAAGGTGCGTTATTAAAATACTGCATATAAAATATTAATAAAATATATATAATAATTATAAAATATTATTATAAATACTGTAACAAATTCTAAAAATTCCATATAATATATTTATATTTTTTTTACAGTATATATAATATTTAAAGGGACACTGAACCCAATTTTTTTCTTTTGTGATTCAGATAGAGCATGCAATTTTAAGCAACTTTCTAATTTACTCCTATTATCAATGTTTCTTCATTCTCTTGATATATTTATTTGAAAAAAGGCATCTAAGCTTTTCTCTTGATTCAGAACTCTGGACAACAGTTTTTGATTGGTGGATTAATTTATCCACCAATCAGCAAGGACAACCTAGGTTGTTCACCAAAAATGGGCCGGCATTTAAACTTACATTCTTGCATTTCAAATAAAGATACCAAGAGAATTATGAAAATTTGATAATAGGAGTAAATTAGAAAGTTGCTTAAAATGTCATGCTCTATCTGAATCACAAAAGAAAAAATTTGGGTTTAGTGTCCCTTTAATAATTATTAACATTTTTTTTTATATTTTAGATGTAATATTTTAATAACGTGCCTTTAGATAGCTAAGTTTTCATGTACACAAACCCAACACTGTGTAAGACCTAAATTGCGAAACATGGATCACGTTATACATATTTTACATTTCTTTGTTTTTCAATTTTTTTTAATTTTTATTATTAAATATACATTTCTATATATATGTGACAATGTTAGATTAATATATATATATATATATATATATATATATACCTATATATCTATAGGAATATAGATATATAGATTTAGGTGTGTGTGTATATATACTGTGTATGTATATATATATATATATATATATATATATATATATATATACTGTATATATATATATATATATATATATATATATATATATATATATATATATATATATAAATTATATATATATGAAATAACTCTCCTGTTGATTTATGTGCACACTAAAATTACACCAGAAATATTACTCTTTTGTTTTACAATTTATATGGTAGCCTTTTAAAATATTTGAGTATTTAAGCAAAGCTATTTTCTAAATATGCTTGGTCTGACAAAGAATAAATAAATAAAAAGTATTAAATATTTAAATAAAACAAGCAGTAAGTAAATTTTAAAATACCATTAACACAGGGGTGTGGATGTCTCTGTAATGAAATGTTTAACATGTGTACAAATATATAGTAGATAGACAGATAGATAGATAGATAGATAGATAGATAGATAGATAGATATTGTTGTCTGCCCTATTTAGTATTTATTTTGTTTTAAACAAAATGAATGCTGAATATTCATAGAACAATTACTTTGTTTTTGTTAAATGAATGTAAATGTTCCTAAGCTACAGAGGAAAACGTTCACCTGTAGCTTATACTTACCTTTAACGTGCTGGAGGGCCACACTTATCCGCTCCTCTTCTTCACATTGCCCAGGCCGCACTAATAAGAGGATTAGCTTGGTGTCTCCATTCGTTTTCAGAATGTTCATTTACTACACAATTCAGTTTTCATTTTGTTTAAAACAAAATGAATATTGAATATTCTGTAACATTTACTTTGTTTTTTTTAAAAAAATTAATATAAACGTTCCTTTGCTGCAGATGAAAAAGTTCACCTATCAGCTTATACTTACCTTTTCCTTTAGTAATATATACTTGTGAATTTTTTATTTATTTTTTAAATTGGTTTGCACATTCGTTCAGATATTTGTTTTATGAAAACAAAAGAAATATCTGTATTTTTTTTAGGAATATGCATTTGTAATTAAACAGATAATAGATAGATAGATAGATAGATAGATGATAGATAGATAAATAGATAGATAGATAGATAATAGATAGATGGATGGATAGATAATAGATAGATGATATATAGATAGATAATAGATATATAGGTAGATTGATAGATAGATAGATGATAGATAGATCATATATAGATAGAAAGGTAGATAGAAAGGTAGATAGAAAGGTAGATAGATAGATAGATAGATAGATAGATAGACAGATAGATAATAGATAGAAAGGTAGATAGATAATTGATCTATAGATAGATAGATAGATAGATGATAGATAGTAGATAGATAGATATCCATTTTAAATATGTAAAATTAAATTAATGTTTCAAACCTATCTTTTAAGGGAGCTGTTATCGTACTCAGATTTTTTTACATTTGTCTCACCCTGAGGGGTGCGACATTATTTGTGCTTCATTGTTGTGTATTGTGTCTGTGAATACTTAATTTGTATCATAGAAGCCACTGATGATGCTATGAGATGGTGAGGTGTTTGAATGTTGGTGCACAGATAACTCACAGCATATTTGCATATGCCACTAAAAAACAGTAATAAAATAACTATTACTAGAAGCATTTTTGCTAATGGAAGTTGTGACGATCAAGGATAACCAACCCTACACCAGTCACTTGTTTGGCACAGAAAGGGTTAACAGACCCATTCCACCTTAAAGGGACAGTCTACACTATAATTGTTATTGTTTAAAAAGATAGATAATGCCTTTATTACCCATTCCCCAGCCTTGCACAACAAACATTGTTATATTAATATACTTTATAACATTTAAACCTCTAAATTTCTACCTGTTTCTAAGGCTCTATAGACAGCCTCTTAATAATCCCATGCTTTTGTATTTGCTTTTCACAACAGGAGACTGCTAGTTCATGTGGGCCATATAGGTAACAATGTGTTCACGCCAGAGAATTTATTTAAGATTTAGCACAACACAATACTAAATGCAAGTCAATAGACAATGAACAGTCACAGTCATGTGATTAGGGGGCTGTCAGAAGATGCTTAGATACAAGGTAATCACAGAGGTAAAAAGTATATTAATATAACAGAGTTGGTTATGTAAAATTGGGGAATGGCAGGGATTATCTATATTTTAAAACAATAACAATTATATTGTAGACTGTTCCTTTAACCAATTTGTCACAGTCTAGCCACTTCAGGAAAGTCTGTGACTTAGTTCAGTGGGTGCAAGGGTTAACAACACTCTCTTGTCTGTTCTAGACCTAGAAAGAATGCCCAAAACTCCTCTTTAATGATGTCTACACTAAACTATCTCTAAGCTATAACCACTTAAGATGTAGTATATGAGAGATCTTAAGAAAACCCCAGATGAACAAAGTAAAATCCTAGACTGCAATTTAGTAAAAAATAATTTAAAAAACACACAAGAATTAATACTACCAGTCTCTTTCAGTAACATGGTTCAAATATTAGACAAAGGCAAAAACTTAATAAATGAACATTTATTATGAGCAAAAAGGTTACAGTGCAATTAAAAGGAAAGATGTTAAGAAACAGAATTAGACACAAGCAAATAGATTTTAAAATAAAAAGGAGAAAGACAGACACTAATCTTGTACTAGCCAGGCAGATTGGCAAAAAAGATAGTCACTAACAATGATGGTACACAGGCTCCCATGTAGAATGACAAAATTTATTGTTAGAATCAAAGTTATATATTTTTTTTTCTCTTATATCAGAATTCTTGACCAAATATCCTTTCACAGGGGCCAGGGGAATACGCACCCCCTCTTTTTTACAACATGTCATAAAGCTCTGAATCCTTGGCTGAAATTATAGAACATTCTATTACTTCCGTTAAACATATTCAGTGCATACACCTATATAAGCAATTTCCCTGTGACATCACGCAAATTAGTTTGATACCAAATATGAGATAATTGTCATATTTTCATCATCTAGTGTCATATATGTGGTGAAATCATGACTTAAGTTATACTCTGATCTGATCTCATCTAGCTCTGGGTAGGTGGTAATGGTTTTAATCAATACTCTTGTGCTGACATCTTTACTTATTCAATGCATCAATAATCTGGACATATGCAATAACATTTGGTCAAGTGGAAATTAGAAACTATTTATGCCAGGAAGCTCTGTTTGGTTAAGGAAAATACACAGAGACAGACATACAACCTTTTAAAAAAAAAAAAAAATTACATACAGAGAAGAATTTAACCCCTTGCACCTAAAATCATGAGGTTTTCACAACAGAAGTATATTGCAAAAAAATGTATCCCTTTGATAGTAAATATCTGAGGATAAATAGTTTATGATTCACAGATGATTGGACAGATTTTACATCTGCCTCTTATTTTATGTTATTTTATGTATATTTGTATTCAAATATGAATTAATTACTTTTGTAAAGGCTATATGAACCTCTTGGTTTTTCAGGGTATATACCAGAGGATTTAATAATGGAACCACTGTAACATACAGCAAAGAAAGAATTTTGTTTTGTTCCAGTGACTGTTTTGATTCTGGTTGCATATATAATGCAAGAACGGATCCATATAATATTATAACTACAGTGATATGGGAGGAACAGCTAGAGAAGGTCTTGAGTCTTCTGTCTGAGGTTTGAATCTTTAGTATAGTAGTTATAATGTTTACATATGAAAGGATTATCAGAATAAAGGGAAGAAACCCAAACAAGAAATCCTCCACAAATATAATGTTCATCATGGTTGTGATATCACTGCAAGAGAGTTCCATTATGGTTTTTGTGTCACAGAAAAAATGGTTGATGTCTTGAGAATTGCGGAATAATAAATCAGACATTACTAAAGAGGTCAGCAATGAATTAAAGAAGCTAATAAACCAGGATGCTGAGGATAACAAAAAACAAAGTTTGTTGCTCATGATTATAGAATAGTGTAGAGGCTTACAAATTGCTACATAACGATCGTACGCCATTGAAGTAAGAAGTAAAAACTCTGTAACAACACAGAATGAAGACAGAAACATCTGTGTCATACACCCTAAATAAGAAATGCTGGTGTTACCGGTAACTGTGATGTCCATCAGCTTTGGAAGGATGCTTGTGATATAAACAATATCCTGAACAGACATGTTATGCAGGAAGAAGTACATTGGAGTATGTAGCTGGGGTACTAGACAAATAAGTGTGATAATAACCAGATTTCCAAGCACAGTCAGTATGTACATTAATATAATGCCCACCAACAGCACCACCTCAATATCCCCAGAGTTAGAAAATGCCAAGATGTGAAATTCTAACTGTAAAGTATAGTTTTCTACAGTTTTCTCCATTTTCTTTCTTCATTTACTTGTATCTATAGAACTGGCACATGAGCTAGCTTGTTTATATGGGTAATGATTGTAATCAACTGGCTTCATAAGTCTGTTTAACACTTTATCAGAACCTGTAGAACAATAAGGACATGTGATACTGGGTGAATACAGTCTCTATATCTCTCTAAAATATATCAAAGTAGAATAAAAACTATTATTTCACACAGCTTTTTAAATGGTGTATTAAAAAGCAATATTTAGCTTTTTCAAGGTAACATTATGGGCTCCATGTACTAAGCAGTCAGCGAGCTACCCGCAACAAATCTCGCGTCAAAATTCGCAAACTGATATGTACAAAGCCGTCAATTATGTTAAAACTCGCATCTTTAAAATTGCGAGCGTACTTATCCGCTAAACCTCGCTACCGCTCCATTTTTCACTGTAATTAGACACATTTGACCACCAACTCGCCAAAAACGAATGTACTAAAAAATCTATTTGTCCGCTCGCTACAATTTCCGCTCCCACCTCGTTATTTTTGCCTCGCCACCTTTTAGGTGGCGGGCAAGGTACAAAACAATAGGAAAGTCAATCTAGACGCCAGTCTAGACATATATAAAAGGCAGTAATATCAGCATTGTACTTACAGCATAACTGGCGTCTAATTTGTCTCTCATTTCCATGTACATAAATTGCGCCCAATTTGTCGACTGTAATTAAAGAGTAATCTATTTAAATTTGTATTGTATAGTTGTCAATCTTTATAATTATTTTTATATTAATATTTATATATTATCAGATCCAGATGAAGCCATATCCAAATTGTAAATAAATATTACAAAAATAACGCTCTGTTATCACTCTTCAAAAAATTTTGAACAATAATAAAGTTGTTTAGATAAGTTGAACTTTTATAGGAGCAAAATTCTATTCCCGCGACTACTATGATGTTCGTGACACCTTGCATGTCACGTGTTAATAATTGGCCAGACAATTCAACTGAAAGTTAAGTACATCAGCTTAGTCGCGGCGAGCGAGGCGTCAAATTTATCAACAATCCGCAACTGCTCGCGGCGGGCTAGACTTGTCTATTTATTGGGGGAATATTAGTACATAGCGACAGCGGACACCATTTCGCCCGCGGCGAGTAACGGCGAGTTTATCCGCGTCTACAATGACGGATGAATTGACTGCTTAGTACATGGAGCCCTATATGCTTAATTAAAAAGTTGAGCACAAAAATATTTGAGCTATTGAGCTATAACAACACTCAATCAATAAAGCTTTTATTTTTGTGCTTATATTTAACGTAATATTGTAGCTCTTGAGTGAGTGTAGGGTGGTGCGCTTTCATCTCGATGTCAGATACCACTGGTGTGCTAAATCTATCACATAATAGACTTTTATGGGGGCATACAAGAAACACTTGTGTCAGCTATTGCTCGAGTGCTAAGCTGAAGGTTCACTAAACCTCTGCTCAAGTAGTGGAGTCCTTTACTTACTTTTATTATATGTAGGCAAAAACAAGGATATTCATTTTGTTTTTACGACTATCTCAACAAATGCTTATTAATGAACTTATTTCTTAATATGCATTTGTTTCCTTTACATTAGCTTTCAAAGGTTAAATACTTACCTGTAGCACGCTGGAGAACCAGGCTAATTCCGATACTTCTTCACAGATCTCCAGGCTGGGCTAATATGAGGCTTAGCGCGGCAGATCCAAAAGTCTGCGCTAGACGAGGTGGTCTGGAGATTTGTTAAGAATGGTTAGGATTAATGCAGCTCTCCAGTTAGCTACACATAAGAGCTTTTTCACCTGTAGCAAAGGAAGATTTACATTTCTTTTAACAAAAACAAATGAAAATGTTCCCCAAATATATGAATAGTACAGCAGACAAACATTCGGAAAACTAACTTTTCCAAATATGCATTCCGAAAAAGTTGTCCAAAACATTTATTTTCTCAATTGTACAAGTCTAAAAATATGATTTTGTACTGAAATCAATCTATCTATCTATCTATCTATCTATCAATCTATCTATCTATCATCTATCTATCTATCTATCTATCTATCTATCTATCTATCATCTATCTAACTACAAGTTTACATATAAATATACACATTTGAGCCCTTACATACATATACACCTTTGAGCCCTTCTCAATCTAAAACCTTGTCATAAAACATATACACACATACCTTTAAAACAATGTTAACATTTTTTTTTCAATAATACATGTTTAATTTGTGCATGTGTGTGTGTGAAAAATACTTTATTTTAATATATTTTTCATGTGCTTTAGTATGCTTATTTTCAAGGGTTATCACTTCTGATTTCCAAAGGAGCAACATTTTTCAGCACTATTTTGTATACACTTAACTTACCACTTGTTATATGAGTCTTCATAACATTTCTTTCCCTTTACATTAAAGGTATAAGGCCCAGTAAAAATGGTTGCTTTAAGATTATCTGGTTAACATTTTTTACTATCCACTTGTAATACCAGTCCCTGCACTACAGATTATGCTCCACTTGTAATCTAGCCCTATATATACTAAAAAAAGGCTCAATATGGTAGTTCTTCTTTTAAACATTGTGGTAGATTCCAATATAGTTGACTATGTTTTTTGGCTCTCAATATGCCTTTTTCAACATTAGGGCACTCACAATGCAAATAATAACACCAATCTCATATTAGAAACTAATGACTATAACCTCTTCAACTGTAGCAACTCAAGCAACACGTTTCTCAGACTTAGAGTCATGATCAACTGATCATAATTCTAAGGCTCTTTTGGGACTGTGTGGACTTGATGATCCTTTGTGACTGTGGTTTGCATTTGGTTCTTGAAGTTGCATGCGGCATTAGCTTTTTAGCAAAAGAGGTTATTTTGATAACTTCAGCAGGCAGATTCTTGCTAGCTTGTTTTCTATAGAGTGATGAATATAGGTTTAATGAATCTATATATTAATATAAACATCTAAAATGAACCCTGTTAATGTTTCAGAGTCTTTTACACATGCATAACTTAATACAATTTTTCACAATCTTCTTTGAATACTGCCATTCATGTTGAAAATGTCAGTTTTGCACTTTATCAACACACTTCGGGCAAACATAGAAATAAAGAAACATAGATATTGATGGCAGATAAGAGCCATAGGCCTAGCAAGTCTGCCCGATATTACCTAACAGTATAAACTTATCTAGTTTGTAGGATAGCCTTATGCTTGTCCCATGCATTTTTAAAGTCCCCCACAGTGTTTGTCATCACTACCTCTTGAGGAAGTTCATTCCATAAATCAATCACTCTTTCTATAAAGAAGCTTTCTCAAATTACTCCTGAATCTACTGCCCTTTAGCTTGAGATAATGACCCCTTGTTCCTGAATATTCCATTTTATGTAAAATACCCACAGCCTCAGTTGCTATCATATCACCTCTTTCCCTTCTCTCCTCTAAGCTATACATATTTAGGTCATTGAGCCTATCCTGGTAAGTTTTATTTTTTAGACCATGTACCATTTTGGTAGCCCTCCTTTGCACAGATTCAAGATTGATAATATCCTTCTGAAGATATGGTCTCCAGAACTGCACACAATACTCAAGATGAGGCCTAACTAATGATCTATAAAGTGCATAAGAACCTTACTATTTCTGCTGCAAATATCTCTACCAATACATCCAAGCATTCTGCTAGCCTTACTCGCTGCATTACTACATTGTTTACTAAGTTTTAAATTGTCTAAAATAATAATTCCCAAGTCCTGTTCCTCATTTGTAACAGCCAGTAAAGTGTCATTAAGTCTGTCATTAACATTTGGATTTTTCTTCCCTAAATGCACAATTTTACACTTTTCTGTGTTAAACTTTAGATCACAGAAATTTTTTAAATCCTCCAATTGATGTATATCACTTCTCATTTTGTCTACCCCCCCCAGAACATCCACTCTGTTACAATTTTTTGTATCATCTGTAAACAGATATACAAGATTACAAGTCGCCCGGTATGAGTTTCCTGCGCACGATATGGTCTTTTCGTAATCAGTTTTTATTGCGCAGTTATTACAAGTCTTGAAAAATCACGATTGCGCACAGGCAATCGCCTTTTATGCAACAATCCTTTCCGTGCTCGAAGAGCTGTAGTTAACAGTTTTCAGCAAACAAAAAATAATTAACGAAACACTTCAAAAATACATTACAAAGTAAAGTTACGCTTATTTTAACACTGTCTAATAAAAATTATTTTAAAAAAAATATTGCACACAAAAGGTATAAGGGCTCAAAGATACGAGATCTCAGGTGTTAGAAAAAAAAAGCAGACAAAGGGATTTTACATGGACATACATGCATTTATATGTATAGAGATAATGGAGATAATAAAAATATTTCACATTACAATCTTATGCACATTAAACAATATCTCAGATGGATTTTCTAAGAGATATTCACATATAGATCACAAGATATCTAGACATACAGTATATTTATTCATATACAAATCTCGCTATAAATAGATATATCAGTCACAAAATCATCTCATATATAGAGAAATATTTATTTAGAAATAAATAGAACATATTCCATTAACAAAACAACCTTGCAATATGAAATAATCACATTTTCATGTACACTTTTCCAAGGGGAATACGTCATGGGCTTTGCGCAACATATTAGGGTTTGTTTTTTTCTATTTGTCTTCTCCATTGACTTCTATGGGGGAATACGTGAACGTGCACGCAATCTAGTTTTATGGATTATGTGGGTTAATTCACATGCAAAATAAGTTATACCTGCGCAATCCCAGATGCGAAAAAACAAAACGCGCACAGTGTTTTCTCAATTGCAAAAAACAGTTTTGCCGCTCAACTTGTAATCTTGTCGTTTGTGTGTTGAATTTAATGGCCTCTATTTATCAAGGTCTGTCGGACCTGATCCGACAGTGCGGATCAGGTCCCACAGACCTTGCTGAATACAGCGAGCAATACGCTCGCCATATTCAGTATTGCACCAGCAGCTCACAAGAGCTGCTGGTGCAACGCTGCCCCCTGCTGACTCGCGGCCAATGGGCCACCAGCAGGGGGGTATCAATCAACCCGATCGTACTCGATCGGGTTGATTTCCGGCGATGTCTGCCCGCCCGCTCAGAGCAGGCGGACAGATTATGGAGCAGCGGTCTTTGTGACCGCTGCTTCATAACTGCTGTTTCTGGCGAGTTTGATAAATATGCCCCAATGTGTCTATTTTGCTGGAAAAAAAAGTGCTATTCCCCTGGTCAGAAAGCTGATGCTGCCCTTGTATTGTATGGGAGTTTTTTTTACACAATATGCTTAGATCTAGGGTTGTGCGGTTTTCGACCCAAAAACGCGGTTTGCGATTCAACTTGCGATTTTATTAAAAATGACTTAAACACCTTAATTTTTAAGTTAAAATTACTATGATGATTGATCCATCTATCTACACTCAACTCAATTATCAGGGAATGGAATCAATCAATGTTATGCGTCACAGAAGTTAATAAAAAAACACTTTAAAATTTAAAGTTTTGGACACTACTACTACTCACTTAATTATACTATGATGATTGATGATCACTCAACTCAATTATCAGGGAATGCATTTGAATCAAATATGTTATGCGTCACAGAAGTTAATAAAAAAAAAGGCAGTGGCACTTACATTTTTTTGTACAATACTACTCACTTTAGAGTCACAACTTTCAGCGCATCTATCTATCTATCTATCTATCTATCTATCTATCTATCTATCTATCTATCTATCTATCTATCTGTCTTTCTGACTGTCTGTCTGTCTATCTATCATCAATTGATGTATCTCTATTTTCTTTTAATCTATCTACCATCTATCTATCCATCCATATACTGTATCTATATATCTATCTATCATCTATCTATCTATCTATCTATATATATCTATCTATCTATCTATCTATCTATCTATCTATATCTATCTATCTATCTATCTATCTATATCTATCTATCTATCTATCTATCTATCTATCTATCTATCATCTGTCTGTTTATGTATCTGTTTATTTTATTTGCACTCCCAAACAATCAAGCTACTTGGGTGCATGTCACAACAATATATTATAAAGTTAATTTTTAATTTGCAGATTTCTCAGTCAGTCTCTAATTTTCAGATAATTTTGAATAGAATTGCAATAAATTGAAAAACAGAGACTTCTCAACTATTTTGCAATAGAGACACAGTGTATGGCAAATGTAGTAAAAAGCATATTACCTTTTAGAGCCAGTGCCTTTCATGCATGAAACTAAACACTTGTTTTTATAAGCAGATTTGGAGGTTAGATTAGAATTTCAGAGGCCTTTGGGATATGATCCCAAATGATGTAGTTAATATTTTTGCTACATAGCAAATGAGGTTGAACTAAGACACAAACGGCTAGATTTAGAGTTTGGTGTTAGCCATCAAAACCAGTGTTAGAGGCTCCTAACGCTGGTTTTGGGCTACCGCTGGTATTTAGAGTCGTGTAGGTAAGGGTCTAACGCTCACTTTGCAGCTGCGACTTTTCCATACCGCAGATCCCCCTACGCCATTTGCGTATCCTATCTTTTCAATGGGATCTTTCTAACGCTGGTATTTAGAGTCGTGGCTGAAGTGAGCGTTAGAAATCTAACGACAAAACTCCAGCCGCAGAAAAAAGTCAGTAGTTAAGAGCTTTCTGGGCTAACGCCGGTTTCTAAAGCTCTTAACTACTGTGCTCTAAAGTACACTAACACCCATAAACTACCTATGTACCCCTAAAACGAGGCCCCCCACATTAAACATTTTTAACCCCTAATCTGCCAACCGCCCACCGCCGCCACCTATGTTATCCCTATGTACCCCTAATCTGCTGCCCCTAGCACCGCCGACCCCTATATTATATTTATTAACCCCTAATCTGCCGCCCCCAACGTCGCCTCCACCTACCTACAATTATTAACCCCTAATCTGCCGACCGGACCTCACCGCCACTATAATAAATGTATTAACCCCTAATCTGCCTCACTCCCGCCTCAATAACCCTATAATAAATAGTATTAACCCCTAATCTGCCCTCCCTAACATCGCCGACACCTAACTTCAAGTATTAACCCCTAATCTGCCGACCGGACCTCACCGCTACTCTAATAAATTTTTTAACCCCTAAAGCTAATTCTAACCCTAACCCTAACACCCCCCTAAATTAAATATAATTTAAATCTAACAAAATAAATTAACTCTTATTAAATAAAGTATTCCTATTTAAAGCTAAATACTTACCTGTAAAATAAACCCTAATATAGCTACAATATAAATTATAATTATATTGTAGCTATTTTAGGATTAATATTTATTTTACAGGCAACTTTGTAATTATTTTAACCAGGTACAATAGCTATTAAATAGTTAATAACTATTTAATAGTTAACTAGTTAAAATAATTACAAAATTACCTGTAAAATAAATCCTAACCTAAGTTACAATTAAACCTAACACTACACTATCAATAAATTAATTAAATAAAATACCTACAATTACCTACAATTAAACCTAACACTACACTATCAATAAATTAATTAAATACAATACCTACAAATAAATACAATGAAATAAACTAACTAAAGTACAAAAAATAAAAAAGAACTAAGTTACAAAAAATAAAAAAATATTTACAAACAATTTTAAACTAATTACACCTACTCTAAGCCCCCTAATAAAATAACAAAAACCCCCCAAATAAAAAAAAATGCCCTACCCTATTCTAAAATTAAAATAGAAAAGCTCTTTTACCTTACCAGCCCTGAAAAGGGCCATTTGCGGGGCATGCCCCAAAGAATTCAGCTCTTTTGCCTGTAAAAAAAAAACATACAATACCCCCCAACATTACAACCCACCACCCACATACCCCTAATCTAACCCAAACCCCCCTTAAATAAACCTAACACTAAGCCCCTGAAGATCTCCCTACCTTGTCTGCACCACACCGGGTTCACCGATCGGTCCAGAAGATGTCCATGATCTGGCCTCCGATGTCTTGATCCAAGCCCAAGCGGGGGGCTGAAGATGTCCATGATCTGGCTGAAGTCTTCATCCCAGTGGGAGCTGAAGAGGTCCATGATCCAACTGAAGTCTTCATCCAAGCGGGAGCTGAAGAGGTCCATGATCCGGCTGAAGTCTTCTATCAAGCGGCATCTTCAATCTTCTTTCTTCCGGATCCATGTTCATCCCGCCGACGCGGAACATCCATCTTCACCGACGACTTCCCGACGAATGACGGGTCCTTTAAGGGATGTCATCCAAGATGGTGTCCCTCGAATTCCGATTGGCTGATAGGATTCTATCAGCCAATCGGAATTAAGGTAGGAAAATTCTGATCCGATCAGCCAATCAGATTGAGCTCGCATTCTATTGGCTGATCGGAACAGCCAATAGAATGCAAGCTCAATCTGATTGGCTGATTGGATATGCCAATCGGATTGAACTTGAATCTGATTGGCTGATTCCATCAGCCAATCAGAATTTTCCTACCTTAATTCCGATTGGCTGATAGAATCTGAATTTTTTTGTTTTTATAGGGCTATTAGTTTAGGTTTAATTTGTATTATTTTTGTATAATTTTGTTTATTATTTTTTTGTAATCTTAATGAGTTTTTATTTTTCATAATTTTAGTGTTTGTTTTTTTGGTAATGTTAGTTTTTTTTTTCTTAGTCTAAAACCCACCCAATTCCCCCTTAAAAAAAAAACTAACACTAACCCCTTTAAGATCACCCTACCTTGAGACGTCTTCACCCAACCGGGCCGAAGTCCTCCACGAAACCGGCAGAAGTGGTCCTCCAGACAGGCAGAAGTCTTCATCCAAGCCGGCCAGAAGAGGTCCTCCAGATGGGCAGTAGTCTTCATCCAGACGGCATGTTCTATCTTCATCCATCCGGCGCGGAGCAGCTCCATCTTCAAGACATCCGACGCAGAGCATCCTCTTCCATCGACGGCGACTGTAGAATGAAGGTTCCTTTAAGTGACTTCATCCAAGATGGAGTCCCTTCAATCAATACCATGGATTTAGCAAAGTCTCATGCAATATAAATGAACACTTGAGCCATGGATATAATAAAGTAGAATGCAAGCAATACATTGGCAAGCAAAAACAGGCAGTTCATGCAGTTATACCAGTTCATGCAAATGTGGCAGCGTGGTTTGTAAGCTGATAGTTAGAAAAGCAATATCGTGCCATGCAATCAAGCGTATATAGCAATATAATGTTCCATAACGTAATAGTAGTGAAAGTTCATGTATAAAGTGTTGCTCAAATGGATATACTCAATTCTCCTTGGTGTGTAACAAGAAAACTATGCAGAATACACCGGCACTCCAGGACCAAGATCCGCCAGTGGATAACGATTTATGTAAGCGTAACACTCTATGAGCGATCTCACCCAATCCGTGTGGGGTTACAAGAAGCTCGATACACACTATCAAGGGAGGACATCCAAGTGTGGCAATATACTGTTGCAAACAGTGTATACCAAGTAACAGGCTGTCAGCTCAAACCAGCATGCTTGCATCAGACTCCGTTAGCGTCTGACGTCACAGCCACAACAACATTCAACGTGCGTTTCGGGCTCCGTCCTTCAACTTGGCCTGACATCATTTAAGAAACCACCTCCTTTTAAGGCATAATCACTGTGTATAGTAACGCCTACTCAGCGTCATTTGTGCAAGTAACAGCGGTAGAAAATCCCGGCATTGCAAACATGTTCATGAGACAAGCTTGTATTTTATGCTTGTTGCATAAAAATAATGAATGGTTATGCAATATATCAATACAGCAATATTCTACAAGCATGTAAAATCTAGACAGAGACATCCTTCATGATTCAATATGTAAAAAATAAACAATAATGAAAATAAAACAATAAAAAAGTATGAAAAAGTAAAGAAGAGAAAAGGAAAGCTAAAGTGGAGTGCCAATGTAAAAAGTACATCAATATAAGTATTTTCGGCAATACTACACTCGCAAACCCTACTCTATAATATCTATTTTCCTAAAATAAAAGGAATACAGGTGAGCCACAGCCCCTAGACAAATGTACCCCAAGTTTTTCTACCGCTGTTTCTTGCACAAATGACGCTGAGTAGGCAATACTATACACAGTGATTATGCCTTAAAAGGAGGTGGTTTCCTAAATAACGTCAGGCCAAGTTGAAGGGCGGAGCCCAAAACGCGCGTTGCCTGTTGTTGTGGCTGTGACGTCAGACGCTAACGGAGTCCAATGCAAGCATGCTGGTTTGAGCTGACAGCCTGTTACTTGGTATACCCTGTTTGCAACAGTATATTGCCACACTTGGATGTCCTCCCTTGATAGTGTGTATTTAGCTTCTTGTTACCCCACACGGATTGGGTGAGATCGCTCATAGAGCGTTACGCTTACATAAATCGTTATCCACTGGCGGACCTTGGTCCTGGAGTGCCGGTGTATTCTGCACAGTTTTCTTGTTACACACCGAGGAGAATTGAGTATATCCATTTGAGCAACACTTTATACATGAACTTTCACTACTATTACGTTATGGATCATTATATTGCTATATACGCTTGATTGCATGGCATGATATTGCTTTTCTAACAATCAGATTACAAACCACGCTGCTACATTTGCATGAACTGGTATAACTGCATGAACTGCCTGTTTTTGCTTGCCAATTTATTGCTTGCATTCTACTTTATTATATCCATGGCTCAAGTGTTCATTTATATTGCATGAGACTTTGCTAAATCCATGGTATTGGTTTATGGCTCTGATTTAGGGTCTGACATCCACATTTTTTGTTTGCTGCTTTATTACTGGGGACGCCCAATTTTTCCTTTTTATATGTTTGTTTGTCTGCATTTATGTTTTGTTTATAGATTACAATTAGGATGCTTCTTTTTTGCATGTTTTGTTCATCTATTAAACTCATTACTTTGATGCATACTCACTTGGTATCAATTACATTGATTCATTTTTAATGCGGAGACATATATTTGTGTGTATATATGTGTATATATGTAGTTATGTATTTATATGTGTATATATGCTTTTACAGAAATATATAGACATTTAAACACATAAATACATATGTACACATATATAGACATACATAAATTAATGCATTGTAACCCTTTGCTATCAAGTAGATGAAAACATGAAAAAGCATATTTATGCAATATTCATATTTAATAAAGTGTTAAGCTGTCTATTTTCTGTAAATATGTAACATTTCAATGTTCTGCACAAATATATATATATATATTTTCCTAAAAAACATCAGATATATTTATAAATATGTATTTATGAATAAATAGAGCATACTCTGCTATGTGAAGAACATTGGAATGTAAAATATTCATATTTTCATGATGGGTTAGCACACTTGAGAATATGTGATCAGGTTTACGCTCCGGCAGAGTGTTATGTTTCTTTGCACTTTTTTTGCTCCATTGAATTCTGACGCATGCAATAAAAACAGCAACTATTGCGACCATGTTAACATATTCTCCTATAGAAGTCAATAAAAAGTGAATTTTTTTAAAAGAACCTTACACTCTAAACCATCCAGCCACTGAGAATGACATTTCTTTGTTACGATCTTCCTCACACCTCACTACCTGCCCTCTCGACCCTATCCCTTCCAATCTAATACCCTCCCTGTCTTCCACCCTCACTCCTGCTCTTACTCAAATCTTTAACCTATCTCTCTCTACTGGTTCATTCCAATCTTCTTTCAAACATGCAAAGGTCACTCCCATACTCAAAAAGCCCTCCCTTGACCCTAATTATCCTGAAAGCTACCGCCCCATATCACTGCTTCCACTAACATCAAAACTCCTGAAAAAACTAGTTAACAACCACCTAACCCTCTTCCTGTCCACTAACTCCTTGCTTGACTCCTGCAATCTAGATTATTCCCCAAACACTCAACTGAGACTTCCCTTACCAAGGTTACTAATGATCTACTTTCTGCTAAAAGTAATTGCCACCACTCTATACTTATCTTACTTGACATCTCAACTGCCTTTGACACAGTTGACCAACCCCTCCTCCTACAGACACTTAGCTCTTTTGGGCTTTGTGACACTGCTCTTTCTTGGATTCACTCTTGTCTTTCTCACAGGTCCTTTTCTGTGTCATTTGCTGATGACTCCTCCTCTCTAATGCCTCTGTCTGTTGGAGTATCTCAAGGATCAGTTCTGGATTCTCTATTTTTCTCCATGTATACTTCTTCACTGGGTAAACTTATCAACAGTTATGTCTTCAAATATCACCTCTATGCGGATGACACCCCTCTGTCCTTTTTCATATCAGCAACTGCTTATCTGGTATTTCTTTCTGGATGGCCTCTCACCACCTAAAGAATTACATGTTCAAGACTGAGCTCATTCTAATCCCCCTCTCTAGCTCTACACCGACTTCTGACTTTTCTATCCCTGTAGACGGCATCACCATCTCCCCATTGCCCCAAGTCTGCTGCCTCTGAGTTACATTTGACTCTATCCTTCATCCCCCACATCCAATCACTTTCCTCATCCTGCCACAACCACCTACACAATATTTCCAAGATTTGCCCTTTTCTGAGCACTAACACCACAAAGCAAATAATCCACTTTGATTAAGTGCCACTAGGGGGCGTGAAATGTGTCAGCCTATTCTACTGTCCATGTCTGTCTGGGTCTTATTTCTACAATTAACCTATGTGTTAATTTCAGACCTGATGTGCAGCCATTTTCTTTTCTTGTTATATTGAGTGGTTGGTTCCTGCTCCCCTTTTGGCTTAGCACCTTGCGTCTAGCATCCAGTATTCTCTCAGCATTCTCTGGATGGCTACATTTACACTGGGCTCTCTCTGATGAGGTCATCGTCCAAACAACACCACGTTGTCCTGCAACACAGAAGCTTGAGTAGCTTTGCTCTGACTCAAAAGTGGTGGAAGAATTCACTAGTGTGTGGGTTATTTAGGAGTTTGCGTCATAATTAGTGCGAAAAGTGTTGCTTCAAAAAATGGAGAGTGGGACTTGTATTACATGGCTTAAACATGGTGCACATATATTTTTCCAACAAATAAAAGGGAAGTTAGCTATATTATGTAGTGTATATTTCATTTTTATCTCTATATCTATTAGTGCGACAAGTTTGGGGCAAAACTTTGCACTAAATATGTAAAAATATTGTCCCCTTGACTTGTAATGAGAGACAAAATTGTAGCATAATCTATCAGTAGTAATGTATTTTTCATTTGTAGCCCTATATCTACTAGTGCACCAAATGTGGAGCAATAATATTGTTTGATTTAGTAAGGGTATACAATTTTAATAGAGTTTCTAATTTACTTGTATTATGTAATATACTTCATTCTCTTGCAGCATCGAACATAAGCTTTCTATGTTTTCAGACTCCCATTGAGTTCTATGGCATCCGCAACCTGAAGGGTGGCGGATTGAAAACCAGGTACGCTGAGTCGGAAGAGACGCAAGCGTAACTGTAGAAATATTGATAACTTCGTGAGAGCTTCAAATAGGAGGGCGAATGAACACGATTCCGCTCGAATTCCACGGGTTTTCAACTCGCATCGATGTGCGTCAGATTGAGATTGTGGGATCATATGTTACGTCACAAATTTCAACATTTGCCAATCTTGACGCTTTGATATCTACGGCGGATTTTCGGTTGACGCTTTGATAAATAGGCACCTATGTCTTTTCTGCTCTCTCTGTCTGCCCTTCTCCTATGTCTTTTCTGCTCTCTCTGTCTGCCCTTCTCCTAAAACTCACTGCATGTCCCTATAACAAAAATCCCCACACTATCCATATCTCACCCTCCCTTCTCTCATCCCCGATGCTGTCCTCTCATGAACTACTCTGTCTCCTTAGAAACACTTCCCCCACTAACTCTAGTCTAGTCATACACTCTTGCTCCGCCCCAACTTCACAAAGCCCCACGTCGTCAGCTACAGCCCTGGCACTCCCAGCAAACACGCCACCTACAAAAATGCTCCTACACTGCTGAATGTGCCTGTAGGAAATCACGCTCTGAACCTGATTTCATGCACTATAAGTTAATTCTTTACTGTTACACCTCTGCCCTTCACTTAGCTAAGCAAACCTACTTCTCTTCTTTTATATCCACTTACTCCTCAAACCCTAAAAGACTCTTCTCCATTTTTAACTCTCTCCTCTACCCACCTGCACCACCCCCCTCATCTGCGTTCAGTGCTCAAGAACTGGCTGACTACTTTTTCAATAAAACACTTACCATCCAAAGAAACATCCCAACACAAGATTGTAATCTCCCAACTTTGCTCCCAGTCACCCCCTCTGCCACTCTCTGCACCCTCCTCCCAACCACTAAGAGTGAAATGGCTTCCCTATTGTCTTCCTCACACCTCACTACCTGCTCACTTGACCATATTCCTTCACATCTAATACCAGCTCTTACCCACATTTTCAACCTATCCCTTTCTACTGGCTCATTCCCTGCCTCCTTCAAACATGCAAAGGTCATACCCATCTTCAACCCTCCCTTGACCCTAACTCTCCTGCAAACTACTGCCCCATATCACTGCTTCCGCTAGCTTCAAAAATCCTTGAAAAACTAGTTTTTGATCGCCTAACCCACTTCCTGTCCTTCATTGCTCGACTCCCTGCAACAACACTCAACTGAGACTGCCCTCACCAAGGTTACTAACGATCTCCTTTCTGCTAAAACCAAAGATTACTACTCTATACTCATCTTACTTGACCTCTCTGCTGCCTTTGACACTGTTGACCATCCCCTTATCCTACGGACTCTCATCTTTCTTGGGCTCTGTGACACTGCCGTCTCCTGGATTCACTCTAATCTCTGCAACAGATCCTTCTCCGTCTCTTTTGCTGGTGACTCCTCCTCTCCATTGCCTCTGTCTGTTGGAATACCTCAAGGCTCTGTCCTGGGTCCTCTACTCTTCTCTATTTACACTTCTTCACTGGATAAACTTATCAACAGCTATGGCTTCAACTACCACCTCTATGCTGATGATACCCAGATCTACCTTTTTACCCCATCAGTCTCTCCTTCTGTCAATTCCCACATAAGCAAATGTTTATCTGGCATTTCCTCCTGGATGGCCTCTCACCACCTAGAAATAAACATGTCTAAGACCAAACTACTTCTAATAGCCCCTCTAACTCTACTACAGTTTCTAATTTTTCCACCACTGTTGGTGGCACCACTATCTCCCCATCACCCCAAGTCCGCTGCCTCGGAGTCACACTTGACTCGAATCTGTCCTTCATTCCCCACATCCAATTGCTCTCTTCATCCTGCCACAACCACCTACGGAATATCTTCAAAATTCTTCTGTTTCTAAGTGATAAACTACTAAACTGCTAATCCACTCCCTGGTAATTTCCCGACTTGACTATTGTAATAACTTAGTAACTGGCCTCCTTCTCTCCTGCCTCTCTCCCCTTCAATCCATCCTAAATGCATCTACCAGACTAATCCACCTCTCTCGATGCTCCATTTCTGCTCCTTGCGTCCTCTACCATAACCTCCTCTCATGCTAGACTACAGGACTTCTCCCGTGCGGCACCGACCATCTGGAACGCACTTCCTCAAGCTGTCAGACAATCTCCAAACCTCTCCTCCTTTAAGCATTCCCTAAAGACCTTTTTGTTCAGGGAAGCTCATCACCCGACTCATTAACAAATTAACTTCACTTACCTGACAGTTGCCCTCATCTATCTCCTCACTAATATCATTCTCACCTTTGCAGTCCCCACCTCCTGTTTCCCACCCTCCTACCCATCTAGATTGTAAGTTCCAATGGGAATAGGGCCCTCAATTTTCCCTGTATTTGTCTATAAAATGTTGACTTTCATTGTACTTTTATCCTTGTACCCATGGGCAGAGCTGCAGAATCTGTTGGTGCTTTATAAATAAAGAAAAATAATAATAATAATAATAATACTATGTGGACATATGTATATATGTGTTTTTATGCATGCATGTATGCACATGTATACTTAAACACATACATTAGACACATATACACACACAAACTTTGGAGCGCTTCCAAGTCAAACATCTTGTCATATACCATATTCCTTTAAAATCCATTTTTTTCAATTAAAATGAAAATCAGCCAATAGAAAAAGCTTTTATTCTATTAGCTGATTTTAATTTAAATTGAAAAACCAGCCAATAGAAATGCAAAGACACTGCTATAAAAGGGGGAACCTGCATTCAAACTTCAGTGTGCTGTGGGGACAGCATGAATATGGATCAGGTAGAAGAAAAGAAGAGGGCCACCAGAGAGGACCGTCCTAAAGGACTGCCATGGAAGAAGATGACCACCGCTAACATTACCGCTCCACTTGTAATATAGGCCTTTATGTGGGTAAAACGGCAGCTGCTGCATGCACCTAGATGGCAAACCAAAGGTCTGCTATTTGAACAGCCCTAAGAGATTGAGTATGCCTTTTCATACTGATAGACCATGTACCCCCCTTGAAAAGAGAGGATTAACACACCAGTGCTACATGAATTTAACACTCATGTAGATTGGGATTGTTTCCAATGGTTAGTCTGGGGTTTGTGGGGTTGTTATACATGCAAGCCAAGTTTTATTGGTCCTGTGTGACGAAACCTACAGGAATTGGCTGAGGTCAGTATCCCTAGCTGTTCCACTGTCTCCCTTGACTAGCTACCACACAATGAGCCCATGTATATGATGATATTGTGTTTTACTTAGTTCTAATGGTACACTGTGAATTTTGATCTGTCTGCCCCATTTCTTGATCCAGCCAAATATGTACCCATTCTGCCACCCATTTATATGCCATATTATACAACTATAATTAACCTTTATAGGTATAAAAGTTAGACTGTGGGTACCATTTTATTTGTGTATAAGCCATTCCCTTCTTTCTTTTTCTTTATAAAGTACATCATCTATCAATTTGACATCTTATATATCACATCCTATTCTGAACATTTGCATTAATGGTTAAATTATAATTCCCATAGTAAAAGTTGAATAAGTATGCCACTTAAACATACATTACATGATGTCACTGCTTTATACCCACCATGCTGGTATTTCAATGCATGGTGATGAACCAGACCATTACTGGGACTTTGACCATGCCCCTTAACTTTGATAGCGTGGCCTTGGAGTGCATGGCTGCGAACCAGTATTCCATAGGACCAAAACTAACAATAGAATGATAGTCATCTGGTATACATGTGAGGTTAGATCACCAAGTCAACGCAAAGTTTCATAAACCCCCTGACTCTGGGATCAGAGGTGGCTATATTATATTACTGACTATAAAAAAATTATAGTACTAGAACACAAGCATTTGACTGAACAAGTCTAAGGTATGTTTAAAGGGACAGTCTACTCCAGAATTTTTATTGTTTACAAACACCTACATTTTTTTTACCATTTCAGTGTTAAAACAGCACTGCAGCCATTATAAGTCGTTATAGCTATACCGTAAGCCTTTTAGCCTGTAACGCAACTTCAGTCCCGCATAAGTAAAAATTACGTTTTTTCATGGGACTCCCATAGCGCTGCCATTACGAGTTTTGCGGTGAGGCTAAAAAGCTTGCATTGCAGCCTATACTGAAGACCCATTCCATAATCTAAAAGCAGTAGTTATGAGTTTTACGCTACAAATTTTTTACATAAAACTCATAATTAAACTGCTACAAAGTACACTAAACACCCATAAAATACCTATTAACCCCTAAACCGAGGCCCTCCTGCATCACAAATATTATATTAAACTTATTAACCCCTAATCTGCTGTTCCTGACATTGCCGCCACTAAAAATAATTATTAACCCCTATTCCGCAGCTCCCCGACATCGTCACCACTATAATAAAGTTATTACCCCTTAACCACCGCTTTCCCACATTGCAAACACTATTTAAATATTATTAACCCCTAATCTGCCGTCCGCCCACATTGCCCCCACTGTACAAAAGTTATTAAGCTCTACACCGCTGCCACTATAATAAACCTATTAACCCCTAAACCCCAAGCCCCCCACAACAAAATATACTAAAGTAAACTATTAACCCCTAAACCGAAAGCCCTCCACATCGCAACAAACTAAATTAAATTAAAATAGTAACCCCTAAACCTAATGCCCCCCTAACTTTAGATTAAAATTACAATTTCCCGGGGGCGTGTCCAAGCAGCGACCTTGAGCGGTCGCACATTTCTTGAGCTCCGGGTGAAGAGCTATTAATTTGCCGGTAATAGTTCGATAGTTACAGCAAAGTGAGCTTCCATGACTGGTTTCATGTAAATACAAGACAAAGCATTCAAAAAAAAATTCAGTTGGCTGTATTGATGACCCCAGGGCGGGAAAAGGACTCTAGAGGCCTGTAGTGATGGCATATTTGCAGGCAGCGTCTCCCCCCCGGATTCTTCTGGGGTGTACGGCTGGAGCTATTTGTGCTTTTGAATAGAGTCGGCATATCAGCCTGATCTACAACGCTGACAGTGGACTTCTAAGCAGCACGATACAACCTTGCTACTAAGCCCTACAGCTAAAATGCGAGACAAGTCTCTTACTGATAGGTGGGACGAGATCCTTACCAAGATGGAAGACCTCTTTATGCCCTTGATAGAGAAGGCGCTGTCAGAGAGCGAATTACAACTCCTTACAGAAAGGCTGTCTGACGCTGCAGATTCAGCGCAACCTAAATTGCAGCCCAAAGATAAACGGCCTGAATCACATACAAATCCTATGAGGGTCAGTGAGCCTAACACACAGAGAAAAGGAGAGCCCCTGCCACAGGACAGCATCCCATTACCTCTATCTACCCCAGCGGCTCTGACTAGAACCATAGAAGGAGTCTCTCGGAGCGGCTCAAAAGAAACACATACACACTTAGTTCAGAGAGTTGAAACCCAGCAACGCACCTACCAAGCGAAGATGGCGCCCGGAACAGCTACAGTAATAAGTCGCAGCAGTAAAGGCTTCAAAGAAGGCGCAGAGAAACCTCTTGGCTATAAACCGGAGACTTCAAGTCTGCCTGACCAGACTAGATTTGAGCCGGAGTCGGTGGAACTGCCCTGGAGTCCAGGGGGGAGCTCCGGGGAGTCCGCGATCCCTGAAGCAGTAAATCTCTTGATCTCTAACGATCCTCCAGAAACCCATTCAGGCAGATATAGATCTCAAAGTACAGTGCAGAAGAAAACCCAGCTTATTTCTAACCGCGCCAGGATTAAAACCAAGAAGGGGCTTCAAACATGGGTGTTTGCTGTCGATTAGCAGAAGACGTGCAGTATACATAAAATGGAGATATTTGGGACTTTAGCTAAGTATCTCAGCTCTGGTAGAGATTAAAAATAAAAATTGTGTTCAGTTCTTAGAAAGTTTTTATATATGTGTATGGGAATTGGTGGTTGTTTGGAGGGCACTGTTTTTTATTATGTTTTCAATCTTCTACATACAAATTCACTATAGTTTTTTCCTTTTTTAATACACAATGGAAGGGTGGAGTAAAGCCCTTTTTCTAGGCAATAATGTTAGCAGACGTTATCACCTTGCATGTATAAAAGGCTGTACAGCAACATGCCCTCGCTCTTCTTTACACTTGACAGTAGTGAGCTCTGGGGGTTTGGGGGGTCTCCCGGGCAAAACTTAGCTTTCCTCGTACAGAAGGCGGGCCTCCAGAATCTAGGATATTCTAAATAAGATGGCGGTGCAGTTTTGATAGTTTGATCTAGTGGTCTACGGCCGGGACCACGGGACAGACATAAAATTCACAGAATACCGCGCCTAAGTTAGCTTAGCCAACCCTAGACATATACATGAATTAATAGTACAGCTTTTTACATACAGATATCACCCTGTCAGCTTGTTTTATGTATACAGTAACCCTAAGCTATACCTCAGATCTGAAATCATAGACCATCTAACATGAATATGATTATGTATTAACTACCTAGAAAGATGGTAAAAACTGCACACATAGCTGTTTATTAATGTTGCTCCTATACAATAGAGGTTCGTATTGTTCTCTATTATAACTGTTTTATGGTTAATGATTTGTGGCGATGTGCCTTATGTATGTACTGTGTTTAGCTCCAGCCCCAGCATCTGGATTATAACTTGTCTCTAATACATCTGTAATGTTCTCATTTTAGCAGGATGCTGACTTTTTGTTTTTTCTTTTAATTTTGTTATTATTACATCCCCCGGACTTTATTTTTTTTTCACTCTGAAAGGTCCAAAAGTGACCCACTATACCAAATAAGGGGAAAAAAATCGAGGACTATAAATTTATATATCTATCTTTGCTAAGATTTATGGATCCCAACTTATGACATGTCTATAACTTTATAATGTATGTTTTTTTTTATGTCCTCAATAAAAATAATTAAAAAAAATAAATAAATAAATAAAAAAAAATAAAAAAAAATTACAATTTCCCTATCTTAAATTAAATTAAAACTTACCTGTCAAATTAAAAGAACTAAGTTTAAACTAACAAACATACGGCTAGATTACGAGTTGTGCGTTAGCGTAAAAAAGCAGCGTTGAGGCCCTAACGTTGCTTTTTTATGCCCGCTGGTATTACGAGTCTTGAAAGTTTAGGGTCACCGCACACTTCTTTGGCCTTACCGCAAAACAACACGTAAACTTCGTAAAGTCTTTTTTTCTACGGGACTTCCATAGCACCGATATTATGAGTCTGTCCTGGGAGGCCAAAAAGTGAGCAGTACACCCTACCCTGTCAAGAGTCCTAACGCATTTAAAAGTTATTAGTTAAGAGTTTTATGGTACAACGTCGTAACATAAAACTCATAACTAAAGTGCTAAAAAGTACACTAACACCCATAAACTACCCATTAACCCCTAAACCGAGAACCCCCCCCCCGCATCGCAAACACTAAAATAACATTTTTAACCCCAAATCTGCCGCTCCGGACACTGCCGCCACCTACATTATATTTATGAACCCCTAATCTGCTGCCCCCAACATCGCTGACACCTACATTATATTTATTAACCCCTAATCTGCCTCCCCAACATCGTCGCCACTATAATAAACATATTAACCCCTAAACTGCCGCACTCCCACCTTGCAAACATTAGTTAACTATTATTAACCCCTAATCTGCCGTCCCTAACATCGCCGCCACCTACCTACATTTATTAACCCCTAATCTGCTGCCCCCAACATCGCCGCCACTATACTAAATGTATTAACATACATAACCCTAACACCCCCTAACTTAAATATAATTAAAATAAATCTAAATAAAATTACTATAATTAACTACATCAGCCAATAGGATTGAGCTTGCATTCTATTGGATGTTCCAATCAGCCAATAGAATGCGAGCTCAATCATATTGGCTGATTGCATCAGCCAATAGGATTTTTTCTACCTTAATTCTGATTGGCTGATAGAATTCTTGGATGACGTCACTTAAAGGTACGTTCATTCATCTTTAGTCGTCGGATGAAGAGGATGCTCTGCGTCGGATGTCTTGAAGATGGACCCGCTCCGCGCGGGATGGATGAAGATAGAAGATGCCATTTGGATGAAGACTTCTGCCCGTCTGGAGGACCACTTCGCCCGGCTTGGATGAAGACTTCTCCCGGCTTCGTTGAGAACTTCGGCCCTGCTTGGATGAAGACTTCTCCCGGTAAGTCGATCTTCAGGGGGTTAGTTTTAGAGTTTTTTAAGGGTGTATTGGGTGGGTTTTATTTTTAGGTTAGGATTTGGGCTTGCAAAAGAGCTAACTGCCCTTTTAAGGGCAATGCCCATCCAAATGCCCTTTTCAGGGCAATGGGGAGCTTAGGTTTTTTTAGATAGTATTTTATTTGGGGGGTTGGTTGTGTGGGTGGTGGGTTTTACTGTTGGGGGGGTTGTTTGTATTTTTTTCAGGTAAAAGAGCTGATTACTTTGGGGCAATTTCCTGCAAAAGGCCCTTTAAAGGGCTATTGGTAGTTTAGGCTAGGGTTTTTTTTTGGGGGGGGGGGCTTTTTTATTTTGATAGGGCTATTAGATTAGGTGTAATTAGTTTAAATATCTTGCAATTTATTTATTATTTTCTGTAATTTAGTGTTTGTTTGTTTTTGTACTTTAGCTAATTTAATTTAATTTAATTGTTGTTAATTTAGTTAATTTATTTATTTATAGTGTAGTGTTAGGTGTTAGTATAACTTAGGTTAGGTTTTATTTTACAGTTGTATTTATTTTAGCTAGGTAGTTATTAAATAGTTAATAACTATTTAATAACTATTCTACCTAGTTAAAATAAATACAAACTTGCCTGTAAAATAAAAATAAATCCTAAGATAGCTACAATGTAACTATTAGTTATATTGTAGCTATCTTAGGGTTTATTTTATAGGTAAGTATTTAGTTTTAAATAGTAATAATGTAGTTAATGATAGTAATTTTCTTTAGATTTATTTAAATTATATTTAAGTTAGGGGGTGTTAGGGTTAGACTTAGGTTTAGGGGTTAATACATTTAGTATAGTGACGGCGACGTTGGGGGTGGCAGATTAGGGGTTAATAAATGTAGGTAGGTGGTGGCGATGTTAGGGATGGCAGATTAGGGGTTAATAATATTTAACTGATGTTTGCGAGGCGGCAGTGCAGCAGTTTAGGGGTTAATATGTTTATTATAGTGGCGACGATGTTGGGGAGGCAGATTAGGGGTTAGTAAGTGTAGATAGGTGGCGGCGATATTGGGGGCGGCAGATTAGGGGTTAACAAATATAATGTAGGTGTCGGCGATGTTGGGGGCAGCAGATTAGGGGTTCATAAGAATAATGTAGGTGTCGGTGATGTTGGGGGCAGCAGATTAGGGGTTAATAAGTGTAAGATTAGGGGTGTTTAGACTCGGGGTTCATGTTGGGGTGTTAAGTGTAGACATAAATTTTATTTCCCCATAGGAATCAATGGGGCTGTGTTACTGTGTTTTACGCTGCTTTTTTGCAGGTGTTAGACTTTTTCTCAGCCGGCTCTCCCCGTGCACAAGCATGTACGACCAGCTCGCCGCTGACTTAAGCAGTGCTGGTATTGGATTTCGGTAATGAGCAAAATTTTCCTCCTCACTCACTTCTTGTCTTTTAACGCGGGTTTGTAAAAACCTGTAATACCAGCACTGCATGTAAGTGAGTGGTGAGACAAAACTGCTCGTTAGTACCACACAGCCTCTAACGCAAAACTCGTAATCTAGGCCAAATATATCTATTAAACTAAAATTAAACCTAACTAACTACCAATTACATAAAACTAAATTACACATTAAAAAAATCCTAACACTACTCTAAAAATGACAAAGTATCTAATTACAAAAAATAAAAAAGACTAAGAGGCCTATTTATAAAGCCGTCAACTGCAAATACGCTGGAATTCCGCAGCGTAATTGTGGTGAGCCTGATTTGCCTCATTTATCAAAGCCTACAGACCGGCAAAAGTTGAAATCTGTAACATACGATTCGCCGGTCTCAATCTGACACAGATCGATGCTTACGTCATTACAGATGTTCCGAATACAAATTCGGCACTATCTGACAACTTTTGCTAGTTATTAAACTCCTAACAGGTACGCTCGCCACTATTCCGGCCCAGCATACCTGCTTTTCAATCTGCCATCCTGGAGGCAGCGGATGCCCTAGGAATCAATGGGAGTTTACCCTAACATAACCCCTGAGTCTAAACACCCCTAATCTGCCGCCCCCGACATCGCCCCCACCTACATAATGTTATTAACCCCTATCCCGCCGCTCCCAGACCCCGCTGCCATTAAATAAATATTTTAACCCCTATCCTGCCGCTCCCAGACATCGCCGCAACTAAATAAATGTATTAACCCCTATCCCACCGCTCCCAAAGCCCACTACAACTAAATGAAGTTATTAACCCCTATACCGCTGCTCCCGAAGCCCACCGCAACTAAATAAATGTATTAACCCCTAAACCTCTGGCCTCCCACATCACTACCACTTATTAAACCTATTAACCCCTAAACCGCCAGCCCCCCCACATTGCATAAACTAAATTAACCTATTAACCCCTAAACCTAACAACCCGCTAACTTTATATTAAATATTAACTCATCCCTATATTATAATAAATTTAAACTTACCTTTAGAATTAAATTAAACTATATTAAACTATTAACTAACCTACCCTCACTAATATACTACAATTACATTAAACTATATTAAACTAATAATTAATCTACCCAAACTATTATACCAAATTACATGAAATTATATTAAACTTATAATTAATCTACCCTAACTATTATACTAAAATTACATTAAACTATATTAAATATTTAAACACCTAACCGTGCTCTAATTATTAAATCTACTATTAAATATTACTAAGTTACAAAAAACTAACAACTAAGTTGCAAAAAATAAAAAACACTAAGTTACACAAAATAAAAAATAAACTATCAAATATTTAAACTAATTACACCTAATCTAAGAGCCCTATGAAAATACCCCCCCCCAAAATAAAAAAAATGCCTAGCCTACAATAAACTACCAATGGCCCTTAAAAGGGCCTTTTGCGGGGCATTGCCACAAAGAAATCAGCTCTTTTGCCTGTAAATAAAAATACAAATACTCCCCAACAGTAAAACTCACTACCCACACAACCAACACCCCCAAATAAAAACCTATCTAAAAAAACCTAAGATCCCCATTGCCCAGAAAAGGGCATTTGGATGGGCATTGCCCTTAAAAGGGCATTTAGCTCTATTTCAGCCCAAACCCCTAATCTAAAATTAAAACCCACCCAATAAACCCCTAAAAAAAAACTAACACTAACTCCTGAAGATCCATTTACAGTTTTTGAAGACCCGACATCTGTCCTCAATGAAGCGGCAGAAGTCCTCAGTGAAGCCAGCAGAAGTCTTCATCCAAGCAGGCCGAAGTCTTCATCCAAGCCGGCAGAAGTCTTCACCCAGACGGCATCTTCTATCTTCATCGATCCGGCACGGAGCGGCTCCATCTTCAAGATATCCGGCGCGGAGCATCCTCTTCTTCTGACATTTTCTGAACAATGAAGCTTCCCTTTAAATGACGTCATCCTGTTGCAATCAGCTAATAGGATTGAGCTTTAATCCTATTGGGTGATTGAGCTGATTGGAATAGCCAATAGAATGTGAGCTCAATCCTATTGGCTGATTGGATCAGCCAATAGGATGAAAGCTCAATCCTATTGGCTGATTGCATCAGCCAACAGGATTTTTTCAACCTTAATTCTGATTGGCTGATAGAATTCTATCCAATCGGAATCTAAGAGATGCCATCTTGGATGACGTCTTTTAAAGGGAAACTTCGTTGTTCAGAAGACATCGGAAGAAGAGGATGCTCCGCGCCGGATGTCTTGAAGATGGAGCCGCACCGCACCGGATGATAGAAGATGCTGTCTGGATGAAGAATTTGGCCCGCTTGGATGAAGACTTCTGCTAGCTTCGCTGAGGACTTCTGCCACATCGTTGAGGATGGATGTCGGGTCTTCAAAAACTGTAAGTGGATCTTCGGGGGTTAGTGTTTTTTTTAAGGGTTTATTGGGTGGGTTATAATTTTAGATTAGGGGTTTGGGCTGAAACAGAGATAAATGCCCTTTTAAGGGCAATGGGGAGCTTAGGTTTTTTTAGATAGGTTTTTATTTGGTGGGTTGGTTGTGTGGGTGATGGGTTTTACTGTTGGGGGGTATTTGTATTATTATTTACAGGTAAAAGAGCTGATTTCTTTGAGGCAATGCCCCACAAAAGGCACTTTTAAGGGCCATTGGTAGTTTATTGTAGGCTAGTTTTTTTTTATTTTGGGGGGCTTTTTTATTTTCATAGGGCTCTTAGATTAGGTGTAATTAGTTTAAATATTTGATAGTTTATTTTTTATTTTGTGTAACAGTGTTTTTTATTTTTTGTAACTTAGAGTTTTCTATTTTTTGTAACTTAGTTGTTATTTTTTTGTAACTTAGTAATATTTAATAGTAGATTTAAATAATTTGAGTAGGGTTAGGTGTTTAAATATGTATTATAGTTTAATGTAATTTTAGTATAATAGTTAGGGTAGATTAATTATTAGTTTAATATAGTTTAATGTCATTTTAGTATAATAGTTAGGGTAGGTTAATTAATAGTTTAATATAGTTTAATGTAATTTAGTATAATAGTTAGGGTAGGTTAATTAATAGATTAATATATTTTAATATACTTCTAAAGGTAAGTTTAAATTTATTATAAGATAGGGATGAGTTAATATTTAATATAAAGTTAGCGGGATGTTAGGTTTAGGGGTTAATAGGTTAATTTAGTTTATGGCGATGTGGGGGGCTGGCAGTTTAGGGGTTTATACATTTATTTAGTTGCGGAGGGCTCCGGGAGTGGCAGGATAGGTGTTAACAACTTTATATAGTTGCAGTGGGCTCCAGGAGCAGCGGGATAGGGGTTAATAACTTTATTAGAGTTGCGGTGGGCTCCGGGAGCGGAGGGATAGGGGTTAATAACTTTATTAGAGTTGCTGTAGGCTCTGGGAGCGTCGGGATAGGGGTTAATAACTTTATTTAGTTGCAACGGGGTCCAGGAGCGGCGGGATAGGGGTTAAACATTTTAGTATAGTGTTTGTGTTTAGTGACAGGGTATAAATAAAGTTGGGAAAAAGCTGAATAGCAGTGAGATCGATGATTGCTAGTTAACAACAGTTCGCCCCGTACTTGGTGCGCGGCTTTTTGACAGCTTTTTTAATAAATAAGGAAAGCGTATTCAGGTCCACGGCCGTGATGTTAGGCGAGCCTATTGGTGCCGGCAAATGCAGCATAGTTGACGGCTTGATAAGTAGGCCTCTAAATTATAAAAAATAACAAACACTAAATTACAAAAAATGACAAACGAAATGATCCAAAATAAAAAAGAATTACACCTAATCTAATAGCCCTATAAAAATATAAAAGCCCACCCAAAATTACCCCCCTAGCCTAAAATAAACTACCATAAACCCTTAAAATTGCCTTTTGTAGGGCCTTGCCCTAAGTTAAACAGCAATTTTACCTGTAAAAAAAAAATACAGACGCCCCTAACAGTAAAACCCACCACGCAAACAACCCCCCCAAAAAAAAAAAAAAAACTCTAACAAAAACCTAAGCTACCCATTGCCCTGAAAAGGACATTTGTATGGGCATTGTCCTTAAAAGGGCATTTAGCTTGTTTAGGAATAGCCCAAACCTTAATCTAAAAAAAAAACACCCAAAAAAACCTTAAAAATAAACCTAACACTAATCCCAACGATCCACTTACAATTTTTGAAGCCCCGCTTGAACGAGTCTTCATCCAGACGTCCTCTTCTATTTTCATCCAGGCGGTGAGAAGTCTTCATCCAGATGGCCTCTTCTATCTTCATCTAGGCGGTGAAGTCCTCATCCAGGCAGCGAGAAGTCTTCATCCAGGCAGCCTCTTCTTTCTTCATCCAGGCGGCATCTTCTATCTTGATCCCGGCGGCGTGGAGCGGGTCCATCCTGAAGACATCCGGTGTGGAGCATTCTCTTCATACAGTCGCCGTCATACACTGAATCTTCAATGCAAGGGAGCCGTTTCAAAATGGCGTCCCTTGCATTCCTATTGGCTGAAAAATTTGAATCAGCCAATAGGAATTAGAGCTGCTAAAATCCTATTGACTGTTTAAATCAGCCAATAGGATTTAAGCAACTCTCATTCTATTGGATTATTTGAATCAACCAATAGAATGAGAGCTGCCCATATAAATGCCCTTTTCAGGGCAATGGGTAGACTAGGTTTTTTAGATCGTTTTTTTTATTTTGTGGGTTTGGGGGGGGTGGGGGTTTGTAATGTTAGTGGGTCTTTGTAATTTTTTTTAGGTAAAAGAGGTGTTTAAAGGACCAGTCAATACAGTAGATTTGCATAATTAACAAATGCATGATGAAAAAGACAATGCAATAGCCCTTAGTCTAAACTGAAATTAGTAGTAGATTTTTTTTCTGACAAATTTCAAAGTTATGTCTATTTCCACTCCCCCGTAACATGTAACAGCCATCAGCCTATCACAAATGCATATACGTATATTTTGTGAATTCTTGCACATGCTCAGTAGGAGCTGGGGACTCAAAAAGAGTAAATATAAAAAGACTGTGCACATTTTGTTAATGGAAGTAAATTGGAAAGTTGTTTAAAATTGCATACTCTATCTGAATCATGACAGTTTAATTTTGACTTGAGTGTCCCTTTAAGGGCTATTGGTAGTTTATATAATAAAGATAGGGATAGTGGTAATGGAAGTTGTATTTAATGATTCCCCGTCAAGTATTAGCTTACCACAATTTAACCAATAAAAGTAGTCACCCAAATTGGGGACAATAATACTAATATCTGATAGAATGAAGTATAGACTAGTAATACCAGGGGAGGGTGCTCACTGTTCAAGTAAATGTAGAAAAAATAGGAGACAAGCGAACAGAAAGTAGAGCACTCGCAAAGGGAGACTGTTATAAGTGGCTATTCAGTGGGTATATAATATTAAAACTTAACATTTATTATTAAAAAAAATAATGATAAAAAACTACTATATAAGTAGTGATTAATACTTAGATTAAAACACAAACAAATAGTAAATGGCTGTATATCCACAATGACCCCAGAATGTATACCATAGAAACTCAGAATAGAGTAGGAGGGATTTTTAGGCAGATATACACCAAAAAATAGTTCACGGATTGCACCAAAATCTATCTAAAAAAGAGGATTGACCTCAAACAAAATTATACTATCTAGTGCAATACTGGACCGGTGTAGGTCTGTCCAAAATATTCCCTATGACAAAATTAGTATAGTGACTAAGAGGGGAAGTGTAGGTAGCAAGATTCACATAGTCCATACATTCAGCATATTACACAGACCCATTTGTATAGGCAAGAGTGAAGTGTTCACAAACACCAATTAAACCAAAAATACGATCAATGAAAGGTAATATGATTCTATAGATATGTTATAATAAACACATTGACTAGTGAAATGTGACTTGCAATATAATTTTGGTTTAATTTGTGTTTGTGAACACTTCACTCTTGCCTATACAAATGGGTCGGTGTAATATGCTGAATGTATGGACTATGTGAATCTTGCTACCTACACTTCCCCTCTTAGTCACTATACTAATTTTGTCATAGGGAATATTTTGGACAGACCTACACCGGTCCATTATTGCACTAGATAGTATAATTTTGTTTGAGGTCAATCCTCTTTTTTAGATAGATTTTGGTGCAATCCGTGAACCATTTTTTGGTGTATATGTGCCTAAAAATCCCTCCTACTCTATTCTGAGTTTCTATGGTATACATTCTGGGGTCATTGTGGATATACAGCCGTTTATTATTTGTTTGTGTTTTAATCTAAGTATTAATCACTACTTATATAGTAGTTTTTTTATCATTTTTTTTAATAATAAATGTTAAGTTTTAATATTATATACCCACTGAATAGCCACTTATACTAGTCTCCCTTTTCGAGTGCTCTACTTTCTGTTCGCTTGTCTCCTATTTTTTCTATTGGTAGTTTGTTCTAAATTACGTTTTTTATTTTGCGGTAGTTTCTTTTTTTAAATGGGTATTAGAATAGAATTTTTATTATTTTTGATAATTTGTTTGTTATTTTGTATAATGTATTTTTTCGTTTTGGGGTGGGTTTTTATTTTTAGATTAGGGCTTGGGCAGCAAAAGAGCTAACTGCCCTTTTAAGGGCAATGTCCATACACATGCCCTTTTCATGACAATGGGTAGATTAGGTTTTACTTTATTTTTATTTTGTGGGTTTGGGGGATGGGGGTTTGTATACTGTTAGGGTTTTTTTTTTGTAGCAAAAAAGCTGTTGGTAGTTTATTATAGATTAGGTTTTTTTTTAAGGGTATTAGAAAAGGAATAATTGTTATTGTTTTGTATAATTTTGTATGTTATTTTTTATAATGGTAGGTTTTTTATTTTTTGTAATTTTAGCGTTTTTTATTTCTTGTAATGTTAGGTTTTAGTGTAAGGCAGCTAAGGTTCTATTTGACAGGTAAGCTTGTATTTATTTTAAATAGGTAGTTAGTAAATAGTTAATAACTATTTACTAACTAGTCTACCTAGTTAAAATAAATACAAACTTACTTGTGAAATAAAAATAAAACCTAAGCTAGCTACAATATAACTATTAGTTACATTGTAGCTAGCTTAGGTTTTATTTCACAGGTAAGTATGTATTTAGTTTTATTTAGTTAATACTTGTAACTTTAGTTTAGCTCTATTTTAATTATGTTAAAGTTAGGGGGAGCGGTGGAATAGGGGTTAATAACTTTAATATAGTGAAGGCAATGTTGGAGTGTGGCGGAATAGGGCTTAATAACTTTAATATAGTAGTGGCAACATTGGGAGCGTCAGATTAGGGGTTAATAACTGTAGGTAGGTGGCAGCGATGTTGTGGTGGCAGACTAGGGGTTAATAACTGTATGTAGGTGTCGGCGATGTCGGGGGTGGCAAATTAGGGGTGTTTAGACTTAGGGTTTATGTTAGGGTGTTAGGTTTAAACGTTAATTTTTCCCCCATAGATATCAATGGGGCTGCGTTACAAAGCTTTTCTTTCCGTGATCGCCGGTGTTAGACTTTTTTGACCCGCTCTCCCCATTGATGTCTATGGGGAAAGCGTGCACAAGCACGTAAAAACAGCGCTTGAATTGTGTGCGATATGGAGCTTAAAAACACCATATTGCACGCACAAGCCGGCTGTTTCAAAACTTGTAATGGCTGCACTATAGGGAATTAAATAACGCAACTATTGTTGCATTCGTTAATTTCCCTATAACGCGCATAACTCGTAATCTAGCAGAAAGATAGATAATCCCTTTATATTATTATACTATACTATAGACTGTCCCTTTAAGATTCATGTACCAATCTATGAAAATGGAATAATGTCATTATATTTGTACTCTCAGTTTCATGTGTTCATTATCTGTATTACAGATATTTTAACCTAACCATATATGGATAGCAAATGGTTATTCAATTATATTGTATAGCATTATTTTTGACACAAAATGTACAACTTGCTTTGTTTATATATATTATATTATATATATATATATATATATATATATATATATATATATATATATATATATACAGAATCTCAAAAAAGTGAGTACACATTTTTGTAAATATTTTATAACTTTTCATGTGACAACACTGAAGAAATGACACTTTGCTACAATGTAAAGTAGTGAGTGTACAGCCTGCATAACAGTGTAAATGTGCTGTCCCCTCAAAATAACTCAACACACAGCCATTAATGTCTACACCATTGGCAACAAAAGTGAGTACACCCCTAAGTGGAAATGTCCAAATTGGGCCCAATTAGCCATTATCCCTCCCCAGTGTCATGTGACTCGTTAGTGTTACAAGGTCTCAAGTGGGAATGGGGAGCAGGTGTGTTAAATTTGGTGTTATCGCTCTCACACTCTCTCATACTGGTCACTGGAAGTTCAACATGACACCTCATGGCAAAGAACTCTGTGAGGATCTGAAAAAAAGAATTGTTGCTCTACATAAAGATGACCTAGGCTATAAGAAGATTGCCAAGACCCTAAAACTGAACTGAAGCACGGTGGGCAAGACCATACAGCGGTTTCACAGGACAGGTTCCACTTAGAACAGGCCTTGCCATGGTCAACCAAAGAAGTTGAGTGCACATCCAGAGGTTGTCTTTGAGAAATAGACGTATGAGTGCTGCCAGCATTGCTGCAGAGGTTGAAGGGATGGGGCGACAGCCTGTCAGTGCTCAGACCATATGCGGCACACTGCATCAAATCGGTCTGCATGACTGTTGTCCCAGAAGGAAGCCTCATCTAAAGATTATGCACAAGAAAGCCTGCAAACAGTTTGCTGAAGACAAGCAGACTAAGGTAATGGATTAATGGAACCATGTCCTGTGGTCTGATGAGACAAAGATAAACTTATTTGGTTCAGACGGTGTCAAGCGTGTGTGACGGCAACCAAGTGAGGAGTACAAAGACAAGTTTGTCTTGCCTACAGTCAAGCATGGTGGTGGGAGTGTCATGGTCTGGGCCTGCATGAGTGCTGCCGGCACTGGGGATCTACAGTTCATTGAGGGAACCATGAATGCCAACATTTACTGTGACATACTGAAGCAGAGCATGATCCCCTCCCTTCAGAGACTGGGCAGCAGAGCAGTATTCCAACATGATAATGACCCCAAACACACCTCCAATACGACCAATGCCTTGCTAAAGAAGCTGAGGGTAAAGGTGATGGACTGGCCAAGCATGTCTCCAGACCTAAACCCTATTGAGCATCTGTGGGCATCCTCAAATGGAAGGGGGTGGAGGGCAAGTTCTCTAACATCCACCAGCTCTGTGATGTCGTCATGGAGGAGTGGAAGTCGACTCCAGTGGCAATCTGTGAAGCTCTGGTGAACTCCATGCCCAAGAGGGTTAAGGCAGTGTGGGAGAATAATGGTGGCCACACAAAATATTGACACTTTGGGCCCAATTTGGATATTTCCACTTAGGGGTGTACTCACTTTTGTTGCCAATGGTTTAGACATTAATGGCTGAGTGTTGAGTTATTTTGATGGGGCAGCAAATTTACACTGTTATACAGGCTGTACACTCACTACTTTACATTGTAGCAAAATGTAATTTCTTCAGTGTTGTCACATGAATAGATATAATAAAATATTTACAAAAATGTTAGGGGTGTACTCACTTTTGTGAGATACTGTGTATATATATATATATATATATATATATATATATATATATGTACATATATATAAATGTCACTTAATCCTCTTGCAGAAGAAAAAATGCTGCACTCACCGGTCTTGTGAATGATACCTTTAAATTTATCAATTCATCACCACATGAAAACCCCAAATGTCTTGGTATCCAGCTGGCACCTTTTTCAATGGGTAATATCAAAATATGCAAATGTTCCCTAACAACCATACACACCCGTTCCCTATTAATACCCTAATATCCTAATGTGTTATACATTTCTGGGTCAGCCAGCCTCATGTGTTTACACCATGTAGATTCCAACAGTTCAGACGCTTCTCCGTAAAACACATGGCTAATTAGCATAGCCTCTCCCACTCATGTCGAGTAGTGGCTACGTCATCCCTGAATCCCTATCACAGTGTAACACCGCAGCATAGCTAAACCCGGACCAATCTAAAAACATATCTCCTTCGTAGTGCGATCACATGGATTAAAACAATGTGTACATATATATATACTGCGGGCCTATCAATGTATTCTGCCCTAATGTGTTTTTCATTTCTGGATCAGCCAACACCGTGTGATAACTGTCGTGCAAATCACATCGTGATCCAAATGCTTCTCCGCAAGGCTCAAGGCTAATTAACATAGCCTCTCCCACTCATGACGAGTAGCAGCCACCTCACGCTCAATATACTACAGCAGTAAAACACATCGGCATGACTGAAGCCGGACCAATCCGAAAACATCACACCTCCACAGTGCGATCAAGTAAATTAGAAAGTTGTAAATAAGTATATATATATATATATATATATATATATATATATATATATATACTAAAACCTGTTACTGTATTATATCTAACACATACACTAAATAAGTTAGGGACAAAGATGTCATTGTGTCTAATACAGCATGGTAGAAACTATTAAAGGCGGATAACACACTACATCTGTTGTATTCACATATCATCACATATTCAAGTTTGTAATAGTCAATCTTCAAATAAGGATCATATTTGTTAATTTCATGTTCAATTAGGATGGGACCTAGATCGTCCAATCATAGCCACATCAGGCTAAAGGAACACCTTATAATCCAACTGGACATTCAATCCTATTGGGGCTACTGTGTCCAAACAATGACATCTTTGTCTCTAACTTATTTAGTGTATGTGTTAGATATAATACAGTTACAGGTTTTAGTATATATATATATATTTACTTATTTACAACTTTCTAATTTACTTGATCGCACTGTGGAGGTGTGATGTTTTTGGATTGGCCCGGCTTCAGTCACGCCGATGTGTTTTACTGCTGTAGTATATTGAGCGTGAGGTGGCTGCTACTCGTCATGAGTCGGAGAGGCTATGTTAATTAGCCATGAGCCTTGCAGAGAAGCATTTGGATCACAATATGATTTGCACGACAGTTATCACACGGTGTTGGCTGATCCAGAAATGAAAAACACATTAGGGCAGAATACATTGATAGGCCCGCAGTATATATATATATGTACACATTGTTTTAATCCATGTGATCGCACTGCGAAGGAGATATGTTTTTAGATTGGTCCGGGTTTAGCTATGCTGTGGTGTTACACTGTGATAGGGATTCAGGGATGACGTAGCCGCTACTCGTCATGAGTGGGAGAGGCTATGCTAATTAGCCATGTGTTTTACGGAGAAGCGTCTGAACTGTCGGAATCTACATTGTGTAAACACATGAGGCTGGCTGACCCGGAAATGTATAACACATTAGGGTATTAATAGGGAACGGGTGTGTATGGTTGTTAGGGAACATTTGCACATTTTGATATTACCCATTGAAAAAGGTGCCAGCTGGGTACTGAAACGTTTGAGGTTTTCATGTGATGATGAATTGATGAATTAAAGGTATCATTCTCAAGACCGGTGAGTGCAGCATTTTTTCTTCTGCAAGAGGAATAAGTGACATTTACATACTTTGGACGCAGCACCCCGGCAGTTGTCGGTTTGGCTATAGTAAGTGCACCTGTTTGGACTTGTATATACACACACATATATATATATATATATATATATATATATATGTACTTATACTGTATGTATATATATATATACATACATATAACATATCACTCTATTAGATATTTTAGAGAGAGAAAGATATATAGATTTAGATATATCAGAAAGTCAATTTTATAAAGGTTTCATACTTGATCCAGTTCCATAAATTATACATTTACAGGTACAGACTTGTTTAAAGTATTAAATTATATTGCTGTTTGGAATAATTTGGTTGTAACTACATAATAATTTCAAATTTTTTTATATATTGAATGAATGATTTATTTTATTGTATTTTACTTTTTATTTGTTAATATTTCCAAACTAGTGGAAATAGTTTTCATATTTGTCAGTTTTATGAAGTTGTAATGCATAAAGATAATAATACACATACTGTTCCTTAAGATTAGAGGTTTCACCAGCACCCTTGTGGCTAATTTACTTTTATTTCTGTATCAACCTCAGGAGTATATAATAATATAAACAATATTATGTAGTCTTCAGAGGTTAATTTTTTTTGTTTTCATTAATTGTTATAATGATTTGTAATTTTGACAAGTTTACTTTTCTAAAGGGAACACAAAATTCTCATGAGGGATAATGCAAACAAAGAAGATGAGATCTAATATATTAAAAAGTGTGTAGATAGATTACTGAAATAAAATGTTACATAAAGTATTAAAGTATTACATATCTATACTTTAAAAGTTTGTTTATAAGATTTGTGGATGTCAAAATATTTTTGTGATAATATAGTCAAATGTTAATTACAGAGCAAGGTCTGAAATAATGCGCACTTATATTTCCAATTGTTTTGGTATTTAATTATTGCATTAACATGCATTGTAAAAATAATACAATTTCTTAACAGGAATTTTATTTAATTTTGCCCAAAGTTCATTCTTAAAATTAGTTTGTTGACAATTTATTTTTACAATTGTATCCCTACTGAGGGCAATATTATGAGTGAAGCACTATTTAGACCACCTGCTAGCACGTTAACTTCACTAGAAGTAAACTTTTTGCACACATCGGATTGTGCTCATATTACAATTTAAAAGTAAAATGTTAACGCCAGAGAGCGAAAACCCAAGGTGCGCCAAGAGTTGAAATTTGAATATGGGACTGCATTGACATATTCTACCATAGTTTTCAAAAGAGTGCAAAAACTGCAAAAAAACAAACAAAAAAAACAACTAAAACCCATAATTGTGCTCTAACTGGACCGCATTTATTCAAGAATGCTAAATTATGAATATTTATTTTTCCAATGTTCTTAACATAGAAGAATATGTTCTATTTATTCTTAAATAAATATTTCTAGATACAGTACTGTGCAAAAGTCTTAGGCCACAATTAGATTTGTTGTTTTAGCAATGGTATAATGACCATTTATATAATTATTTATCAGATTCTTTATTAAAACACAACCAGAAAATACAGGATATTTGTATGCAGTATTAAAAAAAACAGAAAAAAAAAACAATTCAGAAAAAAAACCTAGTTCTCGTAAACCTAAACCCTAATTAAGGTCATTGCTAACACCTGTAGTTGTCCTACTATTTCATGTCAAAATGACTGCTGTGAAAAAGGTCTATTACACCAGGTTTGTGCAAGACATTTTTGAGCATTACATATGTGAACAAAGGGATCCGCACAAGCACAACCAAGTGACTCACAAAAGTCAGTAATAAATATCCGGTGCAACATCTAGGAGACCCCCCTCACTGAACCTCAATGTGCAATGTAGAAAGAAACAAAAGGTGGGACACGGTATGAAGGCTATACCTTTATTAGGCAGAGCAACATTTTTGGGTCCAATCGTCGACAATATGTGAGAAGAAGAGTTGAAGAGGGATGGAAGAATGAGTGCTTGCGGCCTTCAGTGAAACATGGTGTAGGGTCTGTCCTGGTTTGAGGCTGCATTTCTGCTAGTGGTGTTGGCGATATTGTCCTAAAGGAAGGAATCATGAATGCTGAAAAGTACAGACAGGTTTTAATTCATCATGCCATTCTTTCTGGAAAGCGCCTGGGAATGGTTTTATTTTTCAGCATGATAATGATCACAAGCACACTGGTAATGCAGTGAAATCATATTTGGAGAGAAAAACAGCTGATAAAACACTGACCGTCCCGGACTGGCACTCACAGAGTCCAGATCTGAATATTATGGAGGCAGTATGGGATCACGTGAACAGATAAATAAATAAAAGACAACCTAAATCTCTTGGAAGTGCTGTAAGAAGTCTGGTATAATATATCAGAAGATTATTTAGTGCCAAGGATATAGGAATATCTTTTTTTAAAATACTTGGAACATGTTCCCCTATGTGAAGTAGATTGGAATGTGAAATATTTACAGTAAATACACAGTTAAAAAACATTATTAATATTGAATATTGAAATATTTATATTGAATAAAAATTTGACTGCAAAGGGCTCCAATGCACATCTATTTATGTGTATATATATATATATATATATATATATATATATATATATATATACTGTATATATGTGTACATATTTATTTATGTGATTATATGTAATGTAATATATATATATATATATATATATATATATATATACATAAAAACATGTGTACACACATATATACAGTATATATACACACATATAAATACATAAAAACATCTGTACACACATATATATGTATATATACATATATACATACAGACACACAAATATTTTGTCATGTTAGCTATGTTATAGCCCTTTGCAGCCCTTTTTTACCAAACACCTTAAACCATAAATTTTTGAGCCATTATAAAACTTTTTTTTTATATATAATTTTCCTTAGTGTTAGTGTGTAACTGATAGAATATGTTTTTTTTTCCCTTTCCTTAAATATCAATGTACCACTGTATGATCATGTGATGTAACTGTATGACATGTTCTTGATATATGAATGCCACAAGTGTCTTTAAAAAATAAAGAGTTAAAAAAACTATCACCTAGATTACGAGTTTTGCGTTAACAGGGGTGCGGTGCTAACGAGCAGTTTTAGCATCCCTTGAATTCTGATTGGCTGATAGAATTCTATCAGCCAATCGGAATTAAGGTAGAAAAAATCCTATTGGCTGATGCAATCATCCAATAGGATTGAGCTTGCATTCTATTGGCTGATCCAATCAGTCAATAGAATGCCAGCTCAATCCTATTGGCTGATTGGATCAGCCAATAGGATTGAACTTCAATCCTATTGGCTGATTGAATCAGCCAATAGGATTTTTTCTACCTTAATTCTGATTGGCTGATAGAATTCTATCAGCCAATCGGAATTCAAGGGACGCCATCTTGGATGACGTCATTTAAAGGAACCTTCATTCTTCAGTTGGACTTCATTTGAAGAGGATCCTCCGCGTCGGATGTCTTGAAGATGGAGCCGCTCCGCACCGGATGAATAAAGATAGAAGATGCCGTCTGGATGAAGACTTCTGCCCGTCTGGAGGACCTCTTCTTCCCAGCTTGGATGAAGACTTCTGCCCATCTGGAGGAGCACTTCGCCTGACTTCGTTGAGGACTTCGGCCCGAATGGGTGAAGACTTCTCAAGGTAGGGTGATCTTCAAGGGGTTAGTGGTAGATTTTATTAAGGGGGTATTGGGTGGGTTTTAAAGTAGAGTTGGGTGTGTGGGTGGTGGATTTTAATGTTGGGGGGTATTGTACTTTTTTTTACAGATAAAAGAGCTGATTACTTCGGGGCAATGCCCCACAAAAGTCCCTTTTAAGGGCTATTTGTAATTTAGTATAGGGTAGGGCTTTTTATTATTTTGGGGGGGCTTTTTTATTTTATTAGGGGGATTAGATTAGGTGTAATTAGTTTAAAAAACTTGTAATTATTTTATTATTTTTTGTAATTTAGTGTTTATTTTCTTTACTACTTTAGATAGTTTTTTTATATTTAATTGTATTTAATTGTATTTAATTGTATTTAGTTTTGGTAATTAATTTTAATAGTGTAGTGTTAGATGTAATTGTAACTTAGGTTAGGATTTATTTTAGGTAAATTTGAATTTATTTATTTATTTATTTATTTTCAATCAGATTGACTGATCGGAACAGCCAATAGAATGTGAGGTCAATCTGATTGGCTGATTGGATAAGCCAATCGGATTGAACTTCAATCTGATTGGCTGATTCAATCAGCCAATCAGATTTTTTCTTACCTTAATTCCGATTGGCTGATAGGATTCTATCAGCCAATCGGAATTCGAGGGACACCATCTTAAATGACGTCCCTTAAAGAAACCGTCATTCGTCGTTAGTCCGTCGGTTGAAGAGGATGGCTCCGCATCGGCTGGCTGGAAGATAGCTCCGCTCCGCTCCGGATGGATGAAATTGAAGATAGAAGACTCCGCTTGGATGAAGACTTCTACCGGATGGAGGACCTCTTCTTGCCCCGCTTGGATGAAGACTTCTACCTTATGGAGGACATCTTCTTGCTCCGCTTGGATGAAGAATTCGGCTCGGCTGGGTGAAGACGACTCAAGGTAGGAAGATCTTCAGGGGGTTAGTGTTAGGTTTATTTAAGGGGGGTTTGGGTGGGTTAGAGTAGGGGTATGTGGGTGGTGGGTTTTAATGTTGGGGGGTTGTATTGTTTTTTACAGGTAAAAGAGCTGATTACTTTGGTGCAATGCCGCGCAAAAGGCCCTTTTAAGGGCTGGTAAAAGAGCTGATTACTTTGTAATTTAGAATAGGGTAGGACATTTTATTATTTTGGGAGGCTTTTTTATTTTATTAGGGGGCTTAGATTAGGTGCAATTAGTTTAAACTTCTTGTAAAAAAATGTATTTTCTGTAATTTAGTGTTTGTTTTGTTTGTATTACAGATACTTTACAGAAATATTTAATTGTATTTTAGTTTAGCTAATTTTAGTTAATTTATTTAATTAATTTATTGATAGTGTAGTGTTAGGTGTATTTGTAACTTAGGTTAGGATTTATTTTACAGGTAATTTTGTAATTATTTTAACTAGGTAGCTATTAAATAGTTATTAACTATTTAATAGCTATTGTACATAGTTAAAATAAATACAAAGTTGCCTGTAAAATAAATATAAATCCTAAAATAGCTACAATGTAACTATTAGTTATATTGTAGCTATATTAGGGTTTATTTTATAGGTAAGTATTTAGTTTTAATTAGGATTAATGTATTTAATGATAGTACATTTATTTAGATTAATTTAAATGATATTTAAGTTAGGGGGTGTTAGGGTTAGGGTTAGACTTAGGTTTAGGGGTTAATAACTTTATTATAGTAGCGGCGACGTTGCAGACGGCAGATTAGGGGTTAATAATTGTAGGTAAGGTGGCGGCGATGTTAGGGAGGGCATATTAGGGGTTAATACTATTTATTATAGTGTTTGCGAGGCGGGAGTGCAGCGGTTTAGGGGTTAATACATTTATTATAGTGGCGGCGAGGTCCGGTCGGCAGATTAGGGGTTAATAAGTGTAGGTAGGTGTGACAGACCCTTCTGTCAGGACTGAAGGAGTTAAGTGTGTTTAGCTAAGAAACTAATTTCTAAAGACAGAGTTGCTGGCTCCAGCTATAATCTAATTAGTGCTAAGCATTCTATTGTTTGATCACCTCCAGAGAGAAAACGCCTAAGTAATAAGAAGGGCCAAGAGTGTCTTGTGGTTGAAGTGTTTAAGTAATATAATTCTATTGTATCATGTCAAAGGGCTTGTTCCCTCCATGTAATGTACAACAGTCTTTCAACCCCCATCTGGGGGGGGGGGTGTCAAACCTGTATAAATACTAGGCATCTAGCCTTTAATAAATGTCATTCTGTTTTAAACCTGAAAACTGGCTTGGTTGTGAATTGCTGATTCCCTATGCAGGACATTGTTCATCTGGTATTAACCTTGGTATCCTGTTGGTACCGTAACAATTGGTGGCAAGCGACGGAATGAACCTTATCGCCCAGAAGAGCAACTACACAAGCCAGTAACCTCAGGAAGAGGGGGATTATTACAATACTGACTAAGATGGAAAAGAGAAAAGTAAATTTTGCAGCTTTTAAAAACTTCCTGGAAACAGAAGGAGAGATTGATGGGTACCTTGCGGATTTTGAGAGGCAATGTGCACTACACAAGGTACCCGCAGAGGACTGGGTCACGATATTATCTGGAAAATTATCCGGCCGGGCCAGAGAGACTTTTCGGGCCATTCCAGATGAGGAAGTCAGGGATTATAATACGGTAAAAGAGGCTCTGCTCTCCAGGTATGCGGTTACACCGGAGGCATACCGGAGGCGGTTCAGAGACACTGTTAAATTAGCTGGAGATTCCTACCTTGAGTGGGCATGTAAGGTGCACCGCACAGCAGCTCACTGGATAGCGGGGGTGCCAAGCCATATCTGGGGAAGAGGTGCTGCAGCTATTCCTGTTGGAACATTGCTTCGACAAGTTACCCGCAGGAGTTCGAGAGTGGGTTCGGGACCGTAAACCCTCCACCCTGCAGGAAGCGGCTCGCTTGGCAGATGAGTATACGGATGCCCGCAAACTGGACACTGCTACCACTAAGCCCCCTGCTAGAGTGGAGTACAGACCCCCAGTCACCCCAGCAGCTGCCAGTTACCAAACCCCGGCGCACCGCTATACCACACGGCCTCCGGCCACGAACTACCCTCAGAGAGCCTGTTCAATTTGCGGGGCTACTCACAACCGATTCGATGCTTTGGATGTAAGCAACTAGGGCACAAAAGACCAGAGTGTCCCCTAAATGCAGCGAACCAAGCGCAGTCCTGAAGAAGACCTGCCGGCGGAATCCCACGTAATCCACAGCCTGTGGCCCGCTACGTAGAGGCGCAAGAATGCTGGAGCATCCTACATGAGGCAGACCTTGTGCAAGCTGCCCACCGGAATAACCAGCAACTGGTTAAAGTGAATGGGAAGAAGGTCAGTGGTCTACGGGATACTGGTGCTACCATGACCTTGCTTCAAAAGAACTTGGTGTCTTTGAAACAGTACACTGGAGACACTGTGGCTGTGAGGGTAGCAAGGGGGTGATGTGTTCAGCCTACCTGTTGCCAGGGTACATTTGGATTGGGGAGTGGGCGCTAGACCTGTGAATGTGGGGGTCAAGAAGGACTTACCTGCTGATGTTCTTCTTGGAAATGACTTGGCCCCCCTTGTTTCTGCCTACGCTCCTATGGGTCCCGCTGATGTTAACTCTGTGACTACCCGTGCCCAGATCCGTGCAGCAGAGACTGACCCACCTGATGCTAAGCCCCAGGACGCTGAGCTCAGTAAATCTCTATCCGCTATTGATATGTGGAGGTCCCGTTACAATGCGCTGATGAAGGAGAAGAGGAGCGCAGAGGAAAAAGCACGTTTAGAACGTGAATCTCTGCTAGACAAGCTGCACCGACAGACTGCAGAAAACACCAGCTTGAGAGTGGGACATGAAACCTTAAAGACAAACTTAGCGACACTTGAGGAGAAGCTGACGCTGGCTCATAGTGAGGTGCAGCAACTCAAGGGCACCCTATGTCAGTATGAAGGGATTGTGGATACCTATAAAGAGCAGGTACAGAAAACTCGTAAAGAAGCTGATGGGATTTTGAAGGACTGTTTAGCCCTAGTCTGGGCACTGAGGAAGTTGAACCCTTCTTTGTATGGACAGGAATTCTCTCTCATAACGGGAATACAGATGGATTGTCCTGGCAAACTGACATGCCTACCACCTCCTAGTCCGGTCATCCCCAGGTTGACCCGCCAAAGGGTCAAGCCGGGTCTGCCGGAGTGTTCCACAAGGGGGGAGATATGTGACAGACCCTTCTGTCAGGGACTGAAGGAGTTAAGTGTGTTTAGCTAAGAAACTAATTTCTAAAGACAGAGTTGCTGGCTCCAGCTATAATCTAATTAGTGCTAAGCATTCTATTGTTTGATCACCTCCAGAGAGGAAAACGCCTAAGTGATAAGAAGGGCCAAGAGTGTCTTGTGGTTGAAGTGTTTAAGTAATATAATTCTATTGTATCATGTCAAAGGGCTTGTTCCCTCCATGTAATGTACAACAGTCTTTCAACCCCCATCTGGGGGGGGGGGTGTCAAACCTGTATAAATACTAGGCATCTAGCCTTTAATAAATGTCATTCTGTTTTAAACCTGAAAACTGGCTTGGTTGTGAATTGCTGATTCCCTATGCAGGACATTGTTCATCTGGTATTAACCTTGGTATCCTGTTGGTACCGTAACAGTAGGTGTAGGTAGGTGGCGAAGTTATAGGGTTGGCGATGTGGGGGGGGGCCTCGGTTTAGGGGTTCATAGGTAGTTTATGGGTGTTAGTGTACTTTATAGCACAGTAGTTAAGAGCTTTATGTTCTGGTATTAGCCCATAAAGCTCTTAACTACTGACTTTTTTTTGGCGGTAGGAGTCTTGTCAGTAGAGGCTCTACCACTCACTTCTTCCAAGACTCGAAATACCAGCGTTAGGCAAATCCCATTGAAAAGATAGGATACGCAATTGACGTAAGGGGATCTGCGGTAGCCTCGAGTCGCGGAAAGAAAGTGAGCGGTTAGACCCTTTCCTGTCTGACTCTAAATACCAGCGGGCGGTAAAAAGCAGCGTTAGGACCCCTTAACGCTGCTTTTGACGTTTAGCGCCAAACTCTAAATCTAGGCGAATGTATTCAGTATATTCATTATAGCAATATAGAGCAAGAAACAAAGATAAGAAAAGAAGAAGAAAGTGAGGGGAGAAAAGGAAAAAAAAAATAAAGGGGGGAAAGAGGGGGTGGAGGGGGAGTGTGGGGGAAGGGAAAAAGAGTTGTAAGCAGACATCGTAATGACTAAGTAAGTTGGTCAAGTGTACGGTACTACACAATTGGGAGTCTCCAAAGTTCCGACATGTAATCATATAGTTCCATTCTGTCATCCCTCAGTAAGTATTTTTCAACCTGATTCTCCCAATCAGAGACCAAAGGTACTCTAATGGATTTCCAGTTTTTTTGGATAAGGGATTTGGCACCGTTGAGCATCATATATAGGAGGTGTTTTTTGGATTTGTCAACTAGCTTGGGTAAGCCGTGAAAGAGCAGGAGGTCCGGACTTCTATTCAGTGTGATTTTTAATTTGGAATATATCATGTCAAGAACCGAGTGCCAATATGGCTTCACTAGTTTGCAGCTCCACCATATGTGGAGAAAAGTGCCCTGCTCCCCACATCCCCTCCAGCATCTCCCGTCATATTGTTTGTATATTTTTTTTAATTTTTAACTGGTGTAAGATACCAGCGGGACAAGTATTTATATTTAGATTTGAGGATTCTGGCAGACACCGATGCTTTTGTGTGATTGTGGAATATTTTTTGCCAGTCCTTCTCCGAGAGAGGAGGCGTCAACTCATGATTCCACTGTCTAATATATGTAGGCAAAGGAGTTTCCTTATGTGATGTCAATAGATGGTACATTATGGTTATCAAGTGTTTTGGAGTGTGAGGTAATAAACAGAGTGTTTTCAACATAGTTGGCTGTCTAGTGATATTTTCCAAAACCTTACATGATGTGTTATAAGCAAATGAAGTCAAGGGGGAGGGGTTCGAGGATATGTGCGGATACTCTATTAATATTTTGTCCCATTGAAAAAAGAATTCCTGCAGAAACGGGTAGGAGCTGATTGATTTAGGTCTGGTTTTTGTGGAGGTCCACCCCCAGGGACCCCATGTTCTGAACCCCTACAAGTATCCTGCCTATCTGGACCCATGTTTTGTCCTTTGAGTTGTTACTCCATTCCACTTGATGTTGGAGGTGAATAGCTTTCTTATACAAAAGGAGGTTAGGAACTCCCAGGCCCCCTCTATCTTTTGGTAAATAAAGTGTATGTTTAGATATGCTTGGTCTAGACCCCCCCAAATAAACTCTTCTATCCTCCCCTGTAATTTTTGTAGGTATTGTGCTGGGAAAGAAATTGGGAGCTTCTGTAAATAATATAGAATACGTGGGAGAATATTCATTTTTATTATTCCAATCCTACCCAACCACGAAACCTTTTTGTTTTTCCATGAAGAAAGATCACCAACTATCTGGGACATCAGATGAGTGTAATTAGCTTCAAACAAGGAGTCTACCCTTGGTGTAAGATTCACCCCCAAATACTTGAGTGTGCGGGTCTGTATGCATAGTTTACAGATGCCTGCCAGCTGACAAACCTCTGCTTGGGGGAGATTTATATTCAGAATTTCTGATTTAGTTTGATTTAAATGAAAGTTAGAAACCTTACCATATTCTTCAAACTCTCTTAGGATTTCAGGGAGGGAGATCAAAGGGTTTGTTACCGATAGAAGGACATCATCTGCGTATAAAGAAAGTTTATGGTCATGATCCCCTATCTTAATTCCTGAGATTTTCTCATTATCTCTTATTTTCTGCGCCAGTACTTCAATAGTAAGGGCAAATAGTAACGTTGAAAGCGGACAGCCTTGTTGCGTGCCGTTAGTTATTTTGAAGTGGTCAGACAGTATATTATTAATTTGAACCTGTGCCGATGGGGCCGAATAAAGGGAGAAAACCCTATGTATAAAATGTTGACCAAAATTCATCTTCGACAGGGTAGCTCGGAAAAAGGTCCAGCTGACCCTGTCGAAGGCCTTCTCCGCATCCGTTGAAATAAATATGGATGGGATGCTGTTGCACTGTGCATAATTCAAAAGAAGGGCGGCCTTTGTGGTGTTGTCCCTGGCCTCACGGCCAGGTACAAAGCCCACTTGGTCAGGGGATATTAATGATGGCAAAAATTTGTTTAGTCTAGTCGAAAGCATTTTTGCGAAATTTTTAAATCCACGTTGAGAAGGGATATTGGCCTAAATTTTTCCGGGCGATTTGCAGGTTTTCCTGGCTTTGGAATGGTGGTTATGTGTGCTAGAAGCATAGAGGGGGGAGAAATTCCTGTGAGTCCTCTATTTTGTTAAATAGCGAGGCTAGATGTGGTGAAAAGATGTTTTTAAACAATTTATAGTATTTGGCACTAAAGCTGTCTGGACCTGGGCTTTTACCGGCTTGAAGATTGTCTATAGTGTTGGCTACTTCTTCTGTCATGATATTTGCATCAAGTTCCTCCATCTCTTCACGAGAAAGAGATGGAAGCGTCAAAGAGTCCATGGGGCCTAGTTATCAAGCCGACAACCTCAAATACGCTGGAATTCCGCAGCGTATTTGTGGCGAGGCTGATACGCCTTAGTTATCAAAGGCTTGATAACTGGCAAAAGTAGAATTTTGTGACGTAAGCTTCGATCCGCCGGACTCAGTCCGACACAGATCGATTCTTACGTCACTCCAGATGTTCCGCACACAAGTGCGGCACATTCTCACTACTTTTGCTAGTTATCAAAAAAACTAGCAGGTACGCTCGGCACTTTTACGGCCCAGCGTACCTGGTTTTCAAACTGCCACCCCTGGAGGTGGCGGATCCCATAGGAATCAATGGGAGTCTGACCATAGCGAAAGTACAAGTTCGCTGCTGACAGACATCCCATTGATTTCTATGGGAGCTGTCTACACCTAACACCCTAACATGTACCCCGAGTCTAAACACCACTAATCTGTCCCCCCCTACACCGTCGCCACCTATAATAAATTTATTAACCCCTAAAACCGCCACTCCCTGGAGCCCACCGCAAGCCTACTCTATACATATTAACCCCTAAACCGCCGCTCCAGAGCCCACCGCAACGTATATTAAATGTATTTAACCCCTATCCTGCCCCCCCTACAACCGTCGCACCCTATAATAAATTTAATAACCCTAATCTGCCCCCCCCCCCTACACCGTCGCCACCTATAATAAAATTTATTAACCCCTCTCCTGCCCCCCCAGACACCGCCGCCACTGTAATAAAATTATTAACCCCTAAACCTAAGTCTAACGCCTAACGCCCCCCCTCACTTAAATATTAATTAAATAAATCTAAATAAATTAACTCTTATTAACTAAATGAATCCTATTTAAAAGCTAATACTTACCTTTAAAATAAACCCTAATATAGCTACAATATAAATAATAATTATATTCTAAGCTATCTTAGGATTTATTTTTTATTTTACAGGTACCTTTCAATTTATTTTAAACTAGGAACAATAGCTATTAAATAGTATTAACTGTTTAATAGCTATCTAGTAAAAATAAACTGAAATTTACCTGTAAAATAAATCCTAACCTAAGTTACAATTACACCTAACACTACACTATACTTTAATAAATTATTCCTATTTAAAAACAAATACTTACCTGTAAAATAAACACTAAGATAGCTACAATATAATTAATAATTATATTGTAGCTATCTTAGGATATATATTTATTTTACAGGTAACTTTGTATTTATTTTAGCTAGGTAGAATAGTTATTAAATAGTTATTAACTATTTAATAACTACCTAGCTAAAAGAAATACAAAATTACCTGTAAAATAAATATATATCCTAAGATAGCTACAATATAATTATTAATTATATTGTAGCTATCTTAGGGTTTATTTTACAGGTAATATTTGTTTTTAAATAGGAATAATTTATTAAAGTATAGTGTAGTGTTAGGTGTAATTGTAACTTAGGTTAGGATTTATTTTACAGTAAATTTCAGTTTATTTTTACTAGATAGCTATTAAACATTAATAACTATTTAATAGCTATTGTTCCTATTTAAAATAAATTGAAAGGTACCTGTAAAATAAAAATAAATCCTAAGATAGCTAGAATATAATTATTATTTATATTGTAGCTATAATTAGGTTTATTTTAAAGGTAAGTATTTAGTTTTAAATAGGATTCATTTAGTTAATAAGAGTTATTTTATTTAGATTTATTTAATTAATATTTAAATTAGGGGGGCGTTAGGGTTAGACTTAGTTTAGGGGTTAATAATTTTATTACAGTGGCGGCGGTGTAGTGGGGGGCAGGATAGGGGTTAATAAATTTTTATAGGTGGCGACGGTGTAGGGGGGGCAGATTAGGGGTTATTAAATTTATATAGGTGGCGACGTGTAGGCAGATAGGGTTAATACATTTAATATACGTTGCGGTGGCTCTGGAGCGGCGGTTTAGGGTTAATATGTATAGAGTAGCTTGCGGTGGGCTCCGGGAGTGGCGGTTTAGGGGGTAATAACTTTATTTAGTTGCGGCGGTGTAGGGGGGACAGATTAGTGGTGTTTAGACTCGGGGTACATGTTAGGGTTTAGGTGTAGACAGCTCCCATAGAAATCAATGGGATGTCTGTCAGCAGCGAACTTGTACTTTCGCTATGGTCAGACTCCCATTGATTCCTATGGGATCCGCCACCTCCAGGGGTGGCAGTTTGAAAACCAGGTACGCTGGGCCGTAAAAGTGCCGAGCGTACCTGCTAGTTTTTTGATAACAGCAAAAGTAGTGAGAATGTGCCGCACTTGTGTGCGGAACATCTGGAGTGACGTAAGAATCGATCTGTGTCGGACTGAGTCCGGCGGATCGAAGCTTACGTCACAAAATTCTACTTTTGCCGTCTCAAGCCTTTGATAACTAAGGCGTATCAGCCTCGCCACAAATACGCTGCGGAATTCCAGCGTATTTGAGGTTTCGGCTTGATAACTAGGCCCCATGGACTCTTTGACGCTTCCATCTCTTTCTCGTGAAGAGATGGAGGAACTTGATGCAAATATCATGACAGAAGAAGTAGCCAACACTATAGACAATCTTCAAGCCGGTAAAAGCCCAGGTCCAGACAGCTTTAGTGCCAAATACTATAAATTGTTTAAAAACTTTTTTCACCACATCTAGCCTCGCTATTTTAACAAAATAGAGGACTCACAGGAATTTCCCCCCTCTATGCTTCTAGCACACATAACCACCATTCCAAAGCCAGGAAAACCTGCAAATCGCCCGGAAAAATTTAGGCCAATATCCCTTCTCAACGTGGATTTAAAAATTTTCGCAAAAATGCTTTCGACTAGACTAAACAAATTTTTGCCATCATTAATATCCCCTGACCAAGTGGGCTTTGTACCTGGCCGTGAGGCCAGGGACAACACCACAAAGGCCGCCCTTCTTTGAATTATGCACAGTGCAACAGCATCCCATCCATATTTATTTCAACGGATGCGGAGAAGGCCTTCGACAGGGTCAGCTGGACCTTTTTCCGAGCTACCCTGTCGAAGATGAATTTTGGTCAACATTTTATACATAGGTTTTCTCCCTTTATTCGGCCCCATCGGCACAGGTTCAAATTAATAATACTGTCTGACCACTTCAAAATAACTAACGGCACGCAACAAGGCTGTCCGCTTTCAACGTTACTATTTGCCCTTACTATTGAAGTACTGGCGCAGAAAAAAGAGATAATGAGAAAATCTCAGGAATTAAGATAGGGATCATGACCATAAACTTTCTTTATACGCAGATGATGTCCTTCTATCGGTAACAAACCCTTTGATCTCCCTCCCTGAAATCCTAAGAGAGTTTGAAGAATATGGTAAGGTTTCTAACTTTCATTTAAATCAAACTAAATCAGAAATTCTGAATATAAATCTCCCCCAAGCAGAGGTTTGTCAGCTGGCAGGCATCTGTAAACTATGCATACAGACCCGCACACTCAAGTATTTGGGGTGAATCTTACACCAAGGGTAGACTCCTTGTTTGAAGCTAATTACACTCATCTGATGTCCCAGATAGTTGGTGATCTTTCTTCATGGAAAAACAAAAAGGTTTCGTGGTTGGGTAGGATTGGAATAATAAAAATGAATATTCTCCCACGTATTCTATATTATTTACAGAAGCTCCCAATTTCTTTCCCAGCACAATACCTACAAAAATTACAGGGGAGGATAGAAGTTTATTTGGGGGGTCTAGACCAAGCATATCTAAACATACACTTTATTTACCAAAAGATAGAGGGGGCCTGGGAGTTCCTAACCTCCTTTTGTATAAGAAAGCTATTCACCTCCAACATCAAGTGGAATGGAGTAACAACTCAAAGGACAAAACATGGGTCCAGATAGGCAGGATACTTGTAGGGGTTCAGAACATGGGGTCCCTGGGGTGGACCTCCACAAAAACCAGACCTAAATCAATCAGCTCCTACCCGTTTCTGCAGGAATTCTTTTTTCAATGGACAAAATATTAATAGAGTATCCGCACATATCCTCGAACCCCTCCCCCTTGACTTCATTTGCTTATAACACATCATGTAAGGTTTTGGAAAATATCACTAGACAGCCAACTATGTTGAAAACACTCTGTTTATTACCTCACACTCCAAAACACTTGATAACCATAATGTACCATCTATTGACATCACATAAGGAAACTCCTTTGCCTACATATATTAGACAGTGGAATCATGAGTTGACGCCTCCTCTCTCGGAGAAGGACTGGCAAAAATATTCCACAATCACACAAAAGCATCGGTGTCTGCCAGAATCCTCAAATCTAAATATAAATACTTGTCCCGCTGGTATCTTACACCAGTTAAAATTAAAAAAAATATACAAACAATATGACGGGAGATGCTGGAGGGATGTGGGAGCAGGGCACTTTTCTCCACATATGGTGGAGCTGCAAACTAGTGAAGCCATATTGGCACTCGGTTCTTGACATGATATATTCCAAATTAAAAATCACACTGAATAGAAGTCCGGACCTCCTGCTCTTTCACGGCTTACCCAAGCTAGTTGACAAATCCAAAAACACCTCCTATATATGATGCTCAACGGTGCCAAATCCCTTATCCAAAAAAACTGGAAATCCATTAGAGTACCTTTGGTCTCTGATTGGGAGAATCAGGTTGAAAAATACTTACTGAGGGATGACAGAATGGAACTATATGATTACATGTCGGAACTTTGGAGACTCCCAATTGTGTAGTACCGTACACTTGACCAACTTACTTAGTCATTACGATGTCTGCTTACAACTCTTTTTCCCTTCCCCACACTCCCCCTCCACCCCCTCTTTCCCCCCCTTTATTTTTTTTTTCCTTTTTCTCCCCTCACTTTCTTCTTCTTTTCTTATCTTTGTTTCTTGCTCTATATTGCTATAATGAATATACTGAATACATTCGCCTAGATTAGAGTTTGGCGCTAAACGTCAAAAGCAGCGTTAAGGGGTCCTAACGCTGCTTTTACCGCCCGCTGGTATTTAGAGTCAGACAGGAAAGGGTCTACCGCTCACTTTCTTTCCGCGACTCGAGGCTACCGCAGATCCCCTTACGTCAATTGCGTATCCTATCTTTTCAATGGATTTGCCTAACGCTGGTATTTCGAGTCTTGGAAGAAGTGAGTGGTAGAGCCTCTACTGACAAGACTCCTACCGCCAAAAAAAGTCAGTAGTTAAGAGCTTTATGGGCTAATACCAGAACATAAAGCTCTTAACTACTGTGCTATAAAGTACACTAACACCCATAAACTACCTATGAACCCCTAAACCGAGGCCCCCCCCACATCGCCAACCCTATAACTTCGCCACCTACCTACACCTACTGTTACGGTACCAACAGGATACCAAGGTTAATACCAGATGAACAATGTCCTGCATAGGGAATCAGCAATTCACAACCAAGCCAGTTTTCAGGTTTAAAACAGAATGACATTTATTAAAGGCTAGATGCCTAGTATTTATACAGGTTTGACACCCCCCCCCCAGATGGGGGTTGAAAGACTGTTGTACATTACATGGAGGGAACAAGCCCTTTGACATGATACAATAGAATTATATTACTTAAACACTTCAACCACAAGACACTCTTGGCCCTTCTTATCACTTAGGCGTTTTCTCTCTGGAGGTGATCAAACAATAGAATGCTTAGCACTAATTAGATTATAGCTGGAGCCAGCAACTCTGTCTTTAGAAATTAGTTTCTTAGCTAACACTCATTAACTCCTTCAGTCCTGACAGAAGGGTCTGTCACATATCTCCCCCCTTGTGGAACACTCCGGCAGACCCGGCTTGACCCTTTGGCGGGTCAACCTGGGGATGACCGGACTAGGTGTGGTAGGCATGTCAGTTTGCCAGGACAATCCATCTGTATTCCCGTTATGAGAGAGAATTCCTGTCCATACAAAGAAGGGTTCAACTTCCTCAGTGCCCAGACTAGGGCTAAACAGTCCTTCAAAATCCCATCAGCTTCTTTACGAGTTTTCTGTACCTGCTCTTTATAGGTATCCACAATCCCTTCATACTGACATAGGGTGCCCTTGAGTTGCTGCACCTCACTATGAGCCAGCGTCAGCTTCTCCTCAAGTGTCGCTAAGTTTGTCTTTAAGGTTTCATGTCCCACTCTCAAGCTGGTGTTTTTTCAGTCTGTCGGTGCAGCTTGTCTAGCAGAGATTCACGTTCTAAACGTGCTTTTTCCTCTGCGCTCCTCTTCTCCTTCATCAGCGCATTGTAACGGGACCTCCACATATCAATAGCGGATAGAGATTTACTGAGCTCAGCGTCCGGGGCTTAGCAGCAGGTGGGTCAGTCTCTGCTGCACGGATCTGGCAGGGGTAGTCACAGAGTTAACATCAGCGGGACCCATAGGAGCGTAGGCAGAAACAAGGGGGGCCAAGTCATTTCCAAGAAGAACATCAGCAGGTAAGTCCTTCTTGACCCCCACATTCACAGGTCTAGCGCCCACTCCCCAATCCAAATGTACCCTGGCAACAGGTAGGCTGAACACATCACCCCTTGCTACCCTCACAGCCACAGTGTCTCCAGTGTACTGTTTCAAAGACACCAAGTTCTTTTGAAGCAAGGTCATGGTAGCACCAGTATCCCGTAGACCACTGACCTTCTTCCCATTCACTTTAACCAGTTGCTGGTTATTCCGGTGGGCAGCTTGCACAAGGTCTGCCTCATGTAGGATGCTCCAGCATTCTTGCGCCTCTACGTAGCGGGCCACAGGCTGTGGATTACGTGGGATTCCGCCGGCAGGTCTTCTTCAGGACTGCGCTTGGTTCGCTGCATTTAGGGGACACTCTGGTCTTTTGTGCCCTAGTTGCTTACATCCAAAGCATCGAATCGGTTGTGAGTAGCCCCGCAAATTGAACAGGGCTCTCTGAGGGTAGTTTCGTGGCCGGAGGCCGTGTGGTATAGCGGTGCGCCGGGGTTTGGTAACTGGCAGCTGCTGGGGTGACTGGGGTCTGTACTCCACTCTAGCAGGGGCTTAGTGGTAGCAGTGTCCAGTTTGCGGGCATCCGTATACTCATCTGCCAAGCGAGCCGCTTCCTGCAGGGTGGAGGGTTACGGTCCCGAACCCACTCTCGAACTCCTGCGGGTAACTTGTCGAAGCAATGTTCCAACAGGAATAGCTGCAGCACCTCTTCCCCAGATATGGCTTGGCACCCCGCTATCCAGTGAGCTGCTGTGCGGTGCACCTTACATGCCCACTCAAGGTAGGAATCTCCAGCTAATTTAACAGTGTCTCTGAAACCGCCTCCGGTATGCCTCCGGTGTAACCGCATACCTGGAGAGCAGAGCCTCTTTTACCGTATTATAATCCCTGACTTCCTCATCTGGAATGGCCCGAAAAGTCTCTCTGGCCCGGCCGGATAATTTTCCAGATAATATCGTGACCCAGTCCTCTGCGGGTACCTTGTGTAGTGCACATTGCCTCTCAAAATCCGCAAGGTACCCATCAATCTCTCCTTCTGTTTCCAGGAAGTTTTAAAAGCTGCAAAATTTACTTTTCTCTTTTCCATCTTAGTCAGTATTGTAATAATCCCCCTCTTCCTGAGGTTACTGGCTTGTGTAGTTGCTCTTCTGGGCGATAAGGTTCATTCCGTCGCTTGCCACCAATTGTTACGGTACCAACAGGATACCAAGGTTAATACCAGATGAACAATGTCCTGCATAGGGAATCAGCAATTCACAACCAAGCCAGTTTTCAGGTTTAAAACAGAATGACATTTATTAAAGGCTAGATGCCTAGTATTTATACAGGTTTGACACCCCCCCCCAGATGGGGGTTGAAAGACTGTTGTACATTACATGGAGGGAACAAGCCCTTTGACATGATACAATAGAATTATATTACTTAAACACTTCAACCACAAGACACTCTTGGCCCTTCTTATTACTTAGGCGTTTTCTCTCTGGAGGTGATCAAACAATAGAATGCTTAGCACTAATTAGATTATAGCTGGAGCCAGCAACTCTGTCTTTAGAAATTAGTTTCTTAGCTAAACACACTTAACTCCTTCAGTCCTGACAGAAGGGTCTGTCACACCTACCTACACTTATTAACCCCTAATCTGCCGACCGGACCTCGCCGCCACTATAATAAATGTATTAACCCCTAAACCGCTGCACTCCCGCCTCGCAAACACTATAATAAATAGTATTAACCCCTAATATGCCCTCCCTAACATCGCCGCCACCTTACCTACAATTATTAACCCCTAATCTGCCGTCTGCAACGTCGCCGCTACTATAATAAAGTTATTAACCCCTAAACCTAAGTCTAACCCTAACCCTAACACCCCCTAACTTAAATATCATTTAAATTAATCTAAATAAATGTACTATCATTAAATACATTAATCCTAATTAAAACTAAATACTTACCTATAAAATAAACCCTAATATAGCTACAATATAACTAATAGTTACATTGTAGCTATTTTAGGATTTATATTTATTTTACAGCAACTTTGTATTTATTTTAACTATGTACAATAGCTATTAAATAGTTAATAACTATTTAATAGCTACCTAGTTAAAATAATTACAAAATTACCTGTAAAATAAATCCTAACCTAAGTTACAAATACACCTAACACTACACTATCAATAAATTAATTAAATAAATTAACTAAAATTAGCTAAACTAAAATACAATTAAATATTTCTGTAAAGTATCTGTAATACAAACAAAACAAACACTAAATTACAGAAAATACATTTTTTTACAAGAAGTTTAAACTAATTGCACCTAATCTAAGCCCCCTAATAAAATAAAAAAGCCTCCCAAATAATAAAATGTCCTACCCTATTCTAAATTACAAAGTAATCAGCTCTTTTACCAGCCCTTAAAAGGGCCTTTGCGCGGCATTGCACCAAAGTAATCAGCTCTTTTACCTGTAAAAAACAATACAACCCCCCAACATTAAAACCCACCACCCACATACCCTACTCTAACCCACCCAAACCCCCCTTAAATAAACCTAACACTAACCCCCTGAAGATCTTCCTACCTTGAGTCGTCTTCACCCAGCCGAGCCGAATTCTTCATCCAAGCGGAGCAAGAAGATGTCCTCCATAAGGTAGAAGTCTTCATCCAAGCGGGGCAAGAAGAGGTCCTCCATCCGGTAGAAGTCTTCATCCAAGCGGAGTCTTCTATCTTCAATTTCATCCATCCGGAGCGGAGCGGAGCTATCTTCCAGCCAGCCGATGCGGAGCCATCCTCTTCAACCGACGGACTAACGACGAATGACGGTTTCTTTAAGGGACGTCATTTAAGATGGTGTCCCTCGAATTCCGATTGGCTGATAGGATTCTATCAGCCAATCGGAATTAAGGTAAGAAAAATCTGATTGGCTGATTGAATCAGCCAATCAGATTGAAGTTCAATCCGATTGGCTTATCCAATCAGCCAATCAGATTGACCTCACATTCTATTGGCTGTTCCGATCAGTCAATCTGATTGAAAATAAATAAATAAATAAATAAATTCAAATTTACCTAAAATAAATCCTAACCTAAGTTACAATTACATCTAACACTACACTATTAAAATTAATTACCAAAACTAAATACAATTAAATACAATTAAATACAATTAAATATAAAAAAACTATCTAAAGTAGTAAAGAAAATAAACACTAAATTACAAAAAATAATAAAATAATTACAAGTTTTTAAACTAATTACACCTAATCTAATCCCCCTAATAAAATAAAAAAGCCCCCCCAAAATAATAAAAAGCCCTACCCTATACTAAATTACAAATAGCCCTTAAAAGGGACTTTTGTGGGGCATTGCCCCGAAGTAATCAGCTCTTTTATCTGTAAAAAAAAGTACAATACCCCCCAAACATTAAAATCCACCACCCACACACCCAACTCTACTTAAAACCCACCCAATACCCCCTTAATAAAATCTACCACTAACCCTTGAAGATCACCCTACCTTGAGAAGTCTTCACCCATTCGGGCCGAAGTCCTCAACGAAGTCAGGCGAAGTGCTCCTCCAGATGGGCAGAAGTCTTCATCCAAGCTGGGAAGAAGAGGTCCTCCAGACGGGCAGAAGTCTCTCATCAAGACGGCATCTTCTATCTTTATTCATCCGGTGCGGAGCGGCTCCATCTTCAACATCCGACGCGGAGGATCCTCTTCAAATGAAGTCCAACTGAAGAATGAAGGTTCCTTTAAATGACGTCATCCAAGATGGCGTCCCTTGAATTCCGATTGGCTGATAGAATTCTATCAGCCAATCAGAATTAAGGTAGAAAAAATCCTATTGGCTGATTCAATCAGCCAATAGGATTGAAGTTCAACTATTGGCTGATCCAATCAGCCAATAGGATTGAGCTGGCATTCTATTGACTGATTGGATCAGCCAATAGAATGCAAGCTCAATCCTATTGGATGATTGCATCAGCCAATAGGATTTTTTCTACCTTAATTCCGATTGGCTGATGAATTCTATCAGCCAATCAGAATTCAAGGGATGCTAAAACTGCTCGTTAGCACCGCACCCCTGTTAACGCAAAACTCGTAATCTAGGTGATAGTTTTTTTAACTCTTTATTTTTTAAAGACACTTGTGGCATTCATTATATCAAGACATGTCATACAGTTACATCACATGATCATACAGTGGTACATTGATATTTAAGGAAAGGGAAAAAAAACATATTCTATCAGTTACACACTAACACTAAGGAAAATTATATATAAAAAAAAGTTTTATAATGGCTCAAAAATTTATGGTTTAAGGTGTTTGGTAAAAAAGGGCTGCAAAGGGCTATAACATAGCTAACATGACAAAATATTTGTGTGTCGGTATGTATATATGTATATATACATATATATGTGTACAGATGTTTTTATGTATTTATATGTGTGTATATAATACTGTATATATGTGTGTACACATGTTTTTATGTATATATATATATATAATATATTATATATATATATTACATTACATATAATCACATAATAAATATGTACATATACAGTATATATTATATATAATATTTATTATATATATATATATATATATACACATAAATAGATGTGCATTGGAGCCCTTTGCAGTCAAATTTTTATTCAATATAATATTTCAATATTCAATATTAATAATGTTTTTTAACTGTGTATTTACTGTAAATATTTCACATTCCAATCTACTTCACATAGGGGAACATGTTCCAAGTATTTTAAAAAAAGATATTCCTATATCCTTGGCACTAAATAATCTTCTATAATTATACCAGACTTCTTACAGCACTTCCAAGAGATTTAGGTTGTCTTTTATTTATTTATCTGTTCACGTGATCCCATACTGCCTCCATAATATTCAGATCTGGACTCTGTGAGTGCCAGTCCGGGACGGTCAGTGTTTTATCAGCTGTTTTTCTCTCCAAATATGATTTCACTGCATTACCAGTGTGCTTGTGATCATTATCATGCTGAAAAATAAAACCATTCCCAGGCGCTTTCCAGAAAGAATGGCATGATGAATTAAACCTGTCTGTACTTTTCAGCATTCATGATTCCTTCCTTTAGGACAATATCGCCAACACCACTAGCAGAAATGCAGCCTCAAACCAGGACAGACCCTACACCATGTTTTCACTGAAGGCCGCAAGCACTCATTCTTCCATCCCTCTTCAACTCTCTTCTCACATATTGTCGACGATTGGACCCAAAAATGTTGCTCTGCCTAATAAAGGTATAGCCTTCATACCGTGTCCCACCTTTTGTTTCTTTCTACATTGCACATTGAGGTTCAGTGAGGGGGGTCTCCTAGATGTTGCACCGGATATTTATTACTGACTTTTGTGAGTCACTTGGTTGTGCTTGTGCGGATCCCTTTGTTCACATATGTAATGCTCAAAAATGTCTTGCACCAAACCTGGTGTAATAGACCTTTTTCACAGCAGTCATTTTGACATGAAATAGTAGGACAACTACAGGTGTTTAGCAATGACCTTAATTAGGGTTTAGGTTTACGAGAAACTAGGTTTTTTTCTGAATTGTTTTTTTTTTCTGTTTTTTTTAATACTGCATACAAATATCCTGTATTTTCTGGTTGTGTTTTAATAAAGAATCTGATAAATAATTATATAAATGGTCATTATACCATTGCTAAAACAACAAATCTAATTGTGGCCTAAGACTTTTGCACAGTACTGTATCTAGAAATATTTATTTAAGAATAAATAGAAACATATTCTTCTATGTTAAGAACATTGGAAAAATAAATATTCATAATTTAGCATTCTTGAATAAATGCGGTCCAGTTAGAGCACAATTATGGGTTTTAGTTGTTTTTTTTGTTTGTTTTTTTGCAGTTTTTGCACTCTTTTGAAAACTATGGTAGAATATGTCAATGCAGTCCCATATTCAAATTTCAACTCTTGGCGCACCTTGGGTTTTCGCTCTCTGGCGTTAACATTTTACTTTTAAATTGTAATATGAGCACAATCCGATGTGTGCAAAAAGTTTACTTCTAGTGAAGTTAACGTGCTAGCAGTGGTCTAATAGTGCTTCACTCATAATATTGCCCTCAGTAGGGATACAATTGTAAAAATAATTGTCAACAAACTAATTTTAAGAATGAACTTTGGGCAAAATTAAATAAAATTCCTGTTAAGAAATTGTATTATTTTTACAATGCATGTTAATGCAATAATTAAATACCAAAACAATTGGAAATATAAGTGCGCATTATTTCTGACCTTGCTCTGTAATTAACATTTGACTATATTATCACAAAAATATTTTGACATCCACAAATCTTATAAACAAACTTTTAAAGTATAGATATGTAATACTTAATACTTTATGTAACTTTTATTTCAGTAATCTATCTACACACTTTTTAATATATTAGATCTCATCTTCTTTGTTTGCATATCCCTCATGAGAATTTTGTGTTCCCTTTAGAAAAGTAAACTTGTCAAAATTACAAATCATTATAACAATTAATGAAACAAAAAAAATTAACCTCTGAAGACTACATAATATTGTTTTTTATATTTTATACTCCTGAGGTTGATACAGAAATAAAAGTAAATTAGCCACAAGGGTGCTGGTGAAACCTCTAATCTTAAGGAACAGTATGTGTATTATTATCTTTATGCATTACAACTTCATAAAACTGACAAAATGAAAACTATTTCCACTAGTTTGGAAATATTAACAAATAAAAAGTAAAATACAATAAAATAAATCATTCATTCAATATATAAAAAAATTTGAAATTATTATGTAGTTACAACCAAATTATTCCAAACAGCAATATAATTTAATACTTTAAACAAGTCTGTACCTGTAAATGTATAATTTATGGAACTGGATCAAGTATGAAACCTTTATAAATTGACTTTCTGATATATCTATCTATTATATATCTTTCTCTCTCTAAAATATCTAATAGAGTGATATGTTATATGTATGTATATAATATATACATACAGTAGTACATATATATATATATATATTATATATATATATGTGTGTGTATATACAAGTCCAAACAGGTGCACTTACTATAGCCAAACCGACAACTGCCGGGGTGCTGCGTCCAAAGTATGTAAATGTCACTTATTCCTCTTGCAGAAGAAAAAATGCTGCACTCACCGGTTGAGAATGATACCTTTAATTCATCAATTCATCATCACATGAAAACCTCAAACGTTTCAGTACCCAGCTGGCACCTTTTTCAATGGGTAATATCAAAATGTGCAAATGTTCCCTAACAACCATACACACCCGTTCCCTATTAATACCTAATGTGTTATACATTTCCGGGTCAGCCAGCCTCATGTGTTTACACAATGTAGATTCCGACAGTTCAGACGCTTCTCCGTAAAACACATGGCTAATTAGCATAGCCTCTCCCACTCATGACGAGTAGCGGCTACGTCATCCCTGAATCCCTATCACAGTGTAACACCACAGCATAGCTAAACCCGGACCAATCTAAAAACATATCTCCTTCGCAGTGCGATCACATGGATTAAAACAATGTGTACATATATAATTATACTGCGGGCCTATCAATGTATTCTGCCCTAATGTGTTTTTCATTTCTGGATCAGCCAACACCGTGTGATAACTGTCGTGCAAATCATATTGTGATCCAAATGCTTCTCTGCAAGGCTCATGGCTAATTAACATAGCCTCTCCGACTCATGACGAGTAGCAGCCACCTCACGCTCAATATACTACAGCAGTAAAACACATCGGCGTGACTGAAGCCGGGCCAATCCAAAAACATCACACCTCCACAGTGCGATCAAGTAAATTAGAAAGTTGTAAATAAGTAAATATATATATATATACTAAAACCTGTAACTGTATTATATCTAACACATACACTAAATAAGTTAGAGACAAAGATGTCATTGTTTTGGACACAGTAGCCCCAATAGGATTGAATGTCCAGTTGGATTATAAGGTGTTCCTTTAGCCTGATGTGGCTATGATTGGACGATCTAGGTCCCATCCTAATTGAACATGAAATTAACAAATATGATCCTTATTTGAAGATTGACTATTACAAACTTGAATATGTGATGATATGTGAATACAACAGATGTAGTGTGTTATCCGCCTTTAATAGTTTCTACCATGCTGTATTAGACACAATGACATCTTTGTCCCTAACTTATTTAGTGTATGTGTTAGATATAATACAGTAACAGGTTTTAGTATATATATATATATAATATATTTATATATATATATATATATATACTTATTTACAACTTTCTAATTACTTGATCGCACTGTGGAGGTGTGATGTTTTCGGATTGGTCCGGCTTCAGTCATGCCGATGTGTTTTACTGCTGTAGTATATTGAGCGTGAGGTGGCTGCTACTCGTCATGAGTGGGAGAGGCTATGTTAATTAGCCTTGAGCCTTGCGGAAGCATTTGGATCACGATGTGATTTGCACGACAGTTATCACACGGTGTTGGCTGATCCAGAAATGAAAAACACATTAGGGCAGAATACATTGATAGGCCCGCAGTATTATATATGTACACATTGTTTTAATCCATGTGATCGCATACGAAGGAGATATGTTTTTAGATTGGTCCGGGTTTAGCTATGCTGCGGTGTTACACTGTGATAGGGATTCAGGGATGACGTAGCCACTACTCGACATGAGTGGAGAGGCTATGCTAATTAGCCATGTGTTTTACGAGAAGCGTCTGAACTGTTGGAATCTACATGGTGTAAACACATGAGGCTGGCTGACCCAGAAATGTATAACACATTAGGATATTAGGGTATTAATAGGGAACGGGTGTGTATGGTTGTTAGGGAACATTTGCATATTTTGATATTACCCATTGAAAAAGGTGCCAGCTGGATACCAAGACATTTGGGGTTTTCATGTGGTGATGAATTGATAAATTTAAAGGTATCATTCACAAGACCGGTGAGTGCAGCATTTTTTCTTCTGCAAGAGGATTAAGTGACATTATATATATGTACATATATATATATATATATTAATATATATATATACACAGTATCTCACAAAAGTGAGTACAACACCCTAACATTTTTGTAAATATTTTTTATATCTATTCATGTGACAACACTGAAGAAATTACATTTTGCTACAATGTAAAGTAGTGAGTGTACAGCCTGTATAACAGTGTAAATTTGCTGCCCCATCAAAATAACTCAACACTCAGCCATTAATGTCTAAACCATTGGCAACAAAAGTGAGTACACCCCTAAGTGGAAATATCCAAATTGGGCCAAAGTGTCAATATTTTGTGTGGCCACCATTATTTCCCACACTGCCTTAACCCTCTTGGGCATGGAGTTCACCAGAGCTTCACAGATTGCCACTGGAGTCGACTTCCACTCCTCCATGACGACATCACAGAGCTGGTGGATGTTAGAGAACTTGCCCTCCACCCCCTTCCATTTGAGGATGCCCACAGATGCTCAATAGGGTTTAGGTCTGGAGACATGCTTGGCCAGTCCATCACCTTTACCCTCAGCTTCTTTAGCAAGGCATTGGTCGTATTGGAGGTGTTTTGGGGTCATTATCATGTTGGAATACTGCTCTGCTGCCCAGTCTCTGAAGGGAGGGGATCATGCTCTGCTTCAGTATGTCACAGTAAATGTTGGCATTCATGGTTCCCTCAATGAACTGTAGATCCCCAGTGCCGGCAGCACTCATGCAGGCCCAGACCATGACACTCCCACCACCATGCTTGACTGTAGGCAAGACAAACTTGTCTTTGTACTCCTCACTTGGTTGCCGTCACACACGCTTGACACCGTCTGAACCAAATAAGTTTATCTTTGTCTCATCAGACCACAGGACATGGTTCCATTAATCCATTACCTTAGTCTGCTTGTCTTCAGCAAACTGTTTGCAGGCTTTCTTGTGCATAATCTTTAGATGAGGCTTCCTTCTGGGACAACAGTCATGCAGACCGATTTGATGCAGTGTGCCGCATATGGTCTGAGCACTGACAGGCTGTCGCCCCATCCCTTCAACCTCTGCAGCAATGCTGGCAGCACTCATACGTCTATTTCTCAAAGACAACCTCTGGATGTGCACTCAACTTCTTTGGTTGACCATGGCAAGGCCTGTTCTAAGTGGAACCTGTCCTGTGAAACCGCTGTATGGTCTTGCCCACCGTGCTTCAGTTCAGTTTTAGGGTCTTGGCAATCTTCTTATAGCCTAGGTCATCTTTATGTAGAGCAACAATTCTTTTTTTCAGATCCTCACAGAGTTCTTTGCCATGAGGTGTCATGTTGAACTTCCAGTGACCAGTATGAGAGAGTGTGAGAGCGATAACACCAAATTTAACACACCTGCTCCCCATTCCCACTTGAGACCTTGTAACACTAACGAGTCACATGACACTGGGGAGGGATAATGGCTAATTGGGCCCAATTTGGACATTTCCACTTAGGGGTGTACTCACTTTTGTTGCCAATGGTGTAGACATTAATGGCTGTGTGTTGAGTTATTTTGAGGGGACAGCACATTTACACTGTTATGCAGGCTGTACACTCACTACTTTACATTGTAGCAAAGTGTCATTTCTTCAGTGTTGTCACATGAAAAGTTATAAAATATTTACAAAAATGTGTACTCACTTTTTTGAGATTCTGTATTATATATTATATATATATATATATATATATATATATATATATATAATATAATATATATAAACAAAGCAAGTTGTACATTTTGTGTCAAAAATAATGCTATACAATATAATTGAATAACCATTTGCTATCCATATATGGTTAGGTTAAAATATCTGTAATACAGATAATGAACACATGAAACTGAGAGTACAAATATAATGACATTATTCCATTTTCATAGATTGGTACATGAATCTTAAAGGGACAGTCTATAGTATAGTATAATAATATAAAGGGATTATCTATCTTTCTGCTAGATTACGAGTTATGCGCGTTATAGGGAAATTAACGAATGCAACAATAGTTGCGTTATTTAATTCCCTATAGTGCAGCCATTACAAGTTTTGAAACAGCCGGCTTGTGCGTGCAATATGGTGTTTTTAAGCTCCATATCGCACACAATTCAAGCGCTGTTTTTACGTGCTTGTGCACGCTTTCCCCATAGACATCAATGGGGAGAGGGTCAAAAAAGTCTAACACCGGCGATCACGGAAAGAAAAGCTTTGTAACGCAGCCCCATTGATATCTATGGGGGAAAAATTAACGTTTAAACCTAACACCCTAACATAAACCCTAAGTCTAAACACCCCTAATTTGCCACCCCCGACATCGCCGACACCTACATACAGTTATTAACCCCTAGTCTGCCACCACAACATCGCTGCCACCTACCTACAGTTATTAACCCCTAATCTGACGCTCCCAATGTTGCCACTACTATATTAAAGTTATTAAGCCCTATTCCGCCACACTCCAACATTGCCTTCACTATATTAAAGTTATTAACCCCTATTCCACCGCTCCCCCTAACTTTAACATAATTAAAATAGAGCTAAACTAAAGTTACAAGTATTAACTAAATAAAACTAAATACATACTTACCTGTGAAATAAAACCTAAGCTAGCTACAATGTAACTAATAGTTATATTGTAGCTAGCTTAGGTTTTATTTTTATTTCACAAGTAAGTTTGTATTTATTTTAACTAGGTAGACTAGTTAGTAAATAGTTATTAACTATTTACTAACTACCTATTTAAAATAAATACAAGCTTACCTGTCAAATAGAACCTTAGCTGCCTTACACTAAAACCTAACATTACAAGAAATAAAAACGCTAAAATTACAAAAAATAAAAACCTACCATTATAAAAAATAACATACAAAATTATACAAAACAATAACAATTATTCCTTTTCTAATACCCTTAAAAAAAAACCTAATCTATAATAAACTACCAACAGCTTTTTTGCTACAAAAAAAAAACCCTAACAGTATACAAACCCCCATCCCCCAAACCCACAAAATAAAAATAAAGTAAAACCTAATCTACCCATTGTCATGAAAAGGGCATGTGTATGGACATTGCCCTTAAAAGGGCAGTTAGCTCTTTTGCTGCCCAAGCCCTAATCTAAAAATAAAAACCACCCCAAAACGAAAAAATACATTATACAAAATAACAAACAAATTATCAAAAATAATAAAAATTCTATTCTAATACCCATTTAAAAAAAGAAACTACCGCAAAATAAAAAACGTAATTTAGAACAAACTACCAATAGAAAAAATAGGAGACAAGCGAACAGAAAGTAGAGCACTCGAAAAGGGAGACTAGTATAAGTGGCTATTCAGTGGGTATATAATATTAAAACTTAACATTTATTATTAAAAAAAATGATAAAAAAACTACTATATAAGTAGTGATTAATACTTAGATTAAAACACAAACAAATAATAAACGGCTGTATATCCACAATGACCCAGAATGTATACCATAGAAACTCAGAATAGAGTAGGAGGGATTTTTAGGCACATATACACCAAAAAATGGTTCACGGATTGCACCAAAATCTATCTAAAAAAGAGGATTGACCTCAAACAAAATTATACTATCTAGTGCAATAATGGACCGGTGTAGGTCTGTCCAAAATATTCCCTATGACAAAATTAGTATAGTGACTAAGAGGGGAAGTGTAGGTAGCAAGATTCACATAGTCCATACATTCAGCATATTACACCGACCCATTTGTATAGGCAAGAGTGAAGTGTTCACAAACACAAATTAAACCAAAATTATATTGCAAGTCACATTTCACTAGTCAATGTGTTTATTATAACATATCTATAGAATCATATTACCTTTCATTGATCGTATTTTTGGTTTAATTGGTGTTTGTGAACACTTCACTCTTGCCTATACAAATGGGTCTGTGTAATATGCTGAATGTATGGACTATGTGAATCTTGCTACCTACACTTCCCCTCTTAGTCACTATACTAATTTTGTCATAGGGAATATTTTGGACAGACCTACACCGGTCCAGTATTGCACTAGATAGTATAATTTTGTTTGAGGTCAATCCTCTTTTTTAGATAGATTTTGGTGCAATCCGTGAACTATTTTTTGGTGTATATCTGCCTAAAAATCCCTCCTACTCTATTCTGAGTTTCTATGGTATACATTCTGGGGTCATTGTGGATATACAGCCATTTACTATTTGTTTGTGTTTTAATCTAAGTATTAATCACTACTTATATAGTAGTTTTTTATCATTATTTTTTTTAATAATAAATGTTAAGTTTTAATATTATATACCCACTGAATAGCCACTTATAACAGTCTCCCTTTGCGAGTGCTCTACTTTCTGTTCGCTTGTCTCCTATTTTTCTACATTTACTTGAACAGTGAGCACCCTCCCCTGGTATTACTAGTCTATACTTCATTCTATCAGATATTAGTATTATTGTCCCCAATTTGGGTGACTACTTTTATTGGTTAAATTGTGGTAAGCTAATACTTGACGGGGAATCATTAAATACAACTTCCATTACCACTATCCCTATCTTTATTATATAAACTACCAATAGCCCTTAAAGGGACACTCAAGTCAAAATTAAACTGTCATGATTCAGATAGAGTATGCAATTTTAAACAACTTTCCAATTTACTTCCATTAACAAAATGTGCACAGTCTTTTTATATTTACTCTTTTTGAGTCCCCAGCTCCTACTGAGCATGTGCAAGAATTCACAAAATATACGTATATGCATTTGTGATAGGCTGATGGCTGTTACATGTTACGGGGGAGTGGAAATAGACATAACTTTGAAATTTGTCAGAAAAAAAATCTACTACTAATTTCAGTTTAGACTAAGGGCTATTGCATTGTCTTTTTCATCATGCATTTGTTAATTATGCAAATCTACTGTATTGACTGGTCCTTTAAACACCTCTTTTACCTAAAAAAAATTACAAAGACCCACTAACATTACAAACCCCCACCCCCCCAAACCCACAAAATAAAAAAAACGATCTAAAAAACCTAGTCTACCCATTGCCCTGAAAAGGGCATTTATATGGGCAGCTCTCATTCTATTGGTTGATTCAAATAATCCAATAGAATGAGAGTTGCTTAAATCCTATTGGCTGATTTAAACAGTCAATAGGATTTTAGCAGCTCTAATTCCTATTGGCTGATTCAAATTTTTCAGCCAATAGGAATGCAAGGGACGCCATTTTGAAACGGCTCCCTTGCATTGAAGATTCAGTGTATGACGGCGACTGTATGAAGAGAATGCTCCACACCGGATGTCTTCAGGATGGACCCGCTCCACGCCGCCGGATCAAGATAGAAGATGCCGCCTGGATGAAGAAAGAAGAGGCTGCCTGGATGAAGACTTCTCGCTGCCTGGATGAGGACTTCACCGCCTAGATGAAGATAGAAGAGGCCATCTGGATGAAGACTTCTCACCGCCTGGATGAAAATAGAAGAGGACGTCTGGATGAAGACTCGTTCAAGCGGGGCTTCAAAAATTGTAAGTGGATCGTTGGGATTAGTGTTAGGTTTATTTTTAAGGTTTTTTTGGTGTTTTTTTTTTAGATTAAGGTTTGGGCTATTCCTAAACAAGCTAAATGCCCTTTTAAGGACAATGCCCATACAAATGTCCTTTTCAGGGCAATGGGTAGCTTAGGTTTTTGTTAGAGTTTTTTTTTTTTTTTGGGGGGTTGTTTGCGTGGTGGGTTTTACTGTTAGGGGCGTCTGTATTTTTTTTTTACAGGTAAAATTGCTGTTTAACTTAGGGCAAGGCCCTACAAAAGGCAATTTTAAGGGTTTATGGTAGTTTATTTTAGGCTAGGGGGGTAATTTTGGGTGGGCTTTTATATTTTTATAGGGCTATTAGATTAGGTGTAATTTTTTTTATTTTGGATCATTTCGTTTGTCATTTTTTGTAATTTAGTGTTTGTTATTTTTTATAATTTAGAGGCCTACTTATCAAGCCGTCAACTATGCTGCATTTGCCGGCACCAATAGGCTCGCCTAACATCACGGCCGTGGACCTGAATACGCTTTCCTTATTTATTAAAAAAGCTGTCAAAAAGCCGCGCACCAAGTACGGGGCGAACTGTTGTTAACTAGCAATCATCGATCTCACTGCTATTCAGCTTTTTCCCAACTTTATTTATACCCTGTCACTAAACACAAACACTATACTAAAATGTTTAACCCTATCCCGCCGCTCCTGGACCCCGTTGCAACTAAATAAAGTTATTAACCCCTATCCCGACGCTCCCAGAGCCTACAGCAACTCTAATAAAGTTATTAACCCTATCCCTCCGCTCCCGGAGCCCACCGCAACTCTAATAAAGTTATTAACCCCTATCCCGCTGCTCCTGGAGCCCACTGCAACTATATAAAGTTGTTAACACCTATCCTGCCACTCCCGGAGCCCTCCGCAACTAAATAAATGTATAAACCCCTAAACTGCCAGCCCCCCACATCGCCATAAACTAAATTAACCTATTAACCCCTAAACCTAACATCCCGCTAACTTTATATTAAATATTAACTCATCCCTATCTTATAATAAATTTAAACTTACCTTTAGAAGTATATTAAAATATATTAATCTATTAATTAACCTACCCTAACTATTATACTAAATTACATTAAACTATATTAAACTATTAATTAACCTACCCTAACTATTATACTAAAATGACATTAAACTATATTAAACTAATAATTAATCTACCCTAACTATTATACTAAAATTACATTAAACTATAATACATATTTAAACACCTAACCCTACTCAAATTATTTAAATCTACTATTAAATATTACTAAGTTACAAAAAAATAACAACTAAGTTACAAAAAATAGAAAACTCTAAGTTACAAAAAATAAAAAACACTGTTACACAAAATAAAAAATAAACTATCAATATTTAAACTAATTACACCTAATCTAAGAGCCCTATGAAAATAAAAAAGCCCCCCAAAATAAAAAAAAACTAGCCTACAATAAACTACCAATGGCCCTTAAAAGTGCCTTTTGTGGGGCATTGCCTCAAAGAAATCAGCTCTTTTACCTGTAAATAATAATACAAATACCCCCCAACAGTAAAACCATCACCCACAAACCAACCCACCAAATAAAAACCTATCTAAAAAAACCTAAGCTCCCATTGCCCTTAAAAGGGCATTTATCTCTGTTTCAGCCCAAACCCCTAATCTAAAATTATAACCCACCCAATAAACCCTTAAAAAAAACACTAACCCCCGAAGATCCACTTACAGTTTTGAAGACCCGACATCCATCCTCAACGATGTGGCAGAAGTCCTCAGCGAAGCTAGCAGAAGTCTTCATCCAAGCGGGCCAAATTCTTCATCCAGACAGCATCTTCTATCATCCGGTGCGGTGCGGCTCCATCTTCAAGACATCCGGCGCGGAGCATCCCTCTTCTTCCGATGTCTTCTGAACAACGAAGTTTCCCTTTAAAAGACGTCATCCAAGATGGCATCTCTTAGATTCCGATTGGATAGAATTCTATCAGCCAATCAGAATTAAGGTTGAAAAAATCCTGTTGGCTGATGCAATCAGCCAATAGGATTGAGCTTTCATCCTATTGGCTGATCCAATCAGCCAATAGGATTGAGCTCACATTCTATTGGCTATTCCAATCAGCTCAATCACCCAATAGGATTAAAGCTCAATCCTATTAGCTGATTGCAACAGGATGACGTCATTTAAAGGGAAGCTTCATTGTTCAGAAAATGTCAGAAGAAGAGGATGCTCCGCGCCGGATATCTTGAAGATGGAGCCGCTCCGTGCCGGATCGATGAAGATAGAAGATGCCGTCTGGGTGAAGACTTCTGCCGGCTTGGATGAAGACTTCGGCCTGCTTGGATGAAGACTTCTGCTGGCTTCCTGAGGACTTGCTTCATTGAGGACAGATGTCGGGTCTTCAAAACTGTAAAGGATCTTCAGGAGTTAGTGATTTAGTTTATCTGCTGGCTTCACTGAGGACTTCTGCCGCTTCATTGAGGACAGATGTCGGGTCTTCAAAAACTGTAAATGGATCTTCAGGAGTTAGTGTTAGTTTTTTTTTAGGGGTTTATTGGGTGGGTTTTAATTTTAGATTAGGGGTTTGGGCTGAAATAGAGCTAAATGCCCTTTTAAGGGCAATGCCCATCCAAATGCCCTTTTCTGGGCAATGGGGATCTTAGGTTTTTTTAGATAGGTTTTTATTTGGGGGTGTTGGTTGTGTGGGTAGTGAGTTTTACTGTTGGGGAGTATTTGTATTTTTATTTACAGGCAAAGAGCTGATTTCTTTGTGGCAATGCCCCGCAAAAGGCCCTTTTAAGGGCCATTGGTAGTTTATTGTAGGCTAGGCATTTTTTTTATTTTGGGGGGGGGTATTTTCATAGGGCTCTTAGATTAGGTGTAATTAGTTTAAATATTTGATAGTTTATTTTTTATTTTGTGTAACTTAGTGTTTTTTATTTTTTGCAACTTAGTTGTTAGTTTTTTGTAACTTAGTAATATTTAATAGTAGATTTAATAATTAGAGCACGGTTAGGTGTTTAAATATTTAATATAGTTTAATGTAATTTTAGTATAATAGTTAGGGTAGATTAATTATAAGTTTATATAATTTCATGTAATTTGGTATAATAGTTTGGGTAGATTAATTATTAGTTTAATATAGTTTAATGTAATTGTAGTATATTAGTGAGGGTAGGTTAGTTAATAGTTTAATATAGTTTAATTTAATTCTAAAGGTAAGTTTAAATTTATTATAATATAGGGATGAGTTAATATTTAATATAAAGTTAGCGGGTTGTTAGGTTTAGGGTTAATAGGTTAATTTAGTTTATGCAATGTGGGGGGGCTGGCGGTTTAGGGTTAATAGGTTTAATAAGTGGTAGTGATGGGAGGCCAGAGGTTTAGGGTTAATACATTTATTTAGTTGCGGTGGGCTTCGGGAGCAGCGGTATAGGGGTTAATAACTTCATTTAGTTGTAGTGGGCTTTGGGGAGCGGTGGGATAGGGGTTAATACATTTATTTAGTTGCGGCGATGTCTGGGAGCGGCAGGATAGGGGTTAAAATATTTATTTAATGGCAGCGGGGTCTGGGAGCGGCGGATAGGGGTTAATAACATTATGTAGGTGGGGGCGATGTCGGGGGCGGCAGATTAGGGTGTTTAGACTCAGGGGTTATGTTAGGGTAAACTCCCATTGATTCCTAGGGCATCCGCTGCCTCCAGGATGGCAGATTGAAAAGCAGGTATGCTGGGCCGGAATAGTGGCGAGCGTACCTGTTAGGAGTTTAATAACTAGCAAAAGTTGTCAGATAGTGCCGAATTTGTATTCGGAACATCTGTAATGACGTAAGCATCGATCTGTGTCAGATTGAGACCGGCGAATCGTATGTTACAGATTTCAACTTTTGCCGGTCTGTAGGCTTTGATAAATGAGGCAAATCAGGCTCACCACAATTACGCTGCGGAATTCCAGCGTATTTGCAGTTGACGGCTTTATAAATAGGCCTCTTAGTCTTTTTTATTTTTTGTAATTAGATACTTTGTCATTTTTAGAGTAGTGTTAGGATTTTTTTAATGTGTAATTTAGTTTTATGTAATTGGTAGTTAGTTAGGTTTTTTTTAGTTTAATAGATATTTGGCCTAGATTACGAGTTTTGCGTTAGAGGCTGTGTGGTACTAACGAGCAGTTTTGTCTCACCACTCACTTACATGCAGTGCTGGTATTACAGGTTTTTACAAACCCGCGTTAAAAGACAAGAAGTGAGTGAGGAGGAAAATTTTGCTCATTACCGAAATCCAATACCAGCACTGCTTAAGTCAGCGGCGAGCTGGTCGTACATGCTTGTGCACGGGGAGAGCCGGCTGAGAAAAAGTCTAACACCTGCAAAAAAGCAGCGTAAAACACAGTAACACAGCCCCATTGATTCCTATGGGGAAATAAAATTTATGTCTACACTTAACACCCCAACATGAACCCCGAGTCTAAACCCCTAATCTTACACTTATTAACCCCTAATCTGCTGCCCCCAACATCACCGACACCTACATTATTCTTATGAACCCCTAATCTGCTGCCCCAACATCGCCGACACCTACATTATATTTGTTAACCCCTAATCTGCCGCCCCCAATATCGCCGCCACCTATCTACACTTACTAACCCCTAATCTGCCTCCCCAACATCGTCGCCACTATAATAAACATATTAACCCCTAAACTGCTGCACTGCCGCCTCGCAAACATCAGTTAAATATTATTAACCCCTAATCTGCCATCCCTAACATCGCCACCACCTACCTACATTTATTAACCCCTAATCTGCCACCCCCAACGTCGCCGTCACTATACTAAATGTATTAACCCCTAAACCTAAGTCTAACCCTAACACCCCCTAACTTAAATATAATTTAAATAAATCTAAAGAAATTACTATCATTAACTACATTATTACTATTTAAAACTAAATACTTACCTATAAAATAAACCCTAAGATAGCTACAATATAACTAATAGTTACATTGTAGCTATCTTAGGATTTATTTTTATTTTACAGGCAAGTTTGTATTTATTTTAACTAGGTAGAATAGTTATTAAATAGTTATTAACTATTTAATAACTACCTAGCTAAAATAAATACAACTGTAAAATAAAACCTAACCTAAGTTATACTAACACCTAACACTACACTATAAATAAATAAATTAACTAAATTAACAACAATTAAATTAAATTAAATTAGCTAAAGTACAAAAACAAACAAACACTAAATTACAGAAAATAATAAATAAATTGCAAGATATTTAAACTAATTACACCTAATCTAATAGCCCTATCAAAATAAAAAAGCCCCCCCCCCCAAAAAAAAACCCTAGCCTAAACTACCAATAGCCCTTTAAAGGGCCTTTTGCAGGAAATTGCCCCAAAGTAATCAGCTCTTTTACCTGAAAAAAATACAAACAACCCCCCCAACAGTAAAACCCACCACCCACACAACCAACCCCCAAATAAAATACTATCTAAAAAAACCTAAGCTCCCCATTGCCCTGAAAAGGGCATTTGGATGGGCATTGCCCTTAAAAGGGCAGTTAGCTCTTTTGCAAGCCCAAATCCTAACCTAAAAATAAAACCCACCCAATACACCCTTAAAAAACTCTAAAACTAACCCCCTGAAGATCGACTTACCGGGAGAAGTCTTCATCCAAGCAGGGCCGAAGTTCTCAACGAAGCCGGGAGAAGTCTTCATCCAAGCCGGGCGAAGTGGTCCTCCAGACGGGCAGAAGTCTTCATCCAAATGGCATCTTCTATCTTCATCCATCCCGCGCGGAGCGGGTCCATCTTCAAGACATCCGACGCAGAGCATCCTCTTCATCCGACGACTAAAGATGAATGAACGTACCTTTAAGTGACGTCATCCAAGAATTCTATCAGCCAATCAGAATTAAGGTAGAAAAAATCCTATTGGCTGATGCAATCAGCCAATATGATTGAGCTCGCATTCTATTGGCTGATTGGAACATCCAATAGAATGCAAGCTCAATCCTATTGGCTGATGTAGTTAATTATAGTAATTTTATTTAGATTTATTTTAATTATATTTAAGTTAGGGGGTGTTAGGGTTATGTATGTTAATACATTTAGTATAGTGGCGGCGATGTTGGGGGCAGCAGATTAGGGGTTAATAAATGTAGGTAGGTGGCGGCGATGTTAGGGACGGCAGATTAGGGGTTAATAATAGTTAACTAATGTTTGCAAGGTGGGAGTGCGGCAGTTTAGGGGTTAATATGTTTATTATAGTGGCGACGATGTTGGGGAGGCAGATTAGGGGTTAATAAATATAATGTAGGTGTCAGCGATGTTGGGGGCAGCAGATTAGGGGTTCATAAATATAATGTAGGTGGCGGCAGTGTCCGGAGCGGCAGATTTGGGGTTAAAAATGTTATTTTAGTGTTTGCGATGCGGGGGGGGGGTTCTCGGTTTAGGGGTTAATGGGTAGTTTATGGGTGTTAGTGTACTTTTTAGCACTTTAGTTATGAGTTTTATGTTACGACGTTGTACCATAAAACTCTTAACTAATAACTTTTAAATGCGTTAGGACTCTTGACAGGGTAGGGTGTACTGCTCACTTTTTGGCCTCCCAGGACAGACTCATAATATCGGTGCTATGGAAGTCCCGTAGAAAAAAAGACTTTACGAAGTTTACGTGTTGTTTTGCGGTAAGGCCAAAGAAGTGTGCGGTGACCCTAAACTTTCAAGACTCGTAATACCAGCGGGCATAAAAAAGCAACGTTAGGGCCTCAACGCTGCTTTTTTACGCTAACGCACAACTCGTAATCTAGCCGTATGTTTGTTAGTTTAAACTTAGTTCTTTTAATTTGACAGGTAAGTTTTAATTTAATTTAAGATAGGGAAATTGTAATTTTTTTTTATTTTTTTTTATTTATTTATTTATTTTTTTTAATTATTTTTATTGAGGACATAAAAAAAAACATACATTATAAAGTTATAGACATGTCATAAGTTGGGATCCATAAATCTTAGCAAAGATAGATATATAAATTTATAGTCCTCGATTTTTTTCCCTTATTTGGTATAGTGGGTCACTTTTGGACCTTTCAGAGTGAAAAAAAAATAAAGTCCGGGGGATGTAATAATAACAAAATTAAAAGAAAAAACAAAAAGTCAGCATCCTGCTAAAATGAGAACATTACAGATGTATTAGAGACAAGTTATAATCCAGATGCTGGGGCTGGAGCTAAACACAGTACATACATAAGGCACATCGCCACAAATCATTAACCATAAAACAGTTATAATAGAGAACAATACGAACCTCTATTGTATAGGAGCAACATTAATAAACAGCTATGTGTGCAGTTTTTACCATCTTTCTAGGTAGTTAATACATAATCATATTCATGTTAGATGGTCTATGATTTCAGATCTGAGGTATAGCTTAGGGTTACTGTATACATAAAACAAGCTGACAGGGTGATATCTGTATGTAAAAAGCTGTACTATTAATTCATGTATATGTCTAGGGTTGGCTAAGCTAACTTAGGCGCGGTATTCTGTGAATTTTATGTCTGTCCCGTGGTCCCGGCCGTAGACCACTAGATCAAACTATCAAAACTGCACCGCCATCTTATTTAGAATATCCTAGATTCTGGAGGCCCGCCTTCTGTACGAGGAAAGCTAAGTTTTGCCCGGGAGACCCCCAAACCCCCAGAGCTCACTACTGTCAAGTGTAAAGAAGAGCGAGGGCATGTTGCTGTACAGCCTTTTATACATGCAAGGTGATAACGTCTGCTAACATTATTGCCTAGAAAAAGGGCTTTACTCCACCCTTCCATTGTGTATTAAAAAAGGAAAAAACTATAGTGAATTTGTATGTAGAAGATTGAAAACATAATAAAAAACAGTGCCCTCCAAACAACCACCAATTCCCATACACATATATAAAAACTTTCTAAGAACTGAACACAATTTTTATTTTTAATCTCTACCAGAGCTGAGATACTTAGCTAAAGTCCCAAATATCTCCATTTTATGTATACTGCACGTCTTCTGCTAATCGACAGCAAACACCCATGTTTGAAGCCCCTTCTTGGTTTTAATCCTGGCGCGGTTAGAAATAAGCTGGGTTTTCTTCTGCACTGTACTTTGAGATCTATATCTGCCTGAATGGGTTTCTGGAGGATCGTTAGAGATCAAGAGATTTACTGCTTCAGGGATCGCGGACTCCCCGGAGCTCCCCCCTGGACTCCAGGGCAGTTCCACCGACTCCGGCTCAAATCTAGTCTGGTCAGGCAGACTTGAAGTCTCCGGTTTATAGCCAAGAGGTTTCTCTGCGCCTTCTTTGAAGCCTTTACTGCTGCGACTTATTACTGTAGCTGTTCCGGGCGCCATCTTCGCTTGGTAGGTGCGTTGCTGGGTTTCAACTCTCTGAACTAAGTGTGTATGTGTTTCTTTTGAGCCGCTCCGAGAGACTCCTTCTATGGTTCTAGTCAGAGCCGCTGGGGTAGATAGAGGTAATGGGATGCTGTCCTGTGGCAGGGGCTCTCCTTTTCTCTGTGTGTTAGGCTCACTGACCCTCATAGGATTTGTATGTGATTCAGGCCGTTTATCTTTGGGCTGCAATTTAGGTTGCGCTGAATCTGCAGCGTCAGACAGCCTTTCTGTAAGGAGTTGTAATTCGCTCTCTGACAGCGCCTTCTCTATCAAGGGCATAAAGAGGTCTTCCATCTTGGTAAGGATCTCGTCCCACCTATCAGTAAGAGACTTGTCTCGCATTTTAGCTGTAGGGCTTAGTAGCAAGGTTGTATCGTGCTGCTTAGAAGTCCACTGTCAGCGTTGTAGATCAGGCTGATATGCCGACTCTATTCAAAAGCACAAATAGCTCCAGCCGTACACCCCAGAAGAATCCGGGGGGGAGACGCTGCCTGCAAATATGCCATCACTACAGGCCTCTAGAGTCCTTTTCCCGCCCTGGGGTCATCAATACAGCCAACTGAATTTTTTTTTGAATGCTTTGTCTTGTATTTACATGAAACCAGTCATGGAAGCTCACTTTGCTGTAACTATCGAACTATTACCGGCAAATTAATAGCTCTTCACCCGGAGCTCAAGAAATGTGCGACCGCTCAAGGTCGCTGCTTGGACACGCCCCCGGGAAATTGTAATTTTAATCTAAAGTTAGGGGGGCATTAGGTTTAGGGGTTACTATTTTAATTTAATTTAGTTTGTTGCGATGTGGAGGGCTTTCGGTTTAGGGGTTAATAGTTTACTTTAGTATATTTTGTTGTGGGGGGCTTGGGGTTTAGGGGTTAATAGGTTTATTATAGTGGCAGCGGTGTAGAGCTTAATAACTTTTGTACAGTGGGGGCAATGTGGGCGGACGGCAGATTAGGGGTTAATAATATTTAAATAGTGTTTGCAATGTGGGAAAGCGGTGGTTAAGGGGTAATAACTTTATTATAGTGGTGACGATGTCGGGGAGCTGCGGAATAGGGGTTAATAATTATTTTTAGTGGCGGCAATGTCAGGAACAGCAGATTAGGGGTTAATAAGTTTAATATAATATTTGTGATGCAGGAGGGCCTCGGTTTAGGGGTTAATAGGTATTTTATGGGTGTTTAGTGTACTTTGTAGCAGTTTAATTATGAGTTTTATGTAAAAAGTGTGTGTGCGTGTGTATGTATCGGGGCCCTTTATAGATTCTCGCACTGGGGCCCTGAAGTTTCTAGTTACACCTCTGATTATGATCACTCACAAAACACATTTTCTATATCTCCCACAACTGATATATTTCTATAGTTGCAGAAATTAAAAATATTGTGATCAATGTATATATATATATATATATATATATGGTAGATGGTATGGTAGATGCTGCTTGAGTGGGAGTGCACTCTTTTCTGCAACTGCAATATATATATATATATATATACACACATACATACAAAATAGTACATCTCCTGTGGGTGTATTATGACAGAAATAACTGTAAGTTATAAAATCTCCCTCCCTTCCACTCAATAAATTATTGCATTTACTGATGTGATTCTACAGGTAAGGTGTTTGCTCTCTGCTTGTATGATTACTGCTGTAAAGCAAACAAATGTAATATTTGAAATGTTGTGTTGAGAAACACTGTAGGTCCTTTATTTGGAAGCAGATTTAGAAGATATGGGTAACTTAAATACATTACGATGATTATTGGATTTGGATTTGGTACCGTTATTTCCAATGGGAACAGCTAATATAATAGACAATTAATATTAACAAAAAGCTTAAATTACAGGATTCAAACAATTAAAAGAACCAATTTTTGGATGTTAAAAGGACATAGAAATCCTGTATGACTAAAGTCCAGCATTTAGTGCCTGTCCGGCTGTCTCTAACATCAGTCATTAGTAATATTACAGGATTGGACAGAGGATAATGGGCAAATGAATGGTAAGACCACCCCCCCGTACATCATTACAGACAAAGGAGCTTATTAAAGTGAATGTAAATTTTCCATGAATCAGTGACCAGTTTTTAAAAATACTATAAAAACAGGGGCCCTTTCTATTCATGAAATTTTACATTGCAGCGTATTTTTACAAATCCTTACCTTTCTCTTGTGCAAAGCCGGATCACCGATCCCCCACCTGCTTCACCTGCTTCTCCTGCTGTACTTACACAGCAATGACAAAACCGACTTCCTCCAATCACGGAGTGGCCTCAAGAGATGGACGCTCTGGGGGGAAGTCATAATTGGAGGAAGCCGGTTTCGTCATTGGTGACGTATGTACAGAGGAACTGCGGACGGGGGATCGGCGATCTGGCTTTGCACAAGGGAAAGGTAAGTATTTGTAAAAATACGGTGCAATGAAAACTTTCATTAATGAAAGTGCCCCTGTTTTTAATAGTATTTTTAAAAACTGGGCACTAATTCATGAAAGTTTACATTCACTTTAACCAAACAATATACCTCCTTCCCCCCATTCCTGCACTTTTGTTTGCGCCAAATAGCATAAACAAATAGATTTCCTCAAGCATTTTTATTTCTTTTTATTTTGTCCAATAATGTATTTGACTTTGTATATAAAATAATTCACTGAATCAGCAAAATTCAGAGGAATTTGCATTTGTCCGAAACCCAAATACACATCTCTAGTCTAAAGATTAAGGGGCATATTTATGATTGTGCAAGCGGACATGATCCGATATAGCAGATCATGTCCGCTGCACATCGATAAATGCTGACAGCATACGCGCTTGGCATTTATCATTGCACTAGCAGTTCTGGTGAGCTACTGGTGCAATATTGCCCCCTGCAGATTCACGGCCAATCGCAGCTAGCAGGGGGTGTCAATCAACTCGATCGTATTTGATCGGGTTGATTTCTGTCCGCCGTCTCAGAGCAGGCGAACAGGTTATGAAGCAGCGGTCTTTAGAACGCTGCTTCATAACTTCTGTTTCCAGCAAGCCTGAAGGCTCGCCAGAAACACGGGGCATTATAAATATGCCCCTATGCATTTATTTAATTCAATAGATTTCAAGCAGGATTCAGTACTTTTATGTCTTTGCTCATAAAATGTATATGCATTGCCGCATTGTCAGATGAGATCCTTCATGGTCACACAAATAATAATAATAAAGATTTTGAATGTTTCAGTTATCCTCTGCCCCTGAGCTTATATTCTGATAATTGCTGTAGTATGTACAGTTGATCATCAGTGAAGACTATTACCTTCATGTATTAAACAACGTGCAGTCAAGTTTCCCAACATGAGAAGTTGTCCGCACACCATCACCGCATAGGGGCAGTGGATCCTGTGTGTCCGCTTCCTGTATGTATCATTATGCTCTCTGATGAGTGCGTAATGCTCAGCCCTTCTCTCGCTCGAGAAAAGAGTCTGTTAATCACCCCAAGGGTGATTTCTCTCATTTAAAGGGACATACAAACTCAATTAATGTTATTTTATATATGTGTAATATATCATACATCTACATAACAATATACGTGTTTAAGCATTTAAAATTGTCATTTTGTTAGGACAAAGTTAATGAATTTACACCCCTTCTACTAAGCCTCTTGATGAGGTTTTATATGTTTATGTTATCAGTTAGGACCAGATAATATGATCTCTATGTTGCATTTTGAAGAGTCATTCTAATGAAGACAATTACAGTTTGCAATATTATGTGCATAATAATAATAATAAATATTAGGGGCTATATTTATCAAGCTCCGTATGTAGCTTGATGCCCCATGTTTCCGCTGCTCCATAACCTATCCGCCTGCTCTGAGGCGGCGGACAGAAATGAACCTGATTGGATATGATTGATTTGATTGACACCAATTGGCTGCAAATCTGCAGGGGGCGGTATTGCACCAGTATTTCACAAGAACTGCTGGTGCAATGATAAATGCTGAGAGCGTATGCTGTCAGCATTTATCGATGTGCAGCGGACATGATCCGCTATATAGGATCATGTCCGCTTGCACCATAATAAATAGGCCCCTAGGTCTCAAGGATCCTGAAATTATTATTATTCTTTAACAGTTAGATGTTTCAAGCATTTAATGAACACACTAAAAACTCATTTAAATTATTTCCAAATGTCTTTATTTCAATACACCAAAAATATAACTCACAATATAACCCCTAAGTCCCACACTCAAATAAACTAAATAGAATGAGATAATATATATATATATTTCCTGCAGTCTACATAGGAGGATTAAGGCTTAAGAGATTTAAAATGTGATGCTACAATTTGGGCTGCATGTACTTTGGAGTCCTTGAGCTGCAGGCTCACTCTCACCTCTGAAGCCCTGCTCTGGGTTGGTTACTCAAGAGCAGAAGGTTGTACTGCACAAGAGAATCCTTGTGCTATAATAACTGCAAGCATTGGGAGTTCAGTGTCCGCTGCCCACTCCCTGTGAAGACACGTGAAAAGATTCTTTAGTTCCAGACTGGGGCTGCAAAGATCAAACAGTGAGCTGTCTAGCTTTATCATTTGAGGACCTTCACTCTCATCTTTATGTAAGGAGAGAACGGGATCAATCTCCATTGTAGAACTACAGACATGTGCATAATAATCTTCTGTTTGTAAGCCAATTGTTGTAATATTGAGTACTGTGAAACTGATATATATTACATCTAGAGTTTCTATTTAATGGCAAGATTTGGAGATGTTTACTTCTTTGGAAAATGATATTGAAACGGGATGATTAAAACATTTTTCTCCGTTAAAGGAGAATGTTTGTGTTACCATTCTTGTTTTGTGTGTAACAATACTGCTCTATCTATATCCTTTTTAACTTGACTGGTATACCCCTTTAATTAAAAGGACATAAAACAAGTTGAGATAGAGACAAAATATAATAATATGTTCATTAATTACTTTACCTGCAAATTTATACTGCAGTGCCTCACCATTAACCCTTTCTTTTAATTGTCTGAATTGTACAGCTCTAACTCCCCCCACACAATTCCTGTTATGGCTGTAGTTTCTTGCCACAGGGTCATCAATATTACAAATTTTGCAGAAATTTACAATACAGCTTACCTCAGTTTGACATCAAAAACATTACTACATTTCTGTGCCCTAGATGTCAATTTTTATAGGTATACAAATAAATAAAATATATATATACAATTATAGGAGACAAAAACAGTAAATATGTTTCCATTGACATGTCTCCTTTAGAATAATGATGTTGAACTTGACTAGAGCTGCAACAACTAATCGTCATAATCGATAATAATCGATTATGGAAATAGTTGTCAACAAATCTCATAATCGATTAATCGATTAGTTGGTTTGCAATTAGTTGGTCTGTGCACAACACCAGCTGCTTTACTCCAGTGAGCTCCTGCACATGGTATTGTGTTTTATGGTTATGTCCTTAGCCTAAAGGACGTCTACAGACGTCTATGTTTATAACTACCCCTGGCTTATGTGCAACCCAGATATAATAGTCATCATTTGTATTGTTTATATTAAATCAGGTGATTTGGAACTATGCTTTTCATGATATAGTACCGAGCTTGTAATTTACACCTAGCTACTAGATTGATGGGAGTTATTTAAATTGATGTGCACTATTATCTGTTTGCACAATTATTAGCGTATTGCTTGTTATTGCTGATTATATGTACTGTATAAATAAATGTGTAAGGCTTTGTCCTGTTATTGATATATAGTCCTTAGCGCTTTTGATTTGTTTTTTATTGTTTTTTTAGATTTTTAATATATTGTGATAATATGTACCAGATTCAACCTATATGTATATATCTGTTATTTTTAGAGCAGACTAGATATTTCCCCCTAACATTATAGCTGGTTATTTACCATTGCATATAGATAAATTCAAGATATTTTTTATGTAAGAATGAAGTCAAGGGTTACTTTATTGAGAGGCCCCTTGCCAAGGTGAAAAGCCATTTGCATTGGTGAAGAGCTAACAAAGATAAATATCCCACTTTGGTGAAATTGGCAAAACCCTACTTATACATCTCAAGCACCTCAACACCATCTTAGTGCCTTTTTTCTGCTGCAGGAAATATAGCTGCAGAGAACCAGCCTTAGACAGAAGCATGTGGACATGTTGAGATTTTTGCATTTCAATGCAAAGTTTCTGAAAGAGTGAATAACAGAATGTTATTAACAGTGATAGTCTCTTTCTAGTTCTACCTCTTTTCAAACAGGTTTTGTTTTTGTTTTGTTTAATTATAAAACTGTGCTCTGCTGCTTAAAAATTGGACAAACAGTTGTGTTAATGTAAAGTTTTAGTCTGAAGTTTATATTTGTAAAACTCAGTATGTAGATTTTATTTAAAATATAGGAAACAATTATTGATTCTTTTTTTATCCGATTAGTCGATTAATCGAAAAAATAATCGGCCGATTAATCGGTTATGAAAATAATCGTTAGTTGCAGCCCTAAACTTGACTGATGGAAAACCAAACATCTGCCATACACTTTCATCTTTCAGCATTTTTAGTTCCCACAGAGAATGAACCTCTCATTTCAGTTGTATTTTTTATTATATACTTTATTGGAGTTCTAGGAAATCTAATTATAATTCTGGTTGTATGTAAGGATAATCACTTACATACACCCATGTATATATTTCTTTGTAACCTTGCATTTGTGGATATTTGTTTCATTACCTCTACACTCTCTAAACTGATGGACATTTTACTATCTGGAAGCCACTTAATATCTTTCATCAACTGCTTCATTCAAATGCATTTTGTTATATTCTTTTCAAGCACAGAGGTTATCCTGTTATCATCAATGGCGTATGACCGCTATGTTGCTATATGCAATCCCTTAAAGTATCAACTTATTATGAATATGGAAAAATGTGTTCACATATTGGAAGGTACTTGGTTGGGTGGATTTGGAAATGCATTATTTCTCACTGGTTTTGCTTCAACATTACTGTTTTGTAACTCTTATAATATACAGCAGTTCTACTGTGATGTCAAAGCTTTGACTAACATCAGCTGTTCCAGCAGACGTTTCCAAATTATAATCTTTGTTGAAGCATTGTTTGGATTTTTTCCATTCTTCATTAGTTTTGGATCTTATATAAAAATCATTTCAAGTATATTGCACATTAAGACCACAAATAGCAGAAGAAAAGCTTTCTCAACATGTACATCACATCTCACTGTCCTTATTATATTCTACAGTACTATTCTAAGCGTATACTTAAAGTCACCAAAAGAAAACTCAGTGATATTGGACCAAGTATTTTCTATTCTGTATGCGGCTGTGACTCCTATGTTAAATCCTCTTATATATAGTCTAAGAAATAAAGATGTAAAACATTCTCTGATGAAGATTCTAGCAGTGAACTCAAATTAGGAACGTAATGTTTACAAAAACTTTCTGAATATTGTGTGTGTGTGTGTATATATTAGTAAAAAGTTATTTTAATTTAATTGAATGTGAAGCATGTCTTCATATGATATTATATTATTTTAAAACTACTGGTAAAGTCCATGGGCAAAAATGTTTAATGAAATAAATATACCTATCCTTCTAACCACCTATCCTTCTATCCCTCTATCCCTATCCCTCTGTCCCTCTATCCATATCCCTCTGTCCGAATCCCTCTATCCCTATCCCTCTGTCCCTGTCCCGATCCCTCTGTAACTATCCCTCTGTAATTATCCTTCTGTCTCTATCCCTCTGTAACTATCCTTCTGTCCCTATCCCTCTGTCCCTATCCCTCTGTTCCTGTCCCTCTGTCCCTATCCCTCTGTTCCTGTCTCTCTGTCCCTATCCCTCTGTCCCTATCCCTCTGTCCCTATCCCTCTGTCCCTATCCCTCTGTCCCTTTCCCTCTGTCCCTGTCCCTCTGTCCCTATCCCTCTGTCCCTATCCCTCTATCCCTATCCCTCTGTAACTATCCTTCTGTCCCTATCCCTCTGTCCCTATCCCTCTGTTCCTGACCCTCTGTCCCTATCCCTCTGTCCCTGTCTCTCTGTCCCTATCCCTCTGTCCCTATCCCTCTGTCCCTATCCCTCTGTTCCTGTCCCTCTGTCCCTATCCCTCTGTCCCTGTCTCTCTGTCCCTATCCCTCTGTCCCTATCCCTCTGTCCATTTCCCTCTGTCCCTTTTCCTTTGTCTCTATCCCTCTGTCCCTGTCCCTCTATCTCTGTCCCTCTATCCCTATCCCTCTGTCCCTATCCCTCTGTCCCTATCCCTCTGTCCCTTTCCCTTTGTCTCTATCCCTCTGTCTCTAGCCCACTGTGCCTATCCCTCTGTCCCTATCCCTCTGTCCCTTTCCCTCTGTCCCTTTTCCTTTGTCTCTATCCCTCTGTCCCTGTCCCTTTATCCCTTTCCCTATATCCCTATCACTCTGTCCCTATCCCTATGTCCCTATCCATCTGACCCTATCCCTCTGTCCCTATCCCTCTGTCCCTGTCCCTCTGCCCCTGTCCCTCTGTCCATATCCCTCTGTCTCTATCCCTCTGTCCCTTTCCCTCTGTCCCTATCCCTCTGTCCCTTTCCCTCTATCCCTGTCGTCCCTCTGTCCCTATCCATCTGTCCCTATCCCTCTGTCCCTATCCCTATGTCCCTATCTATATATCCTTATCCCTTACATATACCTCTGTTCCTATCCCTCTGTCCCTGTCCCTCTATCCATATCCATATGCACCTGTCCCTATCCTATATCCCTCTGTGCCTATCCCTCTATTCATCAGTCCCTATCCCTCTGTCCCTATCCCTCTATCCCTATACCTCTGTCCCTATCCACTTATCCCTGTCGCTATCCCTTTGCCCCTGTCCCTCTGTCCCTGTCCCTTTCCTTATCCTTCTGCCCCTATCCCTCTATCCCTATGCCTGTCCCTATCCCTCTGTCCTTGATCCCACCTCAAACAGCTCTCTAACCCCCCCTAACTATCTTAGGTACTAGCAGCCGTCTGTTTTTGATTCTTTTTTTATTTTTTATTTTTCTGTAGGGTAGTGGTCCCACCACCTCCCCCCTTCCCCAATCACCATTTAGTCCCCCCCCCTCACTCCCAAACCCCTTTTCTGTAGTGTAGCCTCCCACTCCCTCCCCCCTCCGCTGCTGAGCTGCCCACCCGCCTCCTGCCCACACCTCCTGCCGGCACCAGTAGAAGATCGTTACAGACGTTGACACACACAGTAACAATCAGGGATCTGCCCTCATATGGAGGCGGAGCACCGATCGCGCTCTGGCTCCATATGCGGTAGATGCCTGAAGCTTCAAAAGCTCCAGCTCTCAGCTGTAACATAACAGCTGGGAGTGCTGTGGCTTTCTAAAGCTGCCTCGCGCTGTAGGGATTTGGCTGTGCACGCAACCTACAATGGCGACAGATGCGTTACAAACACGATTATAGTATAGATTTCTAAATTCTAATTATTCAAAGCACTGTTTTGGCAGATTAAAGCATATAAATATACAGAGAAATAAATATCCTTATCCAAATACGAAGTAGGCAGATTCTCTTAAAGGGGCAGTAAACACCTTAAAATACAAGACATTTGTGCCATATTGCTATAGAAAAACGTATTAGCTAAATGTTTTTAAAACAAATTAATTTCCTTTTCAACTGCAATTGTTTTTTAATAGCCAAACTACGCCCTGTATTTGTCTTATTTGGAGAAGAGAATCCTTATTCAGTCCGTGGACAACAAATATAGTCACTGTTATAAGGATAGTATAAAATGTATTATTTTACAGTTGTTATCATTTAAAGCTACTTAGGAATAGATATGTAGCAAAAGGTAGCCTTAAAAATGGCATGGTACATTTTAGATACTGAACATTATAAAATCGTCAGTTTTTAGAGCTAAATTATATGAAAAGGGAGCAAAATAAACTATGATAATATATTGCAACATTGTTTTACTCCACATAACTATATACTTTATATAAAAATCTCAAGGGCCTGATCTATCTATCTAGTTATCACATATAAGGCACAGCATACAAGCTACGCGTGTATATTTCACCCATCGCCCACTGATTTTACTCCCATAAACTAACATAAAACCAGCATTGGCAGTTGGTATCAAATATTCAGCGCAAGGACTTACGCACCGAGAATGGATACATTTTACTCCATATTCATCTCGCCAGACATAGGCAGGCGCAGCAAGCCTTGCACCAAGTATATAAGTACTGTAACTCCCTAGAAGCCTTAACAAACAAATAACTCATGGACAATATCCACCCCTAATCCACCATCCCCCCTTCGTAATCCGCCAATCCCCACATCGCAAAGTACCTAATAAACACCTAGATTACGAGTTTTGCACTAAACAGGGTGCGAAACTAACTGCAAAATGTTGTGTTTTTTCACCCTCCATAGCGCTGCCATTACGAGTTCCTGAAAAGCCTCCTTGTGCGTGCGAAATGGTGGCGTTAAGATCCATACTGCACAAATGCCAAGGGCTGCTTTGACGTGCTCGTGCACGCTTTCCCCCATAGACATCAATGGGGAGAGCGTGTTAGAAGGAAACCTAACACCTGCGAATGAAAATTCTCCGTAACGCAACCCCATTTTGATGTCTATGGGGAAAAAAAGTTACGTTTAAACAAAACACCCAAACATAAACCCCAAGTCTAAACACCCCTAATCTGCCGCCCCCGACATCGCCGCCACCTAAATAAAGTTCTTAACCCCTAATCTGCCGCTCCCGACATCGCCGCCACTTATAAAAGTTATTAACCCCTATTCTGCCCCTCCCCGACATCACCGCCACTATAATAAAGCTATTAACCCATATTCCGCCGCTCCCCAACATAACTGCCACTATAATAAAGCTATTAACCCCTATTCCGCCGCTCCCCGACATCGCCAACACTATAATAAAGCTATTAAACCCTATTCCGTCGCTCCCGACATTGCCAACACTATAATAAAGTTATTAACCCCTAAACCTCAAACCTCCCACATCTCCGCCACTAAATAAACCTATTAACCCAAAACCACCGGCCCCCTACATCGCAAAACACTAAATTATTAACCCATAAACCTAACACCCCCTAACTTTAAATTAAAATTACAATATAACTATCTTTTTTTTTTAAAAACTAACCTGTGAAATAAAAATAAACCTAACATTAAACTATATATTAACCTAACCTTACTATTCTAATAAAATTTTAAAAAACCTAACTCTGAAAAAAATTAAAAAATCTAAAATTACAAAAAATAAAAAACACTAAATTATGAAAAATAAAAAACACTAAGCTTACAAAAAATAATAAACAAAATTATTAAAATTAAAAACAATTACACCTAATCTAATAGCCTTATAAAAATAAGAAAGCCCCCCAAAATAAAAACACCCCCTAGCCTACAATAAACTACCAATAGCCCTTAAAAGGGCCTTTTGTAGGGCATTGCCTTACGTTAAACAGCTCTTTTACCTGTAAATAAAATACAAAGTCCCCCCAATAGTATAACCCACCACCCAACCAAACCCCAAAATAAAAAATCATAGCACTGTCATCTAAAATCCAGGGTCTTAAAGTAGTAACCACAACATTGTTACCAAAATCTACTTACCACAGCACTGGCACATACCATCCAACTACAACTACAACACTGTTAAAGGGACAGTCTAGTATAAATTAAACTTTCATTATTCAGATAGGACTTTTAATTTTAATCAACTTTCCAATTTACTTTTATCATCAAATTTGCTTTTTTCTCTTGGTATTCTTAGTTTAAACTAAACCTAGGTAGGCTCATATGCTAATTTCTAAGCCTTTCAGGGCTGCCTCTTATCACATGCTTTTTAAATCTCTTTTCAACACAAAGAGACAGAAAGTACACGTGGGCCATATAGATAACACTGTGTTCAAGCACAGGGGGTTATTTAAGATCTAGCACAACACAATGCTAAATTTAAGACAATAGATAATAAACAGTCACAGTCATGTGATCAGGGGGCTGGAAGAAGGTTCCTAGATACAAGGTAATCACAGAGGTAAAAAGTAAATTAATATAACTGTGCTGGTTATGCAAAACTGGGGAATGGGTAATAAAGGGATTATCTATCTTTTAAAACAATAAAAATTCTATGGTTGACTGTCCCTTTAACTATATGTGATGGCCAAATGCTACCATCTACCGTCAAGGGTTCTAAACATTCTAACCACCATCTCCAACTATTCATGGACATAAACCTAATAACTACACTGCTGTCACCTACCATCTACGATACTCTATGGTAAGTAAAGAGCTGTCACAGCAACAATTTTGCCCCTTTAAGATTTAATATTTAAAATAAAAAAGTGGAAGAGAAACACATAAGATATATGTTTATTAAGAAATTAAGGCCTAGATTTGGAGTTTGGCGGTAGCCGTGAAAACCAGCGTTAGAGGCTCCTAACGCTGGTTTTAGGCTACCTCCGGTATTTGGAGTCATTAAAAAAAGGGTCTAACGCTCACTTTTCAGCCGCGACTTTTCCATACCGCAGATCCCCTTACGTAAATTGCGTATCCTATCTTTTCAATGGGATTTTTCTAACTCCGGTATTTAGAGTCGTGTCTGAAGTGAGCGTTAGAATTCTAACGACAAAACTCCAGCCGCAGAAAAAAGTCAGTAGTTAAGAGCTTTCTGGGCTAACGCTGGTTCATAAAGCTCTTTAACTACTGTACTCTAAAGTACACTAACACCCATAAACTACCTATGTACCCCTAAACCGAGGTCCCCCCACATCGCCGCCACTCGATTAAATTTTTTTAACCCCTAATCCGCCGACCGCCACCTACTTTATACTTATGTACCCCTAATCTACTGCCCCTAACACCGCCGACCCCTATATTATATTTATTAACCCCTAACCTGCCCCCCACAACGTCGCAGCCAGCTACCTACAATAATTAACCCCTAATCTGCCGACCGCAAAGCGCCGCCACCTACGTTATACTTATGTACCCCTAATCTGCTGCCCCTAACACCGCCGACCCCTATATTATATTTATTAACCCCTAATCTGCCCCCCTCAACGTCGCCTCCACCTGCCTACACTTATTAACCCCTAATCTGCTGAGCGGTCCGCACCGCTATTATTATAAAGTTATTAACCCCTAATCTGCCTCACTAACCCTATAATAAATAGCATTAACCCCTAATCTGCCCTCCCTAACATCGCCGACACCTAACTTCAAATATTAACCCCTAATCTGCTGACTGGAGCTCACCGCTATTCTAATAAATGTATTAACCCCTAAAGCTAAGTCTAACCCTAACACTAACACCCCCTAAATTAAATATAATTTTAATCTAACGAAATTAATTAACTCTTATTAAATAAATTATTCCTATTTAAAGCTAAATACTTACCTGTAAAATAAATCCTAATATAGCTACAATATAAATTATAATTATATTATAGCTATTTTAGGATTAATATTTATTTTACAGGTAACTTTGTATTTATTTTAACCAGGTACAATAGCTATTAAATAGTTAAGAACTATTTAATAGCTAAAATAGTTAAAATAATTACAAATTTACCTGTAAAATAAATCCTAACCTAAGTTACAATTAAACCTAACTCTACAATATCAATAAATTAATTAAATAAAATACCTACAATTACCTACAATTAAACCTAACACTACACTATCAATAAATTAATTAAATACAATACCTACAAATAACTACAATGAAATAAACTAACTAAAGTACAAAAAATAAAAAAGAACTAAGTTACAAAAAATAAAAAAATATTTACAAACATAAGAAAAATATTACAACAATTTTAAACTAATTACACCTACTCTAAGCCCCCTAATAAAATAACAAAGCCCCCCAAAATAAAAAAATGCCCTACCCTATTCTAGATTACTAAAGTTCAAAGCTCTTTTACCTTACCAGCCCTGAACAGAGTCCTTTGCGGGGCATGCCCCAAGAAGTTCAGCTCTTTTGCCTGTAAAAAAAAACATACAATACCCCCCCAACATTACAACCCACCACCCACATACCCCTAATCTAACCCAAACCCCCCTTAAATAAACCTAACACTAAGCCCCTGAAGATCTCCCTACCTTGAGTCGTCTTCACCCAGCCGAGCCAAATTCTTCATCCAAGCGGAGCAAGAAGAGGTCCTCCATCCGGTAGAAGTCTTCATCCAAGCGGGGCAGAAGAGGTCTTCCATCCGATTGAAGTCTTCATCCAAGCGGGATCTTCTATCGTCATCCATCCGGAGCGGAGCGGCAGGATCCTGAAGACCTCCGACACGGAACATCCATCCTGGCCGACGACTGAACGACGAATGACGGTTCCTTTAAATGACGTCATCCAAGATGGCGTCCCTCGAATTCCGATTGGCTGATAGGATTCTATCAGCCAATCGGAATTAAGGTAGGAATATTCTGATTGGCTGATTCCATCAGCCAATCAGAATCAAGTTCAATCCGATTGGCTGATTGGATCAGCCAATCGGATTGAACTTGATTCTGATTGGCTGATTCCATCAGCCAATCAGAATATTCCTACCTTAATTCCGATTGGCTGATAGAATCCTATTAGCCAATCGGAATTCGAGGGACGCCATCTTGGATGACGTCATTTAAAGGAACCGTCATTCGGCTAGTAGGCGTCGGGAGAAGAGAATGTTCCGCGTCGGATGGAAGATGATGGCTCCCGAAGAAAGAAGATTGAAGATGCCGTTGATAGAAGACTTCATCCGGATCATGGACCTCTTCAGCTCCCGCTTGGATGAAGACTTCAGCCGGATCATGGACCTCTTCAGCTCCCGCTTGGATGATGACTTCAGCCGGATCATGGACCTCTTCAGCCCCCCGCTTGGGCTTGGATCAGGACATCGGAGGAGCTCTTCTGGATCGATCGGTGAACCTGGTATGGTGAAGATAAGGTAGGAAGATCTTCAGGGGCTTAGTGTTAGGTTTTTTTAAGGGGGGTTTGGGTTAGATTAGGGGTATGTGGGTGGTGGGTTGTAATGTTGGGGGGGGTATTGTATGTTTTTTTTTTACAGGCAAAAGAGCTGAACTTCTTGGGGCATGCCCCGCAAAGGGCACTGTTCAGGGCTGGTAAGGTAAAAGAGCTTTGAACTTTAGTAATTTAGAATAGGGTAGGGCATTTTTTTATTTTGGGGGGCTTTGTTATTTTATTAGTGGGCTTAGAGTAGGTGTAATTAGTTTAAAATTGTTGTAATATTTTTCTTATGTTTGTAAATATTTTTTTATTTTTTGTAACTTAGTTCTTTTTTATTTTTTGTACTTTAGATAGTTTATTTCATTGTAGTTATTTGTAGGTATTGTATTTAATTTATTTATTGATAGTGTAGTGTTAGGTTTAATTGTAGATAATTATAGGTATTTTATTTAATTAATTTATTGATAGTGTAGTGTTAGATTTAATTGTAACTTAGGTTAGGATTTATTTTACAGTTAATTTTGTAATTATTTTAACTATTTTAGCTATTAAATAGTTCTTAACTATTTAATAGCTATTGTACCTGGTTAAAATAAATACAAAGTTACCTGTAAAATAAATATTAATCCTAAAATAGCTATAATATAATTATAATTTATATTGTAGCTATATTAGGATTTATTTTACAGGTAAGTATTTATCTTTAAATAGGAATAATTTATTTAATAAGAGTTAATTAATTTCGTTAGATTAAAATTATATTTAATTTAGGGGGGTGTTAGGGTTAGACTTAGCTTTAGGGGTTAATACATTTATTAGAATAGCGGTGAGCTCCAGTCGGCAGATTAGGGGTTAATAATTGAAGTTAGGTGTCGGCGATGTTAGGGAGGGCAGATTAGGGTTAATACTATTTATTATAGGGTTAGTGAGGCGGATTAGGGGTTAATAACTTTCTTATGATAGCGGTGCGGTCCGGTCGGCAGATTAGGGGTTAATAAGTGTAGGCAGGTGGAGGCGACGTTGTGGGGGGCAGATTAGGGGTTAATAAATATAATATAGGGGTCGGCGGTGTTAGGGGCAGCAGATTAGGGGTACATAAGGATAATGTAAGTAGCGGCGGTTTACGGAGCGGCAGATTAGGGGTTAAAAATAATATGCAGGGGTCAGCGATAGCAGGGGCGGCAGATTAGGGGTTAATAAGTGTAAGGCTAGGGGTGTTTAGACTCGGGGTACATGTTAGGGTGTTAGGTGCAGACGTAGGAAGTGTTTCCCCATAGCAAACAATGGGGCTTTGTTAGGAGCTGAACGCGGCTTTTTTGCAGGTGTTAGGTTTTTTTTCAGCTCAAACAGCCCTATTGTTTCCTATGGGGGAATCGTGCACAAGCACGTTTTTCAGGCTGGCCGCGTCCGTAAGCAACTCTGGTATCGAGAGTTGAAGCTGCGTTAAATATGCTCTACGCTCCTTTTTTGGAGCCTAACGCAGCCTTTATGTGGACTCTCAATACCAGAGTTATTTTTATGGTGCGGCCAGAAAAAAGCCGGCGTTAGCTACGCGGGTCCTTACCGACAAAACTCTAAATCTAGCCGTAAGTAAAGTTATTACAAATTACATTTATATATATATTTATATTTATTTTTTTCTTTATATCTTCAAAATAAAAAGACAAGAAACAAGAGAAGCACCACAGTCGACTTATTTGCTCGTGTAACCTTATCTATATAGGTAGAACGAAACGGAAAGTGAAATACAGGTTTAGGGAACATGTAACAAATATAACATCAGGTTTGGATACTCATAGTGTGTCGTCTCACTTTAAAATTGTTCATAATCAGGACCCCAAGAGTTTAGACATTAAAATTGTAGAACACATTGCCAATAATAAGTGAGACACTAACAGACTGCTTAAGCTTAGATAGCAGGAAACTTTTTGGATAAAAAAATTGTATTCTTTGCACCTAAAGGGTTTGAATATAGATATAGATATCCAGGCATTTCTAGTGTAAAAAAATCTGCTCATACCCGAATTTTAAATTAACAAGGGAGGTAGGGGGATCATTCACATTTCAATTTTTAGGTTAGATATTACTCCTGAGCTCTCTTAATTATAAGTATTGTTTATATATTGATAGTCTCTTGCATATGCAAATATCATTGTACACAACAGGGGCGATGCAATAGGTCCTAAATTAATTTTAATTTATTATGTTGGTCAAATGGTTAAAAGGTCTGATTTCTTAAATGTATTTTTAATATATTTTTTATGTGTATCTTTCATTGGATGTATACTTTTAAAAAAAATATTTTAGGTAATTAATTACTTAGTATCAATTTTAAAGCATGTTATGTTACTTGTGGCTAAATATATCTAAGGCAATACCACTCCACTTTATGAAATTCAAATCTGATAAATGCACTCTTGCACTTTATATGACTGTGTATTGGCATGAATTAATTTAGCCTAACACTATTGTAATAATTTCATTACCGTAAAGTATAAATAGAACAACAGATATGATCATCTGCATAAGTATCTATGTATAATCATTTAGTGGGTTGGGCCTGCCACAGGTATATAAGTCTAGCCTTTTGTTGTAGGTTACATGCTCTTGAAAAACTTCAGTCGTTAACGGAACAAAACAAAACGTACGTTGAGTTTTTGCAATCAGTCCTAACCAGCCAATAGGAGGAATTAGGTCCCTTTGAGGTTTCCGTACCTAAAGATCCATACAGGATGCGGTGAAGCCGAGGGCTACCTCTCCTCTCTTTTTTAACAGGTACTATTTGTTTCTTTTGTTTGTTGGAAAATATTATCTGAATGGTCTTTTTGGACAATTTGGAGGGCTATCGCGGATGTTGGACTCCACTACTCTATACAGAATCTACAGAGGATCGTCTGATGCTGCATACTTTGGTGATATTGTGTATATCTACATTCACATTTCAATTTGTTATCCTGTGAGTTATAACCTTATATCAGGGGCTTTTGATTAAAGGTGTTTTTAATTCTGCACAAGGATCCGGTTTGGCGCTTCTCTTGTTTATTGTCTTCTTAGTTTAGTTTGTCTGGAATGTCCCTGGGATCTTTTCGTTAGAGGAGCAGCATATTTGCCAGAGCACGAACACACCTCTTCCATCTGGAGAATTCGGTTGTGCGATCCGTTGGGACTTTAATCCTTGATCACTCGGATTAGAGACTCTCACATCTGAGGACGGTACCTTGCTCTAGTGATATCTAGACCTTTATCAAGAGTTTTATGTAATACGGTCATTTTTGTATTAGCGTTTGTAACATCTCCTAAAGGGGCATATTTTACATTGGTTGTTTTAAAGGGGTAGCGCTGAGTGTTCCTTTCTTTGCATCTTCAAAATAAGCATAAGTATTACAGTAAAGTTTATAAGAAACATTAAAAATAAAATTCTGTCTTAGAATAAGTATGTGGAGAGATTAAACACACGGGATTGCATAAATAAGAGGTTACTTGCTTTATTTCTCCAGGAGAGTAGCAGTCACACATGTTGACAGACTATTAGTGGCATTATTTGTGCGCTATTCTGTCTCTTCTCCACTGTTTTCACTTCATTTGACTTTGCTTCTATGAAACCCAGTGCTAAAGCTTGCAACCTTAAACTTTCCAACCTTTAACTCCCTGCCACTTTCCCGTTGAAGTAGCAGAGCAGCGCAGCAGTCACTAAATGTATTGCTATCTGTTGCCTGTATTGCTACACACTTGCCTTCACCGATGTCACAGACTTAAACAAACAAGCTTGTGTCACAGCTGAGCCTACAACCCTGATTCCAAAACTAATGTCAGCATGGGGGGCAAATGTCACCCTGCCCACCAGCATGGAGGGATATGTGGGGTTTGGGCTGTCTCGACTGCAATAATAGCTTATAAATTTGTCCAATGCAGGCTTTGTGGGACAATCCAAACCAAGAAGGCACAATAATAATAAAAAAAAATAAGCTGTGCACTGCTGCCTTTGTATAGAGAGTGGTAGTTTAAAACATATAACCTTTCTCCCTCCCCTCCTTATCTGACCTAATAATTCCTGTTCTTCTGTTGTATCACGTATATAATTAGAGAAAGAGGAAGAAGCATTGTGGTGCACACTTTTACTAAAGTAGTACAGTGGTGGCAAACAAATTCTAGTGGAAAAGGACGTTGAACTAAAAATTAACTTTTAATACTATTAAATTAAAAAGTGACTCACATCACAAATATAAAAATATATAAAAACCACATATATACAAAACTACCCCCCTGCATAGACAAACTGTATACCACTAATAAAGATTGAGCCCACTATTATGTCCTAAAACAACAGGATCAGCACAAAGTGGGTCATTATCCTCATCGGCCAGTGTACTGTGAGTACAAAAGTTCTTTTGCAGTACCCCTGGTCGATTACTTAAGAAAACTGGGTATTCCCATGCTGTATCCTCTACAAAAATACCACAATTATTGGTATTATTGCGATCGCCTCCTGCATATGTTATATTTTCTGCTATGATTAGCCTTTTCATACGGCTAGTGAAACCACTAATCCAATAATTGTGGTATTTGTATAGAGAATACAGCACGTTAATACCCAGCTTTCTTAAGTAATCATCCAGGGGTACTGCGAAAGAATAGATAGGCCTTTTTTGGCATTTGAGACCTAATAGGGAACTTTTGTACTTGCAGTACACTGGCCGATGGGGATAATTACCCACTTTGTGCTGATCTTGTTGTTTTAGGACATAATAGTGGTTTCAATCTTTATTAGTGGTATACAGTTTGTATGTATGTTTTTTTTTATATATTTTTATATTTGTGATGTGAGTCACTTTTTAATTTAATGGTATTAAAAGTTAATTTTTAGTTCAAAGTCTTTTTCCTCTATAATTTGTTTGTTACCACCGTACTACTTTGGTAAAAGTGTGCACCACAATGTTTCTTCCTTTTTCTCTAATTATATACGTTATGTTTTTTGGGCAATAGGCACTGCCCCACTGGGAATAAACAGGTTTAACCTCAGGGGGAACCTAAGTTTGATACTGAGCCCCACTACCCTGGGTTTGTTCCAAGGGTTTATTTTTTCTTCTTTTGTATCAGTCAGAAACATGTCACTAAATATGTTATTATATTTTAGATTTTTCTTTACTATATGTATCTTTGTGCACTTTGTGTTGCACTTTATATCCCAGTCCATTGTCTAATCCTCCAATTTATTTTATAAGATATCATTTGATCCACGCCCCCAAGAACATTAACTCTTTTACAAATGTTAGTATAATCTGCAAAAGAGTCATATTTTTCCCTGTAGCCCTTGCTGATGTCATTGATAAATATGTTAAACATAACAGGCCCCAGAACTGACCCCTGAGGAGCACCATTAGTAACTGCGCTCATTACTCAAGTGATTTAATTTATTAAGAAACTTTGCAGTCTATCATTTAGCCAGTTTTCTACCAACTTCACCCACTTGAGTGCAGATAAGGCCTGATTAGCCTACCAGTATACCAGGAGATTTCCTGTTGGGCTGCAGCAGCTTGGGCTGGAAAACTACAATTTAAAGGGGTGATTAATGGAAGCAATTGGTTTGTAGAGTGCCTATATAACATCAATCTGGCATCTTTATTTAATACAAAGAAATATAATTTAATTCTGAAAAGCAAATATTGGGGGAAAGAGTATCCCAATAAACCCCTTTGAGAAAAATGGGGCGTGTGCATTCTACTGACTGAATAGAAAAGTGGTCTTCATATTTTTCTATGGCTGCTTTTTATTCCCAGTCTGGCCCTGAGTGTACACCATGGAAATACAGTTTATCAATATTTTGTATGGGATAGTGTCAAAAATGGGACGTCAATTAGACTCAGCTGACATGATCTTCCTGTAATAAAAGTGTGCTGTTTTTGTTCCTCTAAATTTTTTGTCATTGTGTGTCAAAACTCTTTCCTTTAAAAGAGTTTTCATTACTACTAATAGGCCTGAAGATAACAGAGTCTTCCTTTCTACTTTTGAATAAAGTATTATTATTATTATCAGGTATTTGTAGAGCGCCAACAGATTCCGCAGCGCTGTAAACATAGTCGGTGTACAGGATAGCTTTTGCATGGGTCAAGTGGGTAGAGGGCCCTGCCGAGAGTTTCAGTGTTGTAGTCAGCTCTTATGAAGTGATCTGTAAACAGCTGGGCCCATAGGCTTACATTCTAAGGGGTTCAAGGGGAAAGCAATGGAGTTAGGAAAGGTTAGTGTTGGTTGTATGCATCCCTGAATAGTAGAGTTTTTAGGGAGTGCTTGAAGCTGTTAAAACTAGGGGAGAGTCTTATGGAGCGAGGCAGGGAATTCCACAAGATGGGGGCCAGTCTGGAGAAGTCCTGTAAACGGGAATGTGAGGAAGTAACAAGAGAGGAGGAGAGGAGGAGATCCTGAGCTGATCGAAGGGGACCGGAGGGAGAGTATCTAGAGACAAGTTCTGAGATGTAGGGGGGAGCAGTGCAGTTGAGAGCTTTATATGTCAGGGTGAGGATTTTATGTTTAATCCTAGAGGCAAGAGGAAGCCAGTGAAGGGATTGGCAGAGAGGTGCAGCAGATGAAGAGCGACGAGTAAGGAAGATGAGCCTGGCACGTTACTGCATTAACTAGTGATTCATTTAATACATCTGCTAATAGGGCAGCTATCACAAGTCGAAGTTCCTTTAACCCCTTAAGGACCAGCGACGTACCCTGTATGTCGCTGGCCTTTTTTTGGGACTTGATTGTTTTATAGCGCAGTCTTGCTACCAGCGTTGAGACTGCTCTATTCCACAAAGCCTGCTGGAGGGAGTGCATTAATAGCGTGTTCTTGCTAGACTTGTGCTATTATGTCCTGAAAAAACCCTTAACGACCAGTGACATACAGGGTACATTGTGGTCATTAAGGGGTTAAAACCCTTGGATCAATATTATCTGGAGCCACAGACATTTTACTTAATGCCAATTAAACCACATCGATTGTTAAAAATTAGTTCTAATAATCATATTTCCCTTTTTAGCTTCATCCCTTAATGTAGCTGTTGTATCTTCACAATTTTTGTTTTCCTTCCACCACAATATCATAAACTGTTAAAGGGACAGTATACTGTAAATAGTTTTTTCATTAATGTATTTTCAATGACTTGATATAACAGCTGCAGAGCATAAAATGTATGAAAAATTGCATTTTCAGTTTTATTTGTGTATAGTAGCTGGTTTTATGTTTTTAAACCACAGACTATTATAATGGGTTGAGCCTGCAGGTATGATCATATCTCATTATGTTATCACTTTGTGTACACATACTTGCTTCCTTATCTTATAATTGCCTGTAAAACAAAGATAAGTACATAAAGAGAACAATGGAAATGTAATCCTGCACCCCACTGGGAGTGTCATTTCTTCTGCTGGCTGTGTTTACATAGGTTTGTCAATTGCCTAAAATCCAGTATAGAAACTTTAAGTATAGGTGGGGATACCACAGACTAAATCAACTATTTCAAATGCTGAAATAGGGGTAAAGGAGCTACTTGTAATAAATTGAATACACTCCAGCAGGTAAAATTGATTATTGGGAACATTTTTTCAGTAAACTGTTCCTTCAAGGAGCTTTACTATCTTTCCCATAGGCCCAGCTTCTATTGATGAAGCAAATTGTGAAAACTGGCGATAAAAACATTTACCTCGATTCTGCCAGGGGGCGGAGCCGGCACTGGACTGAAATGGCCGCACTCTAGGTGAGCTCCGGTGCCTCAGTCCGATAAGTACCTTTAGAGCCACCTATGACCAAATATTTTTACAGTTATCTGCTGCCCTGATGCTCCAGGAGGGACACTGAAGGAGTCTTTACAGCGGAGATGAAGATTGCGTGAGAAGCACGCCACAACAGGGACTCATTGGTTGTCTTAGCCTACGGAGCACAGGCAGCAGTTGTAGCTTGCCGGAGTTAGGATAAATAGAAGCCACCTGCGCTAATTGAGTTGCGACTTGAGAGGATGGCGATAACAGAGTGTGGATGTTAGCCACATAACAATCTCACAGCTCCGATACTCACAAGTAAGATTCCCGGTCTGACTGCATTCGCCATCTTGGTGAGTCACACGCACTTGTATTACAGTCTAGGCATTTCTTGACAGCGTGGGAGACATTTCATATATAGAGCAGCAGCTTTAGCCCGCTTACATGGGAAGTGAACTGTGTGTATAGAGAACGATGGCTTATAAGCTGCAATTTGGAGAAAAGTTTAAATAATAAGATGGAATTTGATTTTAATGTGGCAGCTACACGGAGCCTGCAGCTTATGTTTGATTAATTCTAAGGACTCAGGCTGTCTTCTCAAATGCCCACCAATTCTATAGATGAAATGCTAACTGTTACAGTGAGATAATATGACCTATTACCATGATTTAAAATAAAAACATCATACTGTTCTCCTGGAGGCATAAAATGTACGTTTAACCTGATATCACCTCCACTAATGTGTCTATCAACAGAGGGGGTAGTTTCATAAGGTCTTTACTATAAGGGCAGGAGCTCCACTTTGCCTAAGTCTCCCAATGTACTATTTGCTTTAAGATGGACATATCTTTGGGGTCAACTCTCCATTAACAAGCTAAAAGAGGAGGCTGCTAATCATAAATATACCTGCATAGAGAAAGTTTATTTAAGGCGCAACTCTGAGTTGCCTGACAACAATGTAATATAGAGCTTTCCTCTAAATACAAGAGACAGATAACATTAGGTTATTACCTATACTTTGCAAAACAGTTCATCATAGGGAGACTCTACTTAAGGGATCCCAAGAGTTCAGAGCACACGGCGGAGCACTACATAAAAAATAAAAAATAAAAAAAACAAACATACAGTTCCCCACAAGCAAAATGTCGCCCAGAAAAAACACACAAAAAAGCAAACAAAGCAAAAATGGAGGCAAAGGGACTCCGTCAATGGATAAATATTTTAAAGCAGCTAACCTGCTAACACCAAGGGAAAACCCTATGAGCCCACAAGGATCACAGCATTCATCATGCTCCTCAGAATCTGGCTCAGATGGGGAAGATAACATGGTGTCCATACTGCAATCAGTATTATCCTCTATCCCATCAAAGCAAGACTTCTCCTCTCTTATTACACAAGTGAAGCAGTGCATCAAGGACGAGATCTCTGAGCTAAAGAAAGAGATTACAGAAATTGGAAGCAGGGTGAATACCCTTGAGGAAACCAGCCAAGAGCACGACACAAGCATAACGAAAGTGAACAAACAACTGGATCTACAAGATCAAACAATACGCCAGCTAGAAGATAAATTAGAGGACTTAGAGAATAGGTCCAGAAGGCATAACATTAGGATACGAGGTATCCCAGAATCCGTTGATTCTTCAACACTACAAGAATATCTACAATCTCTTTTCTCGCAACTTAAAGATCCGACAGAGGACGCTATGGTGGGAATAGATAGGGCACACCGAGCCCTGAGACCGAAGCCCCCTGAGGAGGCACCACCTAGGGATGTGATAGTAAAAATAACCAACTATCAGATGAAAGAGCAACTAATGACGGCGGCAAGGGAAAAACGTCCTATACAAAAAGATGGGGTCAACCTGAAATTTTTCACTGACTTATCGTCCAGGACCCTAGCCAGGAGAAAAGAACTAGCACCGCTCACAAAACATCTTCAAGACAGAAACATTAATTATAGATGGGGTCACCCTTTTCAATGAATCGTCATCTGGAAAAACAGAAGAGTGAGTTGTTCCTCGGTTACAGAGATTGAGGAATGCTGCAGGAAACTGGAAATTCCATTACCATCAAGGGGTATGGACAAAAGTCAAGACTCCACCGACAACATGAATTCAACGTAAAGAATGGCAGATGGTACGAAGCAAAAGAAGAATCCTTCAACTTTGGACGTTAGAGCTCAAATAGGCTGAAAGGGCTCCCCATAGGACAGTCAGGTATTCTCCAAGAATGGGGTATCTAGAGTGAATAAAGTATCTCAACAGTTATGATGAACAAGTCAATGTTCAATAGATAGGTCAAATTGTGGTTAAATGGTTATAGAATTGTAATGCTACATTAAGAACAGGTCATAGAAAATGTTTTAATTATGTTAGTACTTAGAGGGCTGAGTGATTTCCACTAGGGATTTCTTAGCCATTTCCCTCTATTGTTTATATAGAGAAAAATTTTGTTATGTTAAATTTGTTTATAATGTTAATTTTTGTTTAGGAAATATACTGCAGAGTTGTGGCAACAGGTTTAAAAGTATCAGAGTTCATGGTGGAGGGGTGTGAGTGGAAGAAGTAATGTAATGGCTGATATATGTATTCAAGTAATAACACAAAATGTGAAATGCTTTAATGTTCCAAATAAGAGGTCATTAGCATTAAGAGACATGACACAAAAAGGGGGGGGACATCATTGGGTTACAAGAAACGCACTTTAAAAGAGGATCTATACCCAAATACCTGCACAGTAACTACTCTCAACATTTTCACAGCTCACACAATAAAAAAAAGATTAACGGGGTGAGTATTCTCATTCGTAACTCCATACCTTTTAAATTAATAGAACAAAAAAAAGATGGGGAAGGTAATTTTTAGCTGTATGTGGGGTTCTCTACAACAAAGTGGTGACACTGAAGAATATATATGCCCCCAACCAAAAACAAGCGGCCTTTTATAAGTCTATAATACCTCTAATACAAGATATACAAAAAGGTCAATTGATAGTCTTGGGGGACTTTAATTTACCTATAAATCCCAAACTCGACAGTTCAAACCCCAGTATACATATTGCAAAATCCACACTTAAATCTATGTGGAAATTGGTTAAATCGCTTAGTCTGCACGACCCGTGGAGGGTATCTAACCCTGAGAAAAGAGATTACACTTTCTTTTCAAATCCTAATAAATCATATTCAAGGATTGATTACATTTTAGTAGATCACTTAACTTTATCTCACACAAATAGCCTCGAACATTTCACACACGGTATGGTCAGATCACTCCATGGTAAGGTGCACCATAACATGGCCTTCAGCCCCGGTTAGGGAGTTTAATTGGAGACTCAACAAGTCATTATTACTGGACCCAGTAGTGTACAAAACCTTGGAATCTGAAATTCAGGATTTTTTTCATAGAAACGTTCAAAAGGATATGTTGCCATCAGTGGTTTGGGAGGCTCATAAGAGTTATGTAAGGGGCATTCTAATTAAAACTAGAGCTAATAAAATCAAACAGCAAAGAGAAGAATACCAACATATAGCCAGGGAAATTACACACCTAGACTATATACATAAATTGCATCCGCTAGATGAAAATATTCGTCAACAATTGAAATTTTATAGAAGCAAATTAAGGTCCCACCTACACATAAAAGCTCAAATAACGGCTCTTAAACTCAAACAAAAATTTTATTGTGAGGCCGGTAAACCACGGCGGCACCTAGCCAGATCACTTAAAAACAAGCAAGTAAAATCATATATATACTCAATTAACAACTCTAGGGGAGAGAAGGTAGAGGATACCAAGCAAATAGCAGATGCATTTAAAAATTACTATCACGCACTGTATAATCTTTTCGCTAACAGGTCCCTACCAGACCACAAAAATAAATGCATGAATGACCTTGACAGTGTTAAGGTCCTGACAATATCTGAAAAGGATAGTGAGATGTTGCAAGCACCGATAGGATACACAGAAATTAGCGAAGCAATCAGGTCACTGAAACCCGAAAAGGCGCCAGGCCCAGATGGCTTCTCTGGGTCATATTACAAGTTATACGCCCAACTACTTTTTACCCCACTTATTAAATACATTCCATCATATTGACAATGGAGGTTTATTACCAGAATCCATGCTACAGGCGGTTATAACAGTTTTGCCAAAACCAGGTAGGAGACCCGATTTGCCAGCAAACTTCAGACCAATCTCTTTACTAAACCTAGATTTAAAAATTTTTGCCAAGGTATTGGCGGCCAGACTTAATAATCTCTTACCATCACTGATTTCCCCAGACCAGGTGGGATTTGTGCCGCGGAGAGAGGCAAGGGATAATACCGTGAAACTTCTAAATATAGTGGAATATATTAATAAAATAAAAATACCTTCGGTGCTATTGTCTACGGATGCTGAGAAAGCGTTCGATAGACTAGATTGGACCTTTCTAGAGTGTACACTCACTAAATTCAATATACCAGTCTCATTTATAAACAAAGTTATGGCCTTATACTCTTTCCCCACAGCCCAAATTAGAATAAATGGAACACTCTCAGAACAATTTGAAATTCGCAATGGCACCCGCCAGGGTTGTCCATTATCCCCCTCTTGTTTATTTTGTCACTAGAAGTACTAGCTTGTAAAGTAAGATTAAATGACGACATAAAGGGTATAACAGTCAACCACAGGGAATATAAATTTTCCATGTTCGTGGACGATGTTTTATTGTCCTTGTCCAGTCCCCTGAGGTCTCTCTCCACGGTGCAAAAAGAATTAAAAGATTACGGTGAAATGTCAAATTTCCTAGTAAATTCTGGTAAGTCGGAACTCCTACCGCTACATCTACATCCTACGGACATTGTTAGAATACAAAACAAGAGCTCCTTTGCGATCCAACAGAAACACATTAAATACTTAGGTGTATACTTATCCAACAACCTGGATTCAATCCGCACACCTAATTACTCTAGACTACTGAAGGATATCTCCAACCAGGATTCGTCCTGGCTGTCAAAAAAAATATCCTGGATAGGGAGAGTGAACACTGTTAAAATGATATGGCTGCAAAAAATCCTGTATATATTACAAACATTACCCCTTCCAAACACCATTTTGTACATACAAAAGTTACAGAAGGTGCTACATAGTTTTATTTGGAGGAATAAGCCTTCACGTGTTAATAAAATGTCTATGTATGCTCATAAGGACATGGTAGGGTTGGGTGTCCCTAATTTATTATTATATAAGCAGGCCATCTCCCTTCAAAGAATTATAGAATGGAGTAGAAATAACAAAAATGATCCAAGACACATGATACAGCTAGAGCATGATATTTCGGGCATACAGCAGCTAGGGGGAATGTGTTGGTCACCCAGGGTATTATCAAAATCTCAGAATAATTTTACCTCCACTGTTATGACTACTATCTCTGATTGGAAATTCATTCAAGATAAGTACAAGGGCATCTCCAGTGCCTATTCTCCATTGACTCCAATATTAGCCAACCCGGAATTTACAGAAGGACAAGGGCACAATACAGGCGGAGACAATAGCTTACAGGGGTATGTACCTGTAGTCCTAATAACCAAACTAGAGAAGATGTTGCCTAGTGTTGAATTGGAAGGAGTGGGTAGTGGGTTTTTTAACCAATGGTTAAAGTATCATCAAGCCAGACACTACATCCTGACACATAGAAACAGAACAAGCCTCCTGAGACCTATGACACCATTTGAACAAATGTGTATATCTGGATTGCCACAAAAAGGGATTATCTCCATTATATATACACTATTACTTAAGGTCACAGTGCCTTCTCCACATAATTATGTGAAAAGCTGGGATAGAGATCTGTTGGGGACTCAAGATTCAAATACGTGGAAAGCCGTTTTTAGTAACCTAGCTCAATCTGCACATACAACTCATGCGTTAGAAACAAACTATAAAATATTGTTCCGATGGTATCTAACTCCAAATAGAATGAAATACCTATTCCCCTCAGCTAATGAAAAATGTTGGAGGTGTAAGAGAGAAGTGGGTAGCACGGGACACATATGGTGGTCTTGTATAAAAATAAATAACCACTGGAAGGAGATAATAGAGGAGATGAAGTTGGCCTTATCATGTGATATAACGTTGTCCCCACAAGTTTGTTTATTTAACATGCTAAGAGATATCAAATGTAATATTCGTCGGAATTTAGGGCATATTATGCTCAATTCCGCAAAACAGCTCATAGCAGCAGCATGGAGATCCGATAGGGTTCCCACAGTAGATGAATGGAAAGAGAAGGTGGAAAAAGCTCTGGTATTGGAGAGGTATTATTATTTCAAAACTAATAAGATGATAGTGTATAATGATATGCTATTTTATTAGGAATCTTACACTGGTTCCGACAAATAGAACAAATAGAGCACATGGAATAAAATAAATGAGTTATCACTGTGAACTACAAGCCACAAGTCAATTTTGACAAGGGGAAAAGATATAAGTAGCGACACTCCGCAGTAAGTAAGTAAGTAAGTAAGTAAGTAGTAAATTGTTGTTGTTGTTTTTCAACAGGGTTAAATTGTTATGATTGTACTGGTTATTTCATAGTAGTTAATTATTTCACAGTATGCTAAAACCATCTATATACATTGAAAATTATGCTGGAATGTTCTATTTAAAAAGACGAGAAACATGTATGATTGGAAAAGTCTTACTTCTAGAATGTAGCTATTCAAGATTGATATATACTTTATATTGACTTTGAATAATTGTACAGACAAATCTCTATCATCCTAGAAATAACGTCACCATTTGGTTTTTGTATTGTTTACTACTATGTATTATATGGAAAATTCAATAAAGAAACAATAAAGAAAAACAAAAAACATTTACCTTGGGGCGGAGCCAGCGCCCAAAGGAGATGGCTGCACGTCCGTGAGCTCTGATCTCCCTACAGGGCAAAAAGAAGCCTAATGTGATTAAACACAAGCCTAAAGGACCTGATATGCAAGCTTATAACAGCTGAACTGACATCTCTGCATATCGATCAAATCGGAACAGAGGGGGTGCCGACATCCAGAATCTTATTCCGAGTGCAGCCCATGCTCCGAACGCCATGCACATAGGCCTCAAATGAATGCAGGGAGGAAACGCTCAAGGTTCGGCAACTCATGGAAATCCAGAGAACGCCACTATAGCAAAGGACAAACACTTTTATATATGGAGGATGAGGTGAGGAAGCACTAATTACATATGGGATAAACGGAAAACAGAAAACTAGGCCACCATCTCAGCACATACCCGACAGCTCAAAACCCCTGTCACAACTCTAAGGTTAATTACGGACATTGGCGCTAAGCATTAGACAGGTTTCAGAATGCTTGGAAATGTAAAGCACTTCTGACACAGGGACAATACAATCGCATAAGGTGCAGTCCGTTAGTCAAAAGCAGAGATGATATTCAACCACATGTGAGGATGCTGCTAACCCTTAATATATATGACGCATCACTGTAGCCATAAAAAAGAGAATTGCGCAAGCTACTTACACTGAAGAATCACACAAAGTGTTGAGAGTAAGCTGCATGGGCCTATACACCGGCTGACCTCACTACAAAAAATAAGCACAGATCCATCTTTGAGCCCAAGTCATTTAGGCCCTTAGGCCTTGTACTGCCTATCACCCCACTGATTGGCTTGGTATAATATGAAAATATGTCTTCAAGAAAAGGTAGCAAGATAGACAAAGCAACCAAGAAGCAAGCCGCTGCAACACCCTCAGTAAACAATTTTTTTAAACACCAACTAAGTCATTATCTAAATCTCTGGATGCCAGAGTGATATCTCTTCTGCCTCATCAGAATCAGAGGTAGAATGCCCAGATTCTGCTATTTTAGTTCCAAGAGCTCTTTTAGATGCACTGACCTCTAAAAAGGACGTTTCTACTTTAATATGCCAAGTAAAACAATGTATAAGAGAAGAGATCTCTGAGATTAAGGATCTTGCAGATGTGGGTCAAAGAGTAGAAAAATTAGAGGATACAGCAGACATCCTCGGTCTAAAATATCTTCACAAGGTGACTTGCTCATACAAATGGAAAACAAGATAGATGACTTTGAAAATCTAAGTCGTTGCAGCAATATCAGAATTAGGGGGGATCCCAGAGACTGTGGCACCAGCAGAACTAGAAGATTATCAACAAGGCCTTTTCACATCTATTATTGGGATGGTTGATGAGGCGACAGTGGCCCTAGATAGATTCCACAGAGCACTACGAGCGAAACTCCTGGGTGATCAGCCACCAAGAGATGTCATTGTCAAAGTTACAAGCTACCATATGAAAGAGGAGATCATGAAGAAAGCCAGGCAGAAACACCCGCTTAAGTTCAGAGCTAATCCTATACAATTATATGAGGATCTAACTCTGAGAACCTTGCAGAAACGACGAGTTCAAACACTTCACTACCAAGCTGCGACAACTCAACATACCGTATAGATGGGGACACCCTTTTAATCTTCAAATACCATGGAAGGGCAGAAGACTTGGAGATAGCCCCGCCACCATCACAAGATGAGACTCATGAGGCAAAGCCAGATGGGCCTTGTCCAGCACCACCACTCCCTCAAAGAGCTGAGTGGAAGAGACTGCCTTCAAAGAACTTTAATAAAGAACCTCAGGGCACTGGACACTCAAATTTCTTGGGATGGTGATCCCTTTGGGACGGTAACTGGTATATGCTTGCTAAAAGTTTATTGTGATTGATATGGCTACACCCTTGGTTCAAGGTGCCCGTCTGGCCTGGCAAACCCCGGGATTCTAAGATAGGGGTGAGCTGAGACAGGCAGAGCCCTCACTCGACACAGGGGAGACAGTTTTTTTTTTCCTGCTAATGACAATGGTATTCCTGCGAGATCATCCCGCAGGATGTATGGTAAACTAGTCAATTACTGACTGCATCTTGGTTTGTTTGTCAATTGTAAGTTCATTTTGTACTGTTTTCTGATATGCTAAATTCTAATATGTGAAATAATCAGAATGTAATTCAAGAGTATATCTCCTGTCCAATATGAGGAATAATGTTTCAGGCACCTTTTTAATATATCAATGGGCGCTTTATAGTCATATAACTTGAGATAACTCTTCCATGCCCACTGTGGGTCCTTTTTTCATCCCCCTTAAGAGAATAATTATTCTCGTTTTTTCTAGTTGCACCAGTTGTGCCCCAGTTGAGTTATTTGTATTTATTTTTCTGTTCTTATGTACACTGCTACCTGGTTTATTTTATCTAGAGGGCCGTAACCTGCTTCAGAAGCTAAATCGTGGCAACTTTGCCGCAGCCATCTCATTTTTAGCGGCCCAAACTAAAAACCAATACACTAGATGACAAACTCTAACACACAAACTATACAATTTATCACTAAAAATGTGAGGGGATTTAACTGCCCTAATAAAAGGGCCATGGCTGTCCAAGATCTCCGTAGGAGAGAGGGGAAATATTATTGTTACAGGAAACGCACTTTAAAGCTGACAGGGTCCCCAAGTATTTTTCTTCCCATTACCCTCAGCACTTTCATAGCACGAATGTACATAAAAAAACTAATGGTGTTAGCATATTGATACATAAATCTATCCCATTCAAGCTACAAAAATTAGATAAAGATAAGGAGGGAAGATATCTGGGTATTATGGGACTGCTGTTTGGCAAACCAGTAACTATTATCAATTTGTATGTTCCCAATATGGGACAGGACCGTTTTTTCTCCTGCATCTCCAGCAAAATTATTGATTTAACTAAAGGCTCATTGATAGTCACGGGAGACCTCAATATCCCTTTAGTTCCTGACTTGGATAGTTCCAATCCTAACGCCCGTCAACATCAAAAAGCACTTCAATCCATATGGAAAGATATTAAGACACTGACACTCCATGATACATGGAGATACACTCACCCGCAGATAAGAGACTACACATTTTTTTCACACCCACAAAAGAGCCATTCAAGACTCGACTATATATTAGTAGACCTAATTGCCTTATTATTAGTTAAATACGTTAATATTAAGCACACAGTATGGTCAGACCATTCTCTAGTAGAATGTATGATGGCTTGGCCTTCCATTTCATTTAAAACTTTATCATGGAGGCTGTATGATTCATTGCTAGCTGACTCAAAGGTAACGGAGCTAATTGCTGAGCAGTTGGATATTTACTTCTCGCTCAACAACACACCTGACACTAGTCCTACAATGATTTGGGAGGCCCATAAGGCCTATATCCGCGGGGAGTTTATTAAAATCAAGGCCCATAAGCGTAAACAGTCTCAAAGAATACACTGCTCTGGCCCAGGAGGTGACTGAGGCCGATTTGTTATTGAAGCTTAACCCCGACGACCAAGAATTAGCTGTACCACTCCAAGAAAAAATAATAATATTAAATAAACAACTACAAATAGAGTCACAAAGATACCAACTATATATAAAACAAAAGTACTATGGTGAAGGGAACAAAGCGGGAAAACTTTTAGCCAGGGCCTTAAAAAAACATCTACATTCACTCACTCACTCACTACAACACACAACCCCCCCGAAAGAGTGCACAAAATCCATCGGAGAATCCTTTAAGGACTACTACCATAGGCTTTACATTTTATATCCCAATAGATCAACTACATCACATAGGTTGAAATGTGAGAAATATTTAGATGACATCCTACTCCCAAAGCTTACTGCTAAAGAAGCCTCCCTTTTGGAGACCCCAATTTCTAGTAGGGAGATATTAGAAGCCATAAAGGAGATGAAGCCAGAAAAAGCACCAGGCCCAGACGGTTTTAGTACCTGATAGTATAAGACATTCAAGACCCAGATCACACCACATTTGCTCACTTTATTTAATCAAGTATCAGAGTAAACTGTCTTCCCTGACACTATAATGAAATCCCACATATCGGTGCTCCCCAAACCAGGCAGAAAACCTGAGACCCTGCAAATTATAGACTAATCTCCTTAATAAACGTGGACCTTAAATTATATGCCAAAATTATAGCAAATAGGATAAATATAGTATTATCAAAATTAATCCATCTGGACCAGGTCGGTTTTGTCCCATAGAGAGAAGCCAAAGATAATGTCTGTAATGCACTAAATTTAATGGAATATATTAAAAAATCAAATCTCCCCTCAATATATCTTTCAACCGATGAAAAAGCATTTGATAGATTAGATTGGACCTTTTTACAAATTACCCTTCCAAAATTCGGATTCCCTATGAAAATTATTCAAAAAATGTTTGCCTTATATTCCAACCCCTCTGCTCAAATTAGGGTTAATGGAGCATTGTCGGATCATTTCGAGATTCGAAATGGGACAAGGCAGGGCTGCCCACTCTCCCCCATCCTATTTGTGTTATCACTGGAACCATTAGCCATGAAATTACGTAATAACCCCGAAATAAAAGGTATCAACATTAAGGATCAAACATGCAAACTGGCAATATATGCTGACGATATCCTTATGACAATAACATGCCCATTACAATCCCTTCCCCATATCCAACATGAACTAAAAACCTATAGCACAGTTTCAATTTTTTTGATAAACGCTAATAAATCAGAATTGTATCCGATACAGAGACATGCTCCAGTCATGTTATCCCAATAAGCCTAATTATGCACTAAAATGGGAAAAAGAAATAGGGAGGTCAATCCCATATAAACAATGGGCAATATGGTTTTGAGCTACAGCTAAATCAGCATATTCAGCAACGGCCCTTGAAACGAACAATAAGATACCTACTAGATGGTACTTGACACCGAGCAAATTAAAACTTATGTTCAATAATGCCAGCAACAGATGCTGGAGGGGATGTGGTCAGGAGGGCACAATGTACCATATCTGGTGGGACTGTGACATAGTACGCCCCTTTTGGGTACAAGTATACAAACAAATCTGTAAAATTACTGGTGCTGATCTGGTTCTTTCCCCTGAGGGAATCCTGTTCAACGCTGAACCTAGTATCCCTTGTAAAATCAGGAAAAACCTATGCCAAATATTAATAAATGCAGCAAAACGTCTTATACCTAAGTTCTGGAAGTCACCACAGGTACCCACATTAGCCAATTGGATAGATTTAGTAACACACACCTTAACCCTGGAGAGGCTGCACTTTTTTAAAATTGGACGTCTGAGTTTTTATCAGGACATGTTAATTATATGGGAGCAATATGTACTGTATATGGCAGAGTGAATACCCTTTCAGAAAAACCTTAACTCTGTATGAGGTATAGATTGTATATATGTAGTACATAGGTAGCGGAGAAATGTATCATTGTCTAAACCATATAGTTAGTAGCACCTTTTTGGCAGTGTACACGTTTTTGTTTGTTTTGCTGTATATATTGATTTTATGTTTTTTATAAATACATGCCCATAGGGGATAATATCACAGTGCAGATGGTACAGTTAGAAGTGTTATGTGGAAGATGATTTTATACATTAGATACTGAAATAACAAGAAGCCTATGGACTATTTAGTCTGACTGATTTCATGAGACATAATCTGTATAACCTTGTCTGGTTTATAATGCTAGCACATGTGGTCATATTGTTAAATACAATGGCTTCATGACATCCATATTGACACCTCAATGTATTGTTATATATGTATTGACAGACTTTTGATATGTTGTAAATTTGTTCTTTTTGTTTTTCTTTTACCTCGAAAGCCAATAAAAGAAAAGAATCTAAAAAAACATTTACCTCTACTAAAGTGTATGGAGATTTTTTATGCTTCCACCAGTTTCCAAACTTTACCACCTCAATGGAAACCACGTCTTTGCTTCCTTTTTTATTTGACTTTTAAGGACATTGCAAATACAAGCCTAGATTCCATTGAGGGGGTAAAGTTTGGAAACTGGTGGTAACTGTGGCTCACTGTACACTGAATATCCCTTATCATTCAAAAAGCCTCATTACTAGATGTAATTCCTCATGCATATGAATTAAATGAGCCTACCACGTGACATAATAGAGAGCCACCTTTTGTTCTGATATGCTCAGAACTTTAAAAAAAAAAGATAGCTTAGCAATTCCCGCGATAAGCCCCTAAAACAACCAAAAGCTACCAGAGGTTAGAGAATATACTGAAACCAGGATCCTTGAAGAACTGTGTGGTGATCCTATATCCATTATTTCCACATCCCTCAGCTCCTGAAGCTGAACTCTCTGATACAATATTAAAGATGTGCTGGGCTTGATAGGGCTACAGCTCACCTACTGAGTTTTACTTCAGGAGGGATCACCAGTCTCAGTCATGAACCTCTCACATAGACCCACTGGATTAGATCCTCTCACAAGCTAGTACACTGTCACACATCTCTTTCTCTTTATTTTTTACTTAATTTGGCCCAACATCTGCCATCTTTCACTCACTGGTACAACCTGCGTCTTAGATTAAATACTCTAACTTGTCTAATTTTATCAATCAAAGCCTGACCCTTTACCGATCTTTCTGGCAGCACCACTCTTTCTGGCATAATGACTCACATGCTGGGTCTATCTTTTTATACAAATAAGCTGTAACTGATCCAGCATAGAAGGAAGCATCTTGGAACTGACTGAACTTCATGAAATTAGTATTTTATAATGTCATAACTATGTTAATATTAATACATGTTCATTAAACTTATTTGATTTATAAGTATAATATTTTTCTTTCCAATGGAATGGAGAGTCCAATAATCAATTGAATTACTAGTGGTAATTCAACTCCTGGCCAGCAGGTGGAGGCAAATAACACCCCAGCAGAGCTTCAAGTATTGAGAAACTGACAAGAGAGAGACGACGGCACTACTAACGCTGTGTCCCACTGGTTTTCAGATTTCTTCTCAAAATATGAGAAATACCAATAGTAATTGGGGAGACTGGGTGCTGTACATAGGGAAAGACTAACTCACAAATATCAATTGCCGTGGGCAATTGCAAGAATGTACTTGAGTAGCACTCACCAGCAATTAATCTATTTAATCTATTTAGGTCCAACCTCACACTGTTTGTGAATTTTAATGTGTTGTAAAGATTTTAACCAATATAATAAAAGTTAAGTTTTAATCACCCCTCTTTGGGCTTCTTTACCTAAGGTAGCATTGGACCTAAATAGATTAATTGCTGGTGAGTGCTACTCAAGTACATTCTTGCAATTGCCCACGGCAATTGATATTTGAGAGCTTCAAGTATGCCTGTGTAACATTTTATGGGATGTGCGAAGAAGGTGTCTGAAGAAATCCAGTTGTTAATCCTTTAATGGGTACTTTTCCCTGCAAGCAAGGATTGGGGTTATGCTGTGTCCATGTAATTCTCTTTAGTAAGAGTAATGGTGGCTTTTAGCAGTTGGAAGATGGGGAGATGGTCTTTGATTACCTTCCAACATTTTTCCTACCCCTAGAGAAAACCAGGGTTGGTTACTCTTTTTTTTCTTTATCTACAGGTCTATGGTAATGAGGATTCTGTCACACCTGTTTGCTGTACCTGCCCTACAGCGGATCCACAGGTAAGTGCTTTTACCTGCTAGGTGAGAAGGATGCAGCACTTAGGAGTTCCTTGTTTAAAAAACAAATCAAAACAAAAGGAAACTAACAGAACATTGTGGATCCTTATAGTACTGGATATCCCTTTTAAAGGTTGGGTATTTATTGGGCAACAGTTCAGGGCACTGTTCTGTCATGTGAAGGGGCTATGGGGATTTGTTTGAACAAGTTTACCTTTTATTTAGTTTGGGTAATATCTCTTTAAAAAGAAGAACAGTTTGTTTCTAGCCGGCTGTTTGTCAGACCGGATTTTCCAGCATTAGATAATTTTTTTCTGCCTGACGCTTCTCTTTGGTTTGCAGCTTTCTTGGAGCTACAATTTGAACAGGGTTTATCTGCTGGTGTGGATTGGATTCTTGGTTACCGGTTCGGTGAGTCTCTCCAGCATGGCTGGGGTGTAGAGGTGCCGGTTTTAATAATTATTTATCTATGCTTAGAATTTTATTCTAATTTTTTTATATTGAAATTAGAGTATAAGGGAAATAAAGGGCTTTATTATTTAAAATTGAAGCTGATCCCAAGCTTTCTCTGTCATTTGATAAATGTCTTTATGTCCTTCCTCGACCTAGTGAGTAAGTTGTTATCCCCCCCGTGGAAATTGCCTCTGAGGAAGGATCTTCTACTTCACGGTCCCTTCCTCCATCCAAACTTAGTCTCTCTGAAGCTGACTGCTTGTTAATTAGGCCTCTTAGTCTTGTCCAGACAAGGTTTTTCTGTGAAAGTTATTGAGACTATGGGGGCCAATTTATTAAAGTGCGGACGGACATGCATTTATCATTGCACAAGCAGTTCTTGTGAACTGCTTGTGCAATGCCACCCCCTGCAGATTCACGGTCAATCGGCCGCTAGCAGGGGGGTGTCAATCAGCCCGATCATATAGCCTCAGAGCAGGCGGACAAGTTATGGAGCAGCGGTCTTTAAACCGTTGCTTCATAACTGCTGTTTCCGGGGAGCCTGAAGCCTTGCACAGAAACAGGGGCATCCTTCCTTCTATTCTGTGGTCTCTAGCTTTGGTATTAGTTACCAGTAGAAATTGAATGGATTCGTGGACTCTCCATGCCATTGGAAAGAAAACATAATTTATAATTACCTGATAAATTATTTTCTTTCCTGGCATGGAGAGTCCACGACTCGCCCTTATTTTTAAGATGGCTTTTTGCCATTTTGCTAAACCTCAGGCACCTCTATACCCTTTGTGTCTTCTTCTATTTCCATAATTCCACGGCTGAATGGTAGTGGGAGAAAACTTGAAGCTTTGCTGGTGTGTTCTTTGCCTCCTCCTGGTGTCCAGGAGTTGAATTCCCACTAGTTATTGAATGGAACCATGGACTCACCGTGCCAGGAAAGAAAAGAATCAAGTTTAAATTATGTTTTGTACAAAAACATGAATTTAAGTAGTTGCATTAATACATTTTGTATTAATACAGTTATAAATGGTTGTAATAAAGTTAATATTCAGCCAAATGTGAAATATGTAAACTGTGTATTAATATTTGTAATCTGTATATGATATATTGGAAAATCAGTGTAGAATTGTCGCCATGCAAGGTATATAAGTGTATTGTATTTTCTAAACCTCCTGACAAGCTGGTTATTGTTGGGGTCAAATGGATTGCCATAAATTCAAAGCTAAAAAATTCATAACAGCAATGTGATGTACTTCACATGGACTGGAATACAGATTAAGTTAGGTTCTAAAAAACTTGCATTTAAATATTATTAAAGGAAATAATTAAAGGGTCAATCTAGTCAAAATTAAACTTTCATGATTCAGATATGGCATGCAATTTTAAACAACTTTCCAATTCACTTTAATCACTAAATTTGCTTTGTTCTCTTGGTATTCTTAGTTGAAAGCTAAACCTAGGTATGCACATATGCTAATTTCAAAGTCCTTGAAGGCCACCTCCTATCTGAATGCATTTGACAGTCGTTCACAGTTAGAGGGCATCAGTCCATGTGTATCATATAGATAACATTGTGTTCACTCCCCTGTAGTTACTTATTAGAGGGCACTCATTGGCTAAAATGCAAGTCTGTCAAAATTAGGGGGCAGTCTGTAGAGGCTTAGATACAAGGTAATCACAGAGGTTTAAAGTATATTAATACATCCACGTTAATTATGCAAAACTGGGGAATGGGTAATAAAGGGATTTTCTATGTTTTTACACAATAACATTTTTGGACTAGACTGTTCTTTTAAATTAAACAAAAGTTTCAAGCAGAAATATTTAGTTTAAAAGGGACAAAGTTACATGTTCATGGTTCAGATAAAGGGGGATATCTATCAAGCCATCAACCGCAAATACGCTGCGGTATACTCTAGATAGGGGGCGAATCTGGTATTCTATGACCGTTACATAGATGATCTTATCTTTGTGTGGAATGACTCTCTAGAGGAGGCTACCTCATTTGTAAACAGTTTGAACTCCAACTATATGGGCATTTCCTTTACATACAATATATAATTGACCAAAATAGAATTTGTGGATGTTACTCTAGAATGGACTAAGGTGGGGGATGTTGTGTCTTCCACCTATTTTAAAGAAGTTGATAGTAACAATTTCCTCCATTTTTCAAGTAACCATCTTAATAGCTGGAAGACCAACATCCCCTACAGCCAGTTCAGACGGATTAGAAGAAACTGTAGTAAAATGGAACTTTACGATATCCAATCTGAAATCTTAATTAAAAGATTCAGAGAGAAAGGATATCCGATTGAATTAATTAAAGATGGCTACATTAAAGCGAGGGAAGCGAGGGACTTGCACCCAATGCAAAAGGGATAAATAAGATGGAAGATGAAAAATATTCAAAAGATCCAGTCTTCATTACCCAATACAATTCTGAACATAAAGAAATTAGACAGATCCTTAATAAACATTGTCCTATAATTCTAAAAGACCCTATACTAAAAAATAGTGTAAACAAGAAACCTAAATTAGTATTACGTAGAGCACCGACCCTTACAGAAACTTGCACCAAGCAAGGTGGTAATATCGAAAAAGAAGAATATACATAGCCAAAAATTCCATACTAACAATAAAAAAGAAAAAGTAGGCATATATAGATGTAACGAAACTAGGTGCTACATGTGTAAACACATTACACATGGAAATAAAACTGTTAAGGGCCACACCACAGGTGAAACCATTAACATTAAAAGTAGTATCAATTGCAGTAGAGACTATATAATTTATGTGCTTACTTGTGAATTTAGGCCGAACCTGTAGAAAAATACGAACTAGATGGAGCGAACACTGGAGGAACATAAAAAAACTGCTCTATGAAACACAGTGGATCTAGACATCGCACTGTTCAACATAGGGGTAGCCCTCACACATATAGGATCACTCCCCTAGAACATATCCCACATAACATAGGCACCAACAGATATACTCGTTTGCGCCAGAGGGAAACCTTTTGAATATATAGGTTCCAATCGCTATTCCCCTCTGGCCTAAACAAAGTATTGGATCTGGCAGCATTCCAGTGACCTCATTCTTCCATTCACAATTCAAAAGACACTTTACACAATTATTACATTAAAACTCACTAATAAGGCTCTAAGTAAACTTGTGAACATATACATATTTACAATAAAAAATTGTATTATTATTGTTCATACATTTAGAAGGTGCACATTAATAATCTATCACTTATCACTGTAATATTAATGATTGCATAACACAACTAACCTTTGAGGTTACACCACTTATGACATAAATTAGAAGACTACTATTCACATAATTAGTTATATTTTCATTACTAATATAGGATTATTTACATATTGATATAATATAAACATAGTTCACTAGAAGAACTGTATCACTATATCAATAGACTCAATTTAACTACCCAAGTGGAACAATTATATATGTTATCATATGTATCAGCTAATGTATACTTTTACACACTACAGGTAGATAGTTGGTTTATTTGTACACACATTCACACAATATCATCATATTTTTATTTATTTTTCCTATATGATGAAAGTTAATACACTTAGTTCTGTGCCTACTGATATTATGTATAGATATGAAGGAGACAATTAGTCGTTTATGAGCACTCCCTGTCTACTGACATCACGTATAGATATTAAAGAGATAATGAGCACGCTTATAGACACTAATTACTAGGTTTATTGTTCAACACTAGTAGAGAATAGGAGAGAAATATGACACATGATGCACATTTACTGTATCTAATATAACATTGATTTGATCATCGTATTAACTACATAGACATATTCGTTACGATCTATAACCACATTGTTTATGATTGAGAGGATAGACTTATACATCTCACTATTATCGGTTACGGTTCACATCTTATAGATATCTTGAAGGGTGAGTAGCCTTGACAGTAATGAAAGGGGTTAAGTTAAATTCATAACGGTACATCTTATTTATTATAAACTTAAGATACATAAGAACAAGCCTATAGGTTATAGGACTAAGTGGGCGGTAACAATAACAAATGCGCCTCAGTTGCAGTAGGCTCTCATATTGGTCATCGTTCAAGTAAGCACACATTGGTTAAGGGAGCAAGCATGGAAACCAAACACGGAGAAGCGTGTGTAACATAGGGAGATAACAAACTGGGACATACTTGATCCAAATGATTAAATAGATTTATACCATATTGGGACGAAAATAAATAACGATACAAAGGTAGGAAATGTTGACAGTTATAAAAATAGTGTTAAAGATTTGTTTCACTGCAATAAAACCGCTCATATAATGACAAAAATAAAAAACAGAAATTAACATAGGGGAGATTATTGTGAGACAAACTCATTGTTGATGATAAAACATAACATAATATAAATGAATTTTAATGATAAAACATAACATAATATAAATGAATTTTAGTAGAAATGTATAAATGCATAGAAGAATTTGAAATGTATTGTTTGTTTTTGGGCTACCTTCTGATGGAGGAAATTCTGGGTTGTGTGCTGTGGTTGCTTTTTGCATATATTTTGATAGTATTATCCAGTTTGAAATAGCAGACACAGCCTAGCCTTTTTTCCATCCACCTAGGTTGCAGGTGGATATATTTAATTAATTAACTAAGCAGAGAACACGCCTCCATTTAGTGGTGAACATTGTGCATTTGCATTAGGTAGGGGCTATAAAATGCAGGTAGATTGGAAAGGGGCATACTATGCCTGAGGAAACAGCCTTATAGCTGAGAAACACGTTGCAAATATAGGGGGATATATGAATACCCCTATTCCACTTTCAGGGCTCCATGTACTAAGCCGTCAATTCATCCGTCATTTTAGACGCGGCTAAACTCGCCGGTACTCGCCACGGGCGAAATGGTGTCCGCTGTAGCTATGTACTAATAATCCCACAACAAATAGACACCTCTAGCCCGCCGCGAGCAGTGGCGGAATATTGATAAATTTGACGCCTCGCTCGCCGCAAATAAGCTGATGTACTTAACTTTCAGTTCAATTGTCTGGCCAATTGTTAACACGTGACATGTAAGGTGTCATGAACGTCATAGTAGACGCGGGAATAGAATTTTGCTCCTATAAATGGACAAGTTTTCTAAACAACTTTATTATTGTTCCAAAATTTTTGGAGAGTAATTACAGAGCGCTCGTTTTTGAGATCTTTATTTACTATTTCGATATGGCTTCATCTGGATCTGAAACCGCTTCAAAATCCAAGAATCCTCACTTTTCTCATCAGCAAAACGTCGTTTTGATTGATATGATTATTGACTCTTATGATTATTTGTTTGGATGTCGTGTCAAACAGACAAATTTTTCTAGAAGGAAGCAGATCTGGCAAAGGATCAGCGACGCTGTTAGTGCCCAGGGTCCAGGAAAAAAGGATGTCGATCAGCTGAAGAAGCGTTACAACGACATTAAACGCTTCGCCAAAGCTAAATTGGCCAGAGAGAAAAATTCGGCACGTGCTACCGGAGGTGGACCAGCATATGTGGCAGACCTCAATGACTATGAGCAGAAGCTTGTTCAGCGTCTGGGACCGGAGATCATCACTGGCATAACGGATGATTGTGACAGTGATTTAAGAGGTAAATGTACAACATAGTTGACGTAAATGTTCTTTTTAAAGTTATGATAGGTTATTGTCTCCAATATATATTTCTTTAAAATAACATTATCTGACTTCTTACGCTTCAGTATCCTATATGCCATCTAGGCCCTGAATACTGTAATCATTTATGTCGCATATATGTATAAGGGATTGTACAAGCCATTTAGGCCCCAAATACTGTAATCATTTATGTCGCATATATGTATAAGGGATTGTACAAGCCATTTAGGCCCGAAATACTGTAATAATTTATCTCGCATATATGTATAAGGGATTGTACAAGCCATTTAGGCCCCAAATACTGTAATCATTTATGTCTCATATATGTATAAGGGATTGTACAATAATAGTATTGTTATACTGCCTTTTTTTTAATGGTCTAACGGAACTAAAGATTTGTTGATTATTAATATAGTGATCCCTAAAGATAACACCCATGTGTTTATTTTCAAACCAGTATTGCATAGAAACCTTAAAGAGATAATGACAATAGAAATAATGTAATTTGAAACTATTAAAATAATATTGTATGTCCAACATTAATCATGAGACTAACCCCAGATCACATGCCTTCTTAAATTTCTGATCTATTGACTTCCATGTTGCGTTATTTCACTATAGAATATTATTGTTAGCATCTTTCAAAATTGTTCTCCGCTTTATAAACATACATTTTTCAGATATAGCTATGCACATAGTTGACGCAGTCACATGAACCATCTATGTGCATCAACCAATGATCATTTACTGTGCCTGTATAGATTTGCTTTTCCTCAAAGTATAAAAATCCAATGAATGCAAAAACATAATACATTTAAATATTTTTAAAAATGCATTTTCTTATGCAATTTGTAAAGGTAATTATTTTTATTTTAAGGGCCACTAAACCCAAAATCTTTTATTAATGATTCGGATAGAGAATTGAAATTTAAACAACATATTACTTCAATTTTCTAGATATTCTTAGTTGAAGAAAAATAAATACACATGTTGAGCCAATCACACGAGGCTTCTTTGTGCATCAATCAAATGCTTTTCAACAAAGAATATCTATAGAATAAAACAAATTAGATAATATAAGTAAATTATAAAGATGTTTATAACTGCATTCTCTTTCCAAATCATAAAAAAGGTGGTTGGCATGTCCCTTTAATGATTGAGCCTGCATTCACTGCTGTAATTATTATTATTAACAGTTTTAACTTTCAGTTTCAAATATAAATAAAAATAAACCTAATTTTTTTTTTAATTTTTTTTTTTTTAGGCAATGCCAACAACAGCAGAGCCTGTGAGGAGTAACGAGGTGCCCACTTGTTCTACTTCTTCTTCTGCGGTTTCGAGACCACCCGGTGCAGCTGTTTCAAGACCTTCGGACAGTTTTACACATGGACAATTTATACGCTCATCATCTAATGTTACACACACAACTTCCTCGGCGGACACACTTCCGGATCTAAGGACCAGCACTCCACAAACTGGTGTTGGTAGAGCAACTGGTAAGTACTTTACAAATGAATAATTTCAATGTTGTGTGTTTTATCTCTTTTATCTCTCAATTTTTTTTTTGTAATTTTTTTTTTAAATGTCAAATGTCATTATTGACATATTCTATTTCGAGATCTTGTACATATTTTTTTAAATGAGGATTCTTGTAGAGCATGCATGCTATTTTAATCAACTTTCTAATTTTTTTAAAATTTATCATTATTTTCTTTTTGAGAATTGATCATAGTATTACATAAGAAAGCTGATAGAAATTCCATGCAATATATCTTATTCTCAAAAAGATTATTTTTGCTTCAGTGTCCAGTTAATTGCAAAATACATTTCCATTAATAATTTCGAATATATCGTTACATTGACAAAAAAGCATTTTATTTATTTATTTTTATGTTATTTATTTTTTTATAGGTGATTTGGGACGTCTTTTCCAGAGATTGACTGGACATTCATCTCCATTATTTGATGGTATGTATCATATATGTATATATATATATAATGTAACTTAAATTGTTGTATGACGGTTGTATCTGCTCTCTCCTATTCTATTTCTGCAAGTGTTTTTATAACATTTTATTTTTATTTACTAACAATTTGTTATGTCTTGATCTAGAAGAAGAAAACTCATCAAGGGAGATCACTATCAATCTCATGCCGATAGTGGAAAATCCCATTCAAGATGAACCACCAGGAGGGCATGATGGAAGTGAGACTCCGGATATTCTTGAAGATTTGGGAGATGCGCAACCGGATGAAATTCACACACCAGAAAACATTGAGGAACCTGTTGAAACACAGGCACCACCAATTGAACTGCAAACAGGTGGTGTAAATATTGACAATACACCGGCAGAAGGACAATTTGGCGATGTTGCATTGAGGGAAATGTTGACACTGGCAAGGCAATACAGAGAGGACCACAGAGAAATGCAGAATATTATTAACACTAATATTGAACGCTGGGCTGCTCTGTCAGAAAAAAATGTGGAAATCGAAAGGCAAAGGAATGAGATAGAGATGCAGAAATTACAGCTGCAAAGAGAGATGTTCCAGTGGCAGAGGCAGATGGATGAAGAGAAAAACCATCAAATTAACAGAGCTTTGAGCATCAGCGAAAGGACATTACAATCTCTGTTGGCTATTGTCAGTGAAAGGGAGGCGACAACAGACCCAAAGAGGCAACGTCTGGAGTGAACATTTTTTATTATCTAGTCACTGTTAATTTTTTTACTCTGTACATTGTGTACAAAGTTATTGTTTGTGTATTTTTAAGGGACACTGTACTCAAATTTTTTCTTTTGTGATTCAGATAGAGCATGCAAATTTGATCATAGGAGTACATTTGAAAGTTGCTTAAAATTGCATGCTCTATCTGAATCACAAAAGATAAAATTTGGATACAGTGTCCCTTTAAGTTTAAAATGTTAGTCACTGTTAATTTTTTTACTCTGTATATTGTGTTTAAAGTTATTGTTTGTGTATTTTTAAGGGACACTGTACTCAAATTTTTTCTTTTGTGATTCAGATAGAGCATGCAAATTTGATCATAGGAGTACATTTGAAAGTTGCTTAAAATTGCATGCTCTATCTGAATCACAAAAGATAAAATTTGGATACAGTGTCCCTTTAAGTTTAAAATGTTAGTCACTGTTAATTTTATTACTCTGTATATTGTGTTTAAAGTTATTGTTTGTGTATTTTTAAGGGACACTGTACTCAAATTTTTTCTTTTGTGATTCAGATAGAGCATGCAAATTTGATCATAGGAGTACATTTGAAAGTTGCTTAAAATTGCATGCTCTATCTGAATCACAAAAGATAAAATTTGGATACAGTGTCCCTTTAAGTTTAAAATGTTATTATTTAATAAAGACAAATTTTTTTATGGCCAAAAAAAAAGTTTATTTACATAAATTCAAACTCACTTTTGATTCTTCAACACAAAACTTTTTCTCAGTTATTAATCATGACAAAACAAAAAATGAAATCAAATTACATATTTACGGTATAAAAAATCTACTTGCTCCATTAACATTGCCAAAGTTGCCCTAATTTTAGAAATTTTTTGTTTGACATGATCTTCTAGACAACTCTGAGTACTTTTGTCTGCAGTCTCAATAGTTGATGTTGAAGATAAATCTGTAGAAAAATAAATGAAAAGCAAAATTTAATTCAATTGTCATATACATATTCAATGTATGATAGGGTTTTTCATCACAAATATTACCTCCTGATGTGCTGTTATCTTCGTTATCTACTATATTAGCTTCTACACTTATGTCCACTCCTTTAAAGCTTTCATCTGAGCCAACTCCTATTTGAAATATACAATATATTTATTAGTTAAAACTTGTATTTTCTTAGATTTAAGATTACTGAGTATGAAACATACCTTTATCTACCATCATTGTTGGTAAAACTTCTATCCTTGGTTGAGTATCATCTGAAGTTAATGCTTCAAATATTGTCACACTATCAGGATTTTGAAATTCTTCCATTTCCATACTAGTTTCCATTTCTTCCATGGTAATATCTATGAACGAAATTACAAAGATAGAAAACTATTAAATCAAAAACCTTGTATATATTATTTAAAACAATAATAATAATAATCATTACAAGTGACATAGAAACCAATTTCTAAGTTTCATGATTCAGATAGTGCATGCAATTTAAATAAACTTTATATTTTACTTCATTCTTTTTGTATCTTTATTTGAAAAGCAAGAATCTAAGTTTAGATGCCAGCCCATTTTTGGTGAACCAACTGTGTTGTACTTGATAATTGGACAGAACCAATCAAAGAGTGCTGTCCATGGTGCTCAACCAAAAATTGTCTGGCTCCTTAGCTTAGATGCCCTCTTTTTCAAATAAAAATAGAAAGTAAATGAGGAAAAAAATGATAATAGAAGTAAATTAGCAACTTGATTAATATTGCATGCTAAAACTTTTTAAGCCAAAACCTAAAATATATGATTTAAAATTTAAATAATAAGTCATTACCTGTCTGTGTCTCTTTATGACAAATTGCATATGGATTTGGAGATAATTCAATATCCAATAGTGTTATTGGCAAAGGTGGAGAAAGAGCTTCACTTCTGGGTGTTTGCACCAACATTGACCTTAAGTAGCGTGGTGGGTGTGCACACTTCATTCTCCTACTTCTCATATCTATAAACATATATATAATAAAAAAATTTAATAAAAAAAATTGAAATAATTATGCTGCATGCTTACTTTTCTAACATGTTTCAATGTTATATAGTAATATATTTATATTTTATTCTACTAACTCAGTTCTGCATGTTTCAATGTTATATACTAATATAGTTATATTTTACTCTACTAACTCATTTTTGTATGCTAAGTTTTCTAACCTTTTAAGTGTATATAGTTATATAGTTAAATTTTAATCTACTAACTCAGTTCTGCATGCTAACTTTTGTAACTTTTTGCAATTGTATATACTAATATAGTCAAAGTAACAGTCAGGAAATATTATTTTACTGGATTCGTCAATGATGACGCAGTTCAAAAATAAACCCTTTTTTTATATTATTAAAAATTATTTCATATATAATTTTGAAACTTACATGTCCTTATCAATCTTCGAATCGATTTATAGTACTTCGGTTCTCTTCTCTTCAAATCACTATATTTTCTAAGACACTGTCGTCTTGTTCTTTTAATTTTTGAAATACGATGCATTCTTCTCAGCATCTCGTAAATAATTTTGTCTCGGCATTCCTGTCTCACTCCCCTCACACCACCAATCCGTTTAGGGAAATATTTATCCATGGCATAAACTAATATCACCAATTCTCCAGCACCAAAAGGTTCAGGACGCGACATGTTTGACGATGACGTGATTAATCGTTATGTCAATCATTAGCGCATTGATCCAGATATGTATCCCCGAAAAATAGAGAAAAATATAATGTATATGTAGATTAATGTATTTTATGAAGGTTTGTAAATATCGATGTTTATAGTTATTACAAATGATATTTGTTTCATATACATTTTCTTTGTTTCAGATGTGTTGATATGTATTAACATTTATACTTTGGTTTACAATAGTTATTGTTTCTAAACATTTTTTTATTTGTTTCAGATGTGTTTTTATGTATTAAAATTTAATTTGGTTTACAATTTTTATTTTGTTTATAAACATTTAATTATTTAAAGATGTGTTTATATGTATTAAAATGTTGTTTGGTTTAGAATTTTTATTTTGTTTATAAACATTTAATTATTTAAAGATGTGTTTATATGTATTAAAATGTTGTTTGGTTTACAATTGTTATTTTGTTTATAAACATTTTCTTTGTTTCATATGTGTTTATATGTATTAGAATTTATTTTGGTTTACAATTGTTATTTGGTTTCTAAACATTTCCTTTTTTTTCATATGTGTTTATATGTTTAACAAGTTACTTTGGTTTGCAATTGTTAATATATAATGTTTAAAGATTATAATTTTGTAATAAAATAATTTATTTTGCCATTATTTTCTATATGCCACTATTCTTTTAACAAATCTTGAATGCAAAAATATATCATAAAGGTTAAGAAAATAAGTGCTAAGAGTAATCCCTTAAGGTATTTATTTGAATATGGGAAAACCTAGTAGCTGTTAAAAATAGAGGTTAGAATAAAACAAATAAAATTAGCAAGTCTTTTTTAACTCAAAAATCCAATCTGATAACATAAAGCACTGTTGAATATACTGTCGCTTGTTACAGCTACAATTCAATGACACAATACAATGAATTAGCATCAGCTATGGAGGGATTACATTACAATAATCACATATGTAAAAGAGTGAGAGCAGCTGTAGACACTAGTGTGATGTCACAAAGACAATGTATTACCTATAATATATTGTCTGTAATAACTTTGATCATAAACTTTATTTATTTGAAACCTTTGATAATTGAAGAGCAACAACTGTTATGTATTTAACTGTTTATCATGAGTGATTTTTAATAACCTTAACTCTTAAAAAAAAATGGAGACAAGTTAATAAAGAAAGTTTTTTATTGATCAACTGAAACTTTAATCCTCAAACACAAAATATTGTTCTGAAACCATGTCCCTTGTTGCATTTCCACGCCTATTAGCTTGTTCGACACATATTTCTTCTGGTAAATCATCAGTATCTATTGGATCTTCATCTTCTAATGGACAGCCTCTTTTAATTGCAATATTGTGCAGTATGCAGCAAACCAATATAATTTTGGCAACTTTCTCTGGTGCATACTGCATAGCACCACCAGAACGATCAAGACATCGAAACCGCATTTTCAAAAGACCGAAAGTCCTCTCAATAATCCCCCTGGTAGATCGGTGAGCTTCATTGAAACGTACTTGACTTCTGGTCTGTGGGTTGTTATAGGGAGTCAACAGCCATTCTGTACATGAGTACCCTCCATCTCCTAATAGAAGATATAATAAATATAAATATTAATATAAGAATAATTATAAAGATTCAGAACTATACAATACAATTAAACTATACAGATTACAGTCGACAAATTGGGCGCAATTTTGGTACATTGAAATGAGAGACATATTAGACGCCAGTTATGCTTACCTAGAAGCCATCCGTCAGGCATATTTCCCTCCTCGAACTTCCGGTATAACCCAGTCTGCCTTAAAATGTAAGAATCATGACAGGATCCAGGAAAGTTAGAACGGACACTGATAATCCTCATGTGGGGGTCACAGACCATCTGGACATTCAAGGAATGGAAATGCTTTCGATTCCTATAGATCTCCTCACGAGCTTGAAGTGGTCTTACAGCAACATGGGTACAGTCTATGGCACCTAGGACATTGGGCATCCCAGCCATCCTATAGAAATTTGACTTGATAGATTGCCATTCTTCAGGGGTAGATGGCAAACAAACATATCGATGAAAAATAACCATCATAGCCCCTATTACTTTGGATAAGTGGCGTGAAAAAGCAGATTGACTCATTCCAATAATGACGCTAGAAACTGCCTGAAAGGAGCCTGTTGCAAAAAAATGCAATGCCGCTAATAGTTTGAGAAGTCCCGGAATAGCTTGTGAACGAGCAGTCATCGGCTCCAAATGATCTTCAATCTCTCGATACAGGTGTAATATCGATTCACGATCAAGCCGGAATCTTTGTATGATCTCTCGGTCAGAAAGGCCGTGCAAACCAACCCGTGGAAGGAATACACGGGGGACACGAACTCTCCTTCTTCTAACCAATCGATTAGCTACATTTCCAGTATTCTGTCTTCTAGCCCGGATTTGCATCAAATGGAGAATAAACAAAAACAGAATTCTCTCCATAGCTGCTGAAATGAACAATGTAAGTACAATGCTGATATTACTGCCTTTTATATATGTCTAGACTGGCGTCTAGAGTGACTTTCCTATTGTTTTGTACCTTGCCCGCCACCTAAAAGGTGGCGAGGCAAAAATAACGAGGTGGGAGCGGAAATTGACGCGAGCGGACAAATAGATTTTTTAGTACATTCGTTTTTGGCGAGTTGGTGGTCAAATGTGTCTAATTACAGTAAAAAATGGAGAGGTAGCGAGGTATGGCGGATAAGTACGCTCGCAATTTTAAAGATGCGAGTTTTTACATAATTGACGGCTTTGTACATATCAGTTTGCGAGTTTGGGCGCGAGATTTGTTGCGGGTAGCTCGCTGACTGCTTAGTACATGGAGCCCTCAGAATCTGTTTTTTAAAAGTATTTTTGTTTTTAATAAATTACCTTTTTTTTATACCAAAAAACTGTCTTGAGGGGAAACACCTATCCTGTCTGCTTTGGTTCATTGCCTTTTTGGAATATATTTGCCATTTGCTTATTTGCACCTGGACCTTGATCTTTGGGGGTGAGCTGACACACCTATTTTGAAATCTGCCAGCCTGTTCCTACCAGCACATTGGTGTGCTCAGCCAACATCATACAGAACATTCTAAACTGAGGGTGAGCTGTTACACCCGTTAAAGGGACAGTAAAGTCAAAACTAAACTTTCATGATTCAGATAGGGCAGGCAATTTTAAACAACTTTCAATTTACTTTTATCATCAAATTGGCTTTGTTCCCTTAGTGGTATTTTTGAAAAGCTAAACCTAGCTAGGCTCAAACTGATTTCTAAACAGTTGAAAACCGTTTCACAGTTAGACAGTGTTAGTTCATGTGTGTCATATAGATAACATTGTCCTCACTCCTGTGAAGTTATTTAGGAGTCTTCACTGATTGACTACACTGCATGTCTGTCAAAAGCACTTAGATAAGGAGGCTTTCTGCAGATGCTTAGATACAAGGTAATCACAGAGGTAAAAAGTATAATATAACTGTGTTGGTTATGCAAAAAAACAGGGAATGGGTAATAAATGGATTATCTATCTTTTTAAATAAGAACATTTTTGGTGTAGACTGTCCCTTTAAATCTGCAGCCTGCACCTACCAGCATATTGGTGTGCTATACGAATATGTGAGTACCCATTTGGCACAAATAGTATTTTTCTCACATATATACTTGATGATTCTGCACATGAGGCACCCCTCTATTTTTCTCTATTCCACAGCTATAACCCAGATTTGTCGGTGAGGAGGAGGCTGCCATTATACATCCAACCTATACTAAAGAGGACTTCTTTTTGCTCTGAAAGTGAAAAACACTATTTGGGACTTTCTTCTTTATATTTGTATACACTACATTTCTTTCTAGTTTATATATATATATATATATATATATATATATATATATATATATATATATATATATAATTACTTTAGTCATGTCTATATGTCATGGTATGGCTGATTTTGTACATTGTTGACTATCAATACTGCTGATTATATCTAGCGCCCCCTCTATTTCGCTATAGATCTTTATACTCTGGAATTCCGCAGCGTAATTATTGCAAGCTTGATTCGACCTAGTTATCAAACCCTACAGACCGGCAAAAGTTGAAATCTGTGACGTAGCATACGATCCGCCAGTCTCAATCCAACACAGATCGATGCTTATGTCATTACAGATGTTCAGAATACACATTCGGCACATTCTGCACTATTTGACACTTTTTAAAAGTTATCAAATAGTTAACCGGTACGCTCACGGCTATTCTTGCCCAGCGTACCTGGTTTTCAATCCACCACCCTGGAGGCCGCGGATGCCATAGGAATCAATGGGAGTCTGAAAGCAGCAAAAACTTATGTTCGATGCTGCCAGATATCCCATTGATTTCTATGATAAAAAGCCAGTAACGTTTACACCTAACACCCTAACATAAGTCCCACGTCTAAACACCCTTAATCTGCCACCCCGACATCGCCGCAACCTACATAACATTTATTAACCCCTATTCCACCGCTCCCTGACCCCAACGCAACTAAATAAAGTTATTAACCCCTATCCCGCCACTCCTGGACCCCACTGCAACTAAATAAACGTATTAACCCCTATTACGCCCCTCCCGAATCCCACCGCAACTAAATAAACGTATTAACCCCTAAACCCCTGGCCTCCCACATCACTACCACTAACTAAAACTATTAACCCCAAAACCGTCAGTCCCCCACATCACCATAAACTAAATTAAGCTATTAACCCCTAAATCTATCAACCCGCTAACTTTACATTAAAATTACAACATCTCTATCTTATAATAAATTTAAACATACCTGTAGATTTAAATTAAACTATTAATTAACCTACCCTAACTAAAATTACATTAAACTACCAATTAAATTAACTATATTACATATTAAAACTACCCTAACCCTACTCAAATTATTTAAATCTACAAATAAAAATGACTAAATTACCAAAAAAAATTAACGCTAAGTTGCAAAAAATAAAATACACTAAATTACGGAAAAAAACCCACAGTATAAAAAAAAAAAAAATTACACCTAATCTAATAGCCCTATCAAAATAAAAAACCCTCCCCAAAATTAAAAAAACCCTAGCCTACAATAAACTACCAATGCCCCAAAGAAATCAGCCCTTTTACCTGTAAATAAAAATACAAACACCCCCCAACAGTTAAACCCACTACCCACACAACCACCCCCCCAATTAAAAACCCTATCTAAAAAGCCTAAGCTCCCCATTGCACTGAAAAGGGCATTTGTATTGGCATTGCCCTTTAAAAGGGCATTTAGCTCTTTTACCTGCCAAGACTCTACTCTAAAAATAAAACCCATCCACAAAACCCTTAAATAAACCTAACACTAACCCTAGGTGATCAACTTACAGTTTTTGAAGTTCCACTTGAAGGATCCATCCAGCCGGCAAGAATTCTTCATCCGGCCTGCAAGAAGTCTTCATCTGGGCGGCCTCTTCCATCTTCATTCAACCAGCGAAATCTTCATCCATGCGGCCTCTTCTATCTTCATCCATCCAGCGCGGAGCGGGTCCACCCTGAAGGCATCCAGCACAGAGCGGGTCCATCCTGAAGACATCCGTCAAGGAGCTCCTCTTCAATACAGTCTCCGCCGTAAACTGGATCTTGAATGTAAGTGACGTCATCCAAGATGGAATCCTTTGCATTCCTTTTGGCTTAAAGCTAAACTAAACTTAAAATTATTATCTAAATAATAGCTATTTAAAACTAAATACATACTTACCTGTGAAATAAAACTGAAGCTAGCTACAATATAACTAATAGTTATATTGTAGCTATCTTAGGTTATAATTTTTTTTCACAGGCAAGTTTGTATTTATTTTAACTAGGTAGACTAGTTAGTAAATAGTTATTAACTATTTACTAACTACCTAGATAAAATAAATAGAAACGTACCTGTGAGATAAAACCTAACCTGCATTACACTAAAACCTAAACTTACAAAAAAAAAACACTAAATTACAAAAAATATGGAATGGAGATTGATGCCCTATGTTTCTGGCGAGCCCGCTGTTCCATAACCCTGTCCACCTGCTCTGATGAGACGGACAGACATCGCTGGAATTCAACCTGATCGAGTATGATCAGGTTGATTGACACCTCCCTGCTGGAGGCCCATTGGCCGCGAGTCTGCAGGGGGCAGTGTTGCACCAGCAGCTCACAAGAGCTGCTGGTGCAATGCTGAATACGGAGAGCATATTGCTCTCCGCATTCAGCATTGTCTGTCGGACCTGATCCACACTGTCGGATCAGGTCCGACAGACATTTGATAAATAGGCCCCCTAATCTTATCAAAATAAAAAAGCCCACCCAAAGTAAAAAAAAAAAAAAAACATAGCCTACAATAAACTACAAATAGCCCTTAAAAGGGCTTTTTGTGGGGCATAGCCCCAAAGATATTGGCCTCTATTTATCAAGCTGTCAACTTACCTGCATTCGACGGCACCAATACGCTCGCCTAAGATCGCCTAACATCGCTGCCGCGGACCTGAATACGTTCTCCAAAATTATAAAAAAAGCTGTCAAAAAGCCGCGCACCAAGTACGGGGCGATGAGCAGCGGACTGTTGTTAACTAACAGTCATCGATCTCGCTGCTCCGGCTTTTTCACAGCTTTTTTGCTACCCTGTCACTAAACACCCACACTATACTATACTGTTTTACCCCTATATCGCCGCTCCCGGAGCCCAATGCAACTCTAATACATGTATTAACCCCTAAACCGCTGCTCCCGGAGCCCACTACCACCTACATTATATGTATTAACCCCTAAACCGCTGCTCCCGGAGCCCACCGCAACTCTAATAAATAAATGAACCCCTAAAGCGCCGCTCCCGGACCCCGCCACAACTAAATAAAGTGTTTAACCCCTAAACCGCCGCTTCCAGAGCCCACCACCACCTACATTATATTTATTAACCCCTAATCTGCCCCCCCTACACCGCCGCCACCTACATTATATTTATTAACCCCTAATCTGCCCCCCTACACCACCGCCTCTATTTTAAATTTATTAACCCCTAAACCTAAGTCTAACCCTAACCCTAACACCCCCTAACTTAAATATAATTTAAATAAATCTAAATAAATTATTCCTATTTAAAACTTATACTTACCTATAAAATAAACCCTAAGATAGCTACAATATAAATAATAGTTACATTGTAGCTAGCTTAGGGTTTATTTTTATTTTACAGGCAAGTTTGTATTTATTTTAACTAGGTAGAATAGTTATTAAATAGTTATTAACTATTTAATAACTACCTAGCTAAAATAAATACAAAAGTACTTGTAAAATAAAACCTAACCTACGTTACAATTACACCTAACACTACACTATAATTAAATTAATTACCTACATTAACTACAATTAACTACAATTAAATAAAATTAAATAAAATTATCTAAAGTACAAAAAAACACTAAATTACAGAAAATAATAAAATAATTACAAGATTTTTAAACTAATTTCACCTACTCTAATCGCCCTAACAAAATAAAAAAAAAAAACTGAAATAATAAAAAGCCCTACCCTATACTAAATTACAAATAGCCATTAAAAGGGCTTTTTGCGGGGCATTGCCCCAAAGTAATCAGCTCTTTTACCTGAAAAAAAGTACAATACCCCCCCAACATTAAAACCCACACACCCAACCCTACTCTAAAACCCACCCAATCCCCCCTTAAAAAAACCTAACACTAACCCCTTAAAGATCACCCTACCTTGAGAAGTCTTCACCCACCTGGGCCAAAGTCCTCAACGAAGCCAGGCGACGTGGTCCTCCAGACGGGCAGAAGTCTTCATCCAAGCCGGGCAAAAGAGGTCCTCCAGACAGGCAGAAGTCTTCATCCAGATGGCATCTTTTATCTTCATCCATCCGGCGCGGAGCGGCTCCATCTTCAAGACATCCGACGCGGAGAATCCTCTTCTTTCGGCGTCTTCAAACAGAATGAAGGTTCCTTTAAATGACATCATCCAACATGGCGTCCCTTCAATTCCGATTGGCTGATAGAATTCTATCAGTCAATCGGAATTAAGGTATAAACATCCTATTGGTTGATGCAATAAGCCAATAGGATTGAGCTTGCATTCTATTGGCTGATTGGAATAGCCAATAGAATGCAAGCTCAATCCTATTGGCTGATTGGATCAGCCAATAGGAATGAACTTCAATCCTATTTGCTGATTACATCAACCAATAGGATTTTTCCTACCTAAATTCCGATTGGCTGAATTCTATCAGCCAATCGGAATTGAAGGGACGCCATCTTGGATGATATCATTAAAAGGAACCTTCATTCTGTTTGAAGACATCGAAAGAAGAGGGGGATTAGAGTAGGTGTAATTAGTTTAAAAATCTTGTAATTATTTTATTATTTTCTGTAATTTAGTGGGGTTTTTTGTACTTTAGATAATTTTATCTAATTTTATTTAATTGTAGTTATAGTGTAGGTGTAATTGTAACTTAGGTTAGGTTTTATTTTACAGGTACTTTTGTATTTATTTTAACTAGGTAGTTATTAAATAGTTAATAACTATTTAATAACTATTGTACCTTGTTAAAATAAATACAAACTTGCCTGTAAAATAAAAATGAATCCTAAGATAGCTACAATGTAACTATTAGTTGTATTGTAGCTATCTTAGGGTTTATTTTATAGGTAAGTATTTAGTTTTAAATAGGAATAATTTATTTAGATTTATTTAAATTATATTTAAGTTAGGGGGTGTTAGGGTTAGGGTTAGACTTAGGTTCAGGGGTTAATACATTTTATATAGTGGCGGCGGTGTAGGGGGGGCAGATTAGGGGTTACTAAATATAATGTAGGTGGCGGCGGTTTAGGGGGGGCAGATTAGGGGTTAATAAATATAATGTAAGTGGCGGCAGTGTGGGGGGGCAGATTAGGGGTCAATAAATATAATGTAGGTGGCGGCGGTGTAGGGGGGGCAGATTAGGGGTTAATAAATATAATGTAGGTGGCGGTGGACTCCGGGAGCGGTGGTTTAGGGGTTAAACACTTTATTTAGTTGCGGTGGGCTCCGGGAGCGGCGGTTTAGAGGTTAAACACTTTATTTAGTTGCAGCAGTGTGTGGGGGCAGATTAGGGGTTAATAAGTATAATGTAGGTGGTGGCAGTGTAGGGGGCGGCAGATTAGGGGTGTTTAGACTCGGGGTACATGTTAGGGTGTTAGGTGTAGACATTACCATAGGAATCAATGGGATATCGGGCAGCAGCGAACATAAGCTTTCTCTGCTTTCAGACTCCCATTGATTCCTATGGCATCCGCTGCCTCCAGGGCGGCGGATTGAAAACCAGGTACGTTGGGCCGGAAAAGTGCTGAGCGTACCTGCTAGTTATTTGATAACTAGCAAAAGTAGTCAGATAGTGCTGAACTTGCATTCGGAACATCTGGAGTGACGTAAGCATCGATCTGTGTCGGACTGAGTCCGGCGGATCGTATGTTATGTCACTAAATTCTACTTTTGCCGGTCTGTAGGGTTTTCGCCACAAATATGCTGCGGAATTCCAGCGTATTTGCGGTTGACAGCTTGATAAATAGAGGCCATTGTCTCTTTTACCTGTAAAAGAAACACAAAGACCCCCCCAACAGTAAAACCCACCACTCAACCAACCCCCAAAATAAAAAACCTAATTCTATTGGCTAATTCGAATTAGCCAATAGAATGAGAGTTGATTAAATCCGATTGGCTGATTTAAACAGCCAATAGGATTTTAGCAGCTCTAATTCCTATTGGGTGATTCAAATTTTTCAGCCAATAGGAATGCAAGGGACGCCATCGGGAATTGTGTCCCTTGCATTGAAGATTTAGTCTACGGCGGCGACGGTATGAATTGGATGCTCCGCGCCGGATGTCTTCAGGATGGACCCCCTCCGCACCGCCGGGATCAAGATAGAAGATGCCACCTGGATGAAGATTGAAGAGGCCGTCTGGATGAAGACTTCTCGCCGCTTGGATGAGGCCTTTGCCGCCGGGATGAAGATTGAAGAGGCCGCCTGGATGAAGATCGTTCAAGCGTGACTTTAAAAACTCGTCGGGTTTTTTTTTTAGTTTAGAGTTTGGGCAGTAAAAGAGCTAAATGCTTATACAAATGCCCTTTTCAGGGCAATGGGTAGCTTAGTTTTTTTTAGAATAGGTTTTTTTATTTTGGGGGAGTTGGTTTATTTACAGGTAAAAGAGCTGATATCTTTGTGGCAATGCCCTACAAAAGGCCCTTTTAAGGGCCATTGGTATATTGTAGGCTAGGGTTTTTTTTTGTTATTTTGGGTGGGCTTTTTATTTTGATAGGGCTATTCGATTAGTTGTAATTCTGTTTTATTTTGGATAATTGAATTTGTTATTTTCCATAATTTAGTGTTTGTTATTTTTTGTAACTTAGTAAAAAAAAAAAATTGTAATTAGATACTTTTTGGAGTAGTGTTAGGATTTTTTTAATGTGTATTTTAGTTTAATTTAATTGGTAGTTAGTTTAATTTTAGTTTAATTATTATATTAGTTTAATTGTTAGTTTAAACTTTTTTTAATTTGACAGGTAAATTTTAGTTTAATTCAAGCTAGGAAAATTGTCATTTTAATATAAAGTTAGGGGGGTGTTAGGTTTAGGGATTACTAGTTTAAATTAGTTAATAGTTATGTGGGGGCTTTTGGTTTAGGGGTTAATAGTTTAATTTAGTATATTTCGTTGTGGGGGGCTTGCAGTTTAGGGGTTAATAGGTTTATTATAGTGGCAGCAGTGTAGGGCTTAATAGTGGGGGCAATGTGGGCAGACGGCAGATTAGAGGTTAATAATATTTAAATAGTGTTTCGCGATGTGGGAGGGTAGCGGTTTAGGGGTTAATACCTTTAGCATAGTGGTGACGATGTCGGGGAGCGACGGAATAAGGGTTAATATATTTTATTAGTGGCGGCGTTATCAGGAGCAGCAAATTAGGGGTTAATAAATTTAATATAGTGTTTGCGATGCGGGAGGGCCTCGGATTAGGGGTAATGGGTAGTTTATTGGTGTTAGTGTACTTTTTAACACTTTAGTTATGAGTTTTATCTATTGACATTAGATGGCGTTACAGATCTTGTCATTTTAGGCTGTAACGCCGTTTTTTTAGCCTCACCACAAAACTCGTAATACCAGTGCTATGGGAATCCCATTAGAAAACATATTTTTCAAGAGTGTGGTACTGAGGTTGCGTTACAGACTAAAAGGCTTGCAATACAGCTCTACCGACAAGACTTGTAATGGCTGCATTAGGGAAAATTATGCGTTATGGGCCACAACACTGCTATTTGACTCATAACGCTCAACTGGTTATCTAGCTGAATGTTTTGTATGGTGATACATTGTAATTATACTTATGAAAATAGGTAAACAGTGTAACAACAATTAGTTACAATTTATATTCGTCCCTATGGGTACCATCCCTTATTGATGTACAGCTATGAGCCCAAGCTATTTAAGTTTTACAAATTATCGTGTATTTATTCTTCATATGAAAAGAGCTACATGAATATACAGGACTGTTTTCTGCCTCTGTTTTCATGGTAAGGTGATAGGTGAGGGAATCATTTAGGTAAAGATTTGTCTATGATACTTAGAGATAGCTTATGAAAATTAATAAGACAAGGAAAGCAAAATATTTCTTTCATTTGATTAAAACAAACTAATATTCTGGTATTTTTTCCCAATAAATAAGTGTGCTATATTTTATTTATCATTCAGCAAAACTGCTGTAAAAATATAAAATATTATTTAAGATCTTTTTAATAGACATTCTAGTGTAAAAATACATACTCTAAAGCACTAAAGCATTTTGGGTTCGATTACAAGTGGAGCGCAAATTATCGCTTTTGCAAAATCGATATTTGCACTCCGCCTAGTAATACCAGTGCACTGGTATTACAAGCTAGGTGAAATGCGAATGCGATTGCATGGAAGCTTTGCGCTCACTAGATCGCACTTCCATAGGGTCCAACGGAATCCTCGTTCTCATGCGGTGAGACACGGTATGAGAACCTTGCGCTGTGAAGGGGGTAAGTTGTGCAGCGATGTGCAGCAGATGTTAAATATATATGTATATGAATATATACAGTACATATATATTTATGTGTTAATATGTGTATATTGACACATAAATATAAATGTATATAGGCATATGCATATATATTCACAGGGAACACACAGTTCCCCATAGACCGCAATGTAAAGGCACTTTTCAGCGCCATTTTTTTTCTAACACCGCCACTTTTAACCCCTAAAAACTGCTTTGAGCGTTTTTTTTCAATAAGAAACTACAAGATTCTTAAATTTGGGGCACTTTTGGAAAATAAACCAGAGATCTAATTTTCTGAGCTCTGCTTGTAATGGGTGAATTTGCCCATTGATGGGCATGCGATAAACTAGTGCTCCACTTGTAATGTGGTCCTTTATTTTAAAATAATTAACCTGCTTTTACTACGGCCACATTTATGAAGTTGCGGAAGGAGCTTACTACTGCTGCATCTCAAAGGGACATAAAATTCACAACATTTATTTTGTAATTAAGGGACGGTATATTTAAACTCTGCCTGTTTTGATGTGATTTTTCACATCAACCCTTACAAGGGCTCGCCTCATAAAAAATGGTGAGTTTCTGTGAGTAGTGAGTTGTCTCCTATAGTAAGTAATGGAGCTAGCTGGAAAGGTAAACTTCACTGGGTAGAGCCAAGATACTAGTGAGCTGGGGCCGCATTTTAAAAATGAAATCCTGCATCAAAAAACAAATCATATCATGCTTTTTTTTGCATATAACATCTTACAATCACCGTTATTTTCGTACGCATGTGTTTTGCGTATTAGGTATTTTGCATATTTTTCCCCAAACTCGCCACATTTTTGGTTTGCAAGAAAAAAACAGAGATCTGTAGGTGGTGAATGTTTAGATAATTATGCTGGGATTAGAAAGACAATTTCATACATATCCATGTTCAGCCCATTTTACAAAAAACAATAATTACACTTGGTATTTTGTACTTACAAGTACGAATTTCTAGGTGTTTTTGTTGCACATACAGTGTACTAAAATTATGATTTACGATATTGTATTTAATACAGTTTATTACTGTGTAATTTACATACACATTTGATGTTCTTGATTAAATAGGATTTTTGGTGTACAATTTGATTACAATTTTTGATGCACCTTATTCAAGTATTCATTTTGTATTATTTTTAATTGACAAATGTAATTGTGCACTTTTGTAATGTATGCATCTCCTTCCCATACATTTTGAAGGAGCAGCAATGCACTACTGGGAGCTAGCTGAGCACATTTTGTGAGCCAGTGACAAAAGGCATTTTGTGCAGCCACCAATCAGAAGCCAGCTCCCAGCAGCCTACCTACGTATTTTTTTAAACTAAATATACCAAGGCACCAAAACAAATTAGATTATCCCCTTAGTGACCAGACCACTTTTCAATTTGTTGACCATCTGGGACCAAGGCTATTTTTGCATTTCTGCGATGTTTGTATTTAACTGTAATTTTCCTCTTACTCATTTACTGTACCCACACATATTATATACTGTTTTTCTCGCCATTAAATGGACTTTCTAAAGATACCATTTTTTTCATCATATCTTATAATTTACTATAAAAAAAAATATAAAATATGAGGAAAAAATGAAAAAAAATGCACTTTTTCTAACTTTGAGCCCCAAAATCTCTTACACATCTACAACCACCATAAAATACCAATGCTAAACAGTTTCTAAATTTTGTCCTGAGTTTATAAATACCCAATGTTTACATGTTCTTTGCTTTTTTTGCAAGTTATAGGGCAATAAGTACAAGTAGCACTTTGCTATTTCAAAACCATGTTTTTTCAAAATTGGCGATAGTTACATTGTAACACCAATATCTGTCATGAATCCCTGAATAACCCTTCAAATGTATATATTTTTTAAAAGAAGACAACCTAAGGTATTAAACTTGGGGTATTTTGACTTTTTTCATGCAACCATTTTACCACCAATCTATGCCAAAGTTTGGGGGGGAAAAAAAAATAATTTGATTTTTTGACAAAATAGCAATTTAAGAATACATTTACTGATAATATTAAGGGTTACTGCCAAATAACACCCTCATATGTCTTCAGCAGCATCTCCTGGGTACAGTGATACCACCCATGTATAGGTGTGTCGGGTTCTCGGGGGGCTAAAAGCTCTTATTTTTAGGGAGCGCATTCCAGTTTTTCAACTTGGAATTTTCACATCGGTCATCATGCACCCATGTCCTATTTGGGACATTTCTGAAGCTGGTCAATGGAATTTACCCCCATCAAACCATATATTTTTGAAAAGTAGACACCCTAGGGTATTTCAAATGCTTGTATTTTAACACTTTCCATGCACTAATTCAACCACCAGTCTTTGTCAAACTTTTGGGTAGTCATTATTTTGTGTTATTTTTCACACACATTGTACTTTAGGCATGGATTCTCAGTTCCTGTTATGTGTTACTACCAAAAAAAACCCTCAATATGTGTTCAACAACATCTCCTGAGTACAGTGATACCACCCATGTATAGGTGTGTCGGGTTCTCTGGGGGCTAAAAGGCCTTAATTTTAGGAAGCGCATTCCAGTTTTTCAACTTGGAATTTTCACATCGGTCATCATGCACCCATGTCCTATTTGGGACATTTCTGAAGCTGGTCAATGGAATTTACCCCCATCAAACCATATATTTTTGAAAAGTAGACACCCTAGGGTATTTCAAATGCTTGTATTTTAACACTTTCCATGCACTAATTCAACCACCAGTCTTTGTCAAACTTTTGGGTAGTCATTATTTTGTGTTATTTTTCACACACATTGTACTTTAGGCATGGATTCTCAGTTCCTGTTATGTGTTACTGCCAAAAAAAACCTCAATATGTGTTCAACAACATCTCCTGAGTACAGTGATACCACCCATGCATAGGTGTGTCGGGTTCTCTGGGGGCTAAAAGGCCTTAATTTTAGGAAGCGCATTCCAGTTTTTCAACTTGGAATTTTCACATCGGTCATCATGCACCCATGTCCTATTTGGGACATTTCTGAAGCTGGTCAATGGAATTTACCCCCATCAAACCATATATTTTTGAAAAGTAGACACCCTAGGGTATTTCAAATGCTTGTATTTTAACACTTTCCATGCACTAATTCAACCACCAGTCTTTGTCAAACTTTTGGGTAGTCATTATTTTGTGTTATTTTTCACACACATTGTACTTTAGGCATGGATTCTCAGTTCCTGTTATGTGTTACTGCCAAAAAAAACCTCAATATGTGTTCAACAACATCTCCTGAGTACAGTGATACCACCCATGTATAGGTGTGTCGGGTTCTCTGGGTGCTAAAAGGCCTTAATTTTAGGAAGCGCATTCCAGTTTTTCAACTTGGAATTTTCACATCGGTCATCATGCACCCATGTCCTATTTGGGACATTTCTGAAGCTGGTCAATGGAATTTACCCCCATCAAACCATATATTTTTGAAAAGTAGACACCCTAGGGTATTTCAAATGCTTGTATTTTAACACTTTCCATGCACTAATTCAACCACCAGTCTTTGTCAAACTTTTGCGTAGTCATTATTTTGTGTTATTTTTCACACACATTGTATTTTAGGCATGGATTCTCAGTTCCTGTTATATGTTACTGCCAAAAAAAACCTCAATATGTGTTCAACAACATCTCCTGAGTACAGTGATACCACCCATGTATAGGTGTGTCGGGTTCTCTGGGGGCTAAAAGGCCTTAATTTTAGGAAGCGCATTCCAGTTTTTCAACTTGGAATTTTCACATCGGTCATCATGCACCCATGTCCTATTTGGGACATTTCTGAAGCTGGTCAATGGAATTTACCCCCATCAAACCATATATTTTTGAAAAGTAGACACCCTAGGGTATTTCAAATGCTTGTATTTTAACACTTTCCATGCACTAATTCAACCACCAGTCTTTGTCAAACTTTTGGGTAGTCATTATTTTGTGTTATTTTTCACACACATTGTACTTTAGGCATGGATTCTCAGTTCCTGTTATGTGTTACTGCCAAAAAAAACCTCAATATGTGTTCAACAACATCTCCTGAGTACAGTGATACCACCCATGTATAGGTGTGTCGGGTTCTCTGGGGGCTAAAAGGCCTTAATTTTAGGAAGCGCATTCCAGTTTTTCAACTTGGAATTTTCACATCGGTCATCATGCACCCATGTCCTATTTGGGACATTTCTGAAGCTGGTCAATGGAATTTACCCCCATCAAACCATATATTTTTGAAAAGTAGACACCCTAGGGTATTTCAAATGCTTGTATTTTAACACTTTCCATGCACTAATTCAACCACCAGTCTTTGTCAAACTTTTGGGTAGTCATTTTTTTGTGTTATTTTTCACACACATTGTACTTTAGGCATGGATTCTCAGTTCCTTTTATGTGTTACTGCCAAAAAACACCTCAATATGTGTTCAACAACATCTCCTGAGTACAGTGATACCACCCATGTATAGGTGTGTTGGGTTCTCTGGGGGCTAGAAGGCCTTATTTTTAGGAAGCGCATTCCAGTTTTTCAACTTGGAATTTTCACATCGGTCATCATGCACCCATGTCCTATTTGGGACATTTCTGAAGCCGGTCAATGAAATTTACCCCCATAAAACCATATATTTTTGAGAAGTAGACCCCCTAGGGTATTTGAAATGCTGGTATTTTCACACTTTCCATGAACTTATTTAACCACCAGTCTTTGTCAAACTTTTGGGTAGTCATTTTTTTGTGTTATTTTTCACACACATTGTACTTTAGGCATGGATTCTCAGTTCCTGTTATGTGTTTACTGCCAAAAAACACCTCAATATGTGTTCAACAACATCTCCTGAGTACAGTGATACCACCCATGTATAGGTGTGTTGGGTTCTCTGGGGGCTAGAAGGCCTTATTTTTAGGAAGCGCATTCCATTTTTTACACTTCCCATTTTCACATCCCATGCACCCATGTTCTATTTAAGACATTTCTGAAGCCGGCCAATGTAATTTACCCCCATAAAACCATATATTTTTGAAAAGTAGACATCCTAGGGTATTTCAAATGCAGGTGTTTTAACACTTTCCATACACTAATTCAACCACTAGTCTTTGTCAAACTATTGGGCATTCATTTCTTTGTGTTATTTTTCACATACATTGTACTTTAGACATGGATTCACAGCTCCTGTTATGTGTTACTACCAAAGAAGACACCAATATGTGGTCACCAACATCTCCTGAGTTCAGTGATACCACCTATGCATAGGTTTGGTGGCTTGTTTGGGCGGTGCAATGCCAAATGTCTGACATGTGTTTGTGATTTTTTTTCACATTTAACATATTTTCTTTGCCTATCGTCTTTTTTTGGGGGTCTTTTAACATACCCCAATTTATTTGTTTTCCATAAATGTGATTATATTTAAAAAGTTGACCCCCCAAGGTATTATACATGGAGTGGTTTGATGACTTTGATGCAACCGTTTTAGCCCAAAAAATTGGAGAAAGTATATGGTGGTAATTTTTCAATTTTCATTGTTACAGACACATTGCTTTTTTACTATGATTTAGGAGAGACTGTTGTAAGTTATTGCAAAAGAATACTTTAGGTTGTTTTCTGCAAGGCACCCTGAGTACACCTATGCCCCCCATGCATAGGTTTGCCAGGATTTTGGGAAGGTTATGTTACATGATTTTAGTTATTAAAAATGAGAGTATTTCTTCTGATAGGCCTATCTTTAGTTTGGGGCCTATCACATACCCCACTTTTATTTATTGCATTCAAAGTGTATATTTTTTAAATGTTGACACCCCAAGGTATTGTATATGGTGTGCTTTGATGCCTTTGAAGCAACCGTTTTAGCCCAAAAAATTGGAGAAAGTATATGGTGGTAATTTTTCAATTTTCATTTTTACAGACACATTGCTTTTTGACTATGATTTAGGAGAGATTGTTGTAAGTTATTGCAAAAGAATACTTCAGGTTGTTTTCTGCAAGGCACCCTGAGTACACCTATGCCCCCCATGCATAGGTTTGCCAGGATTTTGGGAAGGTTATGTTACATGATTTTAGTTATTAAAAATGAGAGTATTTCTTCTGATAGGCCTATCTTTAGTTTGGGGCCTATCACATACCCCACTTTTATTTATTGCATTCCAAGTGTATATTTTTTAAATGTTGACACCCCAAGGTATTGTATATGGTGTGCTTTGATGCCTTTGAAGCAACCGTTTTAGCCCAAAAAATTGGAGAAAGTATATGGTGGTAATTTTTCAATTTTCATTTTTACAGACACATTGCTTTTTGACTATGATTTAGGAGAGATTGTTGTAAGTTATTGCAAAATAATACTTCAGGTTGTTTTCTGCAAGGCACCCTGAGTACACCTATGCCCCCCATGCATAGGTTTGCCAGGATTTTGGGAAGGTTATGTTACAATTTTATGACTTGTGATTTTAGTTATTAAAAATGAGAGTATTTCTTCTGATAGGCCTATCTTTAGTTTGGGGCCTATCGCATACCCCACTTTTATTTATTGCATTCAAAGTGTATATTTTTTAAATGTTGACACCCCAAGGTATTGTATATGGTGTGCTTTGATGCCTTTGAAGCAACCGTTTTAGCTCAAAAAATTGGAGAAAGTGTATGGTGGTAATTTTTCAATTTTCATTTTTACAGACACATTGCTTTTTGACTATAATTTAGGAGAGACTGTTGTAAGTTATTACAAAAACATACTTCAGGTTGTTTTCTGCAAGGCACCCTGAGAACACCTATGTCCCCCATGCATAGGTTTGACAGGGGTTTTGGTTAAAAAAAAAAACAGGCCCAATTTTAGAAAAAAATAGAGTAGTGAAATGTAAAAATCTGGCACAGTAAAAGTAAAAAAAACAAAAAAACATCTAACTATAAACATAACCAAAAAAAATATATATATATGTAACAGCAAATGTATTTATTTTTTTTAAAAATTGACCATTGTATGGTACCGCTTGAAGCAGTCCCCAATGCAGAGTGCAGGCTGTCCAGGGCAATCAGGACAGTAATATATGGTGTCCCTTCTCTTCCCCCTCTTGGTACAGACTCTGCATTTTTTTTGTGGTTTCTGCTTTGTGGCATTAGGGGGGATTTTAAAAATAAAATGGGTAGCCCCAACTCTGCTCTCTCCCATCACCGCCCGGGGAGCAGGTGCATCATGGTACAAAATCCCCGTAATAATCTGGAGCTGAAACTGTAAAAAAGTATTTTTAACTCTGGGGTTTGCTTTTTTGAACAACAAAAAAGCGTTGTGGGTTGCAATCTGCATTAGGTAAATTGCAACCTTTTTGTACCAGGCCCTTGTCTTCCGCATAATTAGATAGGGCTGCAGCAGCTGATCAGCCAGATCAACCCCACCCATATGCCGGTTATAAGACTTGATGCACACTGGCTTCCTTATGATCTCAGCTCTGCCACGTACAGAAACCGCCACCGTCCTCTCTGTGTGGATGGTGGTAAGAAGGTATACATCCTTCTTGTCTCTGTACTTCAGTGCCAACAGCTCCTCTTGGCGCAGAGCTGAGGTCTCCCCCCTTCGTAGCCGGGTGCGTACAAGCTGTCCTGGGAAACCTGCGCGGTTCTTTTTAATTGTACCGCAAGCTACTGTATCAAAGCAATACAGTAGCTTGAACAAAAGGACACTTGTATAAAAATTGTCTAAGTACAAGTGATACCCTTTGTTCATTAGGGGTAATATCAGGTCCCAGACAATCTTGCCAGTGGTTCCCATATGTTCTGGGCAACCTGGAGGGTCAAGGTGGCTATCCTTTCCCTCATACACCCGGAAGGCCTGAGTATACCCAGTCTCGCTGTCACAGAGCTTATACACCTTTACCCCATATCTGGAGCGTTTGGAAGGAATATACTGCTTGAATCCCAGCCTTCCCTTATACTTCATTAGGGATTCATCAACGCATATATTCCTTCCAGGTGTATAAGCCTCTGCAAACCTGGCAGAAAAGTGGGTTATCAGGGGGCGGATTTTATACAGCCTGTCAAATTGGGGATGCTCCCTAGGGGGGCACAGGCTGTTGTCGCTGAAGTGCATGAAATGCAGAATCATTTCATACCTCTTCCTCGACATAGTCTGGGAGAAAATGGGGGTAGAGCAGATGGGGCTAGTACTCCAGTAGGAGCGAATGGAGGGTTTCTTTATGATGCCCATCAGCATAGTCAATGCCCAGAATTTTTTGAATTCTGGCACATTGATGGGGGCCCATTGCTGCTTTGCCAAATATGTTCCAGGCTTTGCAGCACGGAACTGATGGGCATATAAATTAGTTTGGGCGACAATGTTCCCCAATATATAATCGCCCAGAAACACTTCCAGAAACTGCTGGGGGCTAAAACCTGCCACATCTATATTTATGCCAGCATTTTCTGTGAAGGGTGGGATATCTGGCCTCTGGAGATGAGGCGTTACCCACTCTTCAGCAGCAATGGCAGCAACACGCCTCCTTCTGGCAGGGGGGCTAGCAGGGGGGCTGGCAGGGGGGCTAGCAGCCACAGATACATCACTATCAGTTGAGACTGCATCTAGTGATGTATCTGAGCACATGGCAGGGTCAAAATTGGGGTCTGAGTCAGAAATAGAGGCATCTGACTCTGACGCAAGGATGGCATACGCCTCCTCAGCACTATATCTTTTCTGTGACATTTTTGTATCACAGAAAACAATTACTAAAAAAAATTAAATTAACTAAATTAATTAACTAAATTAACTAGCAAAAAAGTACAGCTATGCTACTGCCAGTGATTTATAGCGATCACTGGCAAGCTAGAGGTTAATGGCTCTGAAAATTAAATTAAATTAACTAAATTAATTAACTAAATTAACTAGCAAAAAAGTGCACCTTTGCTACTGCCAGTGATATATAGCGATCACTGGCAAGCTAGGGGTTAATGGCTCTGAAAATTAAATTAAATTAACTAAATGTTTCTGAAAAGAGCCTTTGGGTTTTTAAAAAATTACAACAACAAAATTAACCCCTAAAAAAATGCACAGACAGCAAAATGCAGCAAAAAAAAAAGTGCACCTTTGCTACTGCCAGTGATATATAGCGATCACTGGCAAGCTAGGGGTTAATGGCTCTGAAAATTAAATTAAATTAACTAAATGTTTCTGAAAAGAGCCTTTGGGTTTTTAAAAAATTACAACAACAAAATTAACCCCTAAAAAAATGCACAGACAGCAAAATGCAGCAAAAAAAAAAGTGCACCTTTGCTACTGCCAGTGATATATAGCGATCACTGGCAAGCTAGGGGTTAATGGCTCTGAAAATTAAATTAAATTAACTAAATGTTTCTGAAAAGAGCCTTTGGGTTTTTTAAAAATTACAACAACAAAATTAACCCCTAAAAAAACGCACAGACAGCAAAATGCAGCAAAAAAAAAGTGCACCTATGTTACTGCCAGTGATATATAGTGATCACTGGCAAGCTAGGGGTTAATGGCTCTGAAAAGAGCCTTTGGTTCTATATTTTTTAACAAATAAAAGAAATAAATCTCTCTCTCTGCTAAATACAGGTCTCTCTCTCTCTCCAACAAAATGGCAAGTGAGGAGAGGGAGGGAGATCCACACTGATCATAGTCAATATTTACAAATATTGACATGATCAGACAAATGGGGTATTTTATTATTATTTTTTTTTTTAGGGTGGGAGGCTCAGATTGGGTGACCCTAGCTTGCCCCTATGATGATGCAGGCTAGGGACACCCCCAGAGGCCCCATGATGCACTGGGCATCGCCATCTTGGATGCCTAGTGAAGGGGGAGGGGGGGGGCTATTTAGGGCTTTTTTTTTTTTTATTCGTTTTTTTTTTTTTTATTATTTTTATTTTAATTTATAACTAACTAAGTGCCTCGACCCACCGAGGCACTTAGCAAACAAGCAGAGCATCGGAAGCGTGTCCGATCGCTTCCGATGCTCTGAAACACTGCCGGGCTCCACGTGGAGCGAAACCGGAAGTGATCACTCGTGGGGGAGTGATCAATCCGGTCCCGGCACTCGGGAACAGTATTGCAGGATGCCTAGACCTCAAGGCAAGCCTGCAATACTGTTAGAGCAGCTGGAAGCGATTTCGATCGCTTCCAGTGCTCTGTTAAACCGACGACGTATGCCATACGTCCTCGGTCGTTAAGTGCTTTTTTTTTGAGGACGTATGGCATACGTCGTCGGTCGTTAAGGGGTTAAACAAGTAAATTAGTAGTTTATAATGACATGCTCTATCTGAATTATGAAATGTTTACTTTCCTATAACTTAACTTTAACTTATCATCACCCTTATATATATATATATGTTAAACTCTTTCTAAGGGTTAGCACCTCTATCTGTTCTAGAGGGGAACTTACATGAATCAGCAGTCTGGTTTAATTCAAAAGGGCATTCTACATCTGAAATACTTTTCTTTTTTTTGCCCCTACTTATTTTTTATTTAATTTTAAAGTTATCTTTCCAAACACAAAAACTGTAAGTGGAAAAATATGTAGGCTTTTTATTTAAATTGAATATTTAACTTCAACACAGCTCATATATTTAAAATAAAATCTTATACACAGAATATATTTAAGGGTCGATTTGCAAACCACCGTATCGACCCCAATGCCTCTGTTTCCGCGTGAGCCTTCAGGCTGCTCCGTAGCTCGTTCGCCTGCTCTGAAGCGGCGAACATCAATCCGCCCTATCGCATATGATCGGGTTGATTGACACCCCCTGCTAGCGGCCGCAAATCTGCAGGGGGCGACATTGCACCAGAACTGCTTGTGCAATGTTAAATGCTGACATCGTATGCTGTCCAGCAGACATGATCGCTACAGCATATCATGTCCGTCCGACTGTTAGTAAATCGGTCCCTTAATCTCACCCAAAGATCATAAACTCAATTCAAAGGAGCTATTGCATAATTAAAATTATTTTTTTTATTGTAAGTTAATCATCACTGTTATTCTATTATTCTATGTATATGCATGTATTTTGTTAATCTTCAATGCAGTTTTAAAGGTATTTCATAAATGTTTCAAATTCAGTCAAATCAAAATTCTCAAAATTAAAATTCAATGAACTTTCCAATTTACTTTTATCATCACATTTGCTTTGTTCTCCTGGTATTCTTTGTTGAAAACAAAACATAGGTAGGCTCATATGTTAATTCCTAAGCCCTTGAGAGCCGCCTCCTATCTCAGGGCATTTTGACAGTTTTTCTCAGCTAGGCATTGCTAGTTCAAGTGTGCCATATAGATATCATTATGTTCACCCCATGGCATTATTTATGAGTCAGAACTGATTGGCTAAAATGCAAGTCTTTCAACAGAACTGAAATTAGGGAGACAGTCTGCAGAATTAATATAACTATATTGGTTCTGCAAAATTATGGAATGGGTAATTATCTATCTTTTAAAAAAATAAAAATTCTGGAGTATAAACAAATAATAATAAGCTTTTCTAAAGGATTATTGTATATACTCCCATGATTCTAAATTAATTCCCTTTACCATTAAATAATAATTTATTTTCTTTCCTAAGATATGGTGAGTCCACGGCTTGAGTAATTACTGTTGGGAATATCTCTCCTGGCCAGCAGGTGGAGGCAAAGAGCACCACAGTTAAACTGTTCAGTATCACTCCCTTACCCACAACCCCCAGTCATTCTCTTTGCCTTCGGTGCATGGAGGAGGTGAAGTTAAGGTTTCTGAAGAATTTTTTTTATTTCATCTACAAGCAAGTTTTGGGGTATAGCCGTATTCAACGTCATTCTTTGCAGTCGGGTAGTGGTGGCTTTAAAGCAGTTAGGAACTTGTAAAGAGGTACTTACTGAGTTTTCCTAACAATTGCTGCCCTAGTTTAGAAAGCCAGAGTTGGCTACTCTGTTCTTTCTTTTTCAAAGGTCTCTGTGAAGAACTGTGTCTTCTTATACCTTTTAACTGTCTACATGCCGAGATAGCGGAGCAGGTAAGTGCTTTTTCTTCCTGTTGGGGAGACCATGCCCTTAACAAATTAAAAGATGTATGCCTAGATTACGAGTTTTGTGTTAGAGGCTGTGCAGTGCTAACGAGCAGTTTATGCTCACCGCTCACTTGCAGACAGCGCTGGTATTACGGATTTTTACAAAAAAATTAGCTAAGAGCAAAATTTAGCTCCACATCTCACCTCAATACCAGCGCTGCTTACGTTAGCGGTGAACTGGCTGAACGTGCTTGTGCACGATTTCTACATAGGAATCAATGGGGGAGAGCCGGCTGAAAAAAAACCTAAAGCGTAAAGCTCCTAAAGCAGCCCCATTGATTCCTATGGGAAAACACTTTTTTTTTTTTTTTTTAAATCAAAGTTTTTTAATAAGGTATTTAGTGAAATAACAATCATAACATTACAACCTGAATATCATTCACATATCATAATGGCTCGCATTTGTGGAGAATAAAGGAAAAAGAAATAAACAACCCAGAATTGCCTCATAAATCACAGATTACAATACAGAAATAAGACCCCTGAAGGTCATATAGTGGAGCTTATACAGGAAAATTATAATATGTGCAGACAATTAAGAGAGCTATTTTTAATACAGACATGATGTGCTATAGTACAAATATATCTCACTCTTGTACTTTTCAGGTTTTATAGTGATACCTTGGATTTTATAGTTTATTTAAACGGTTACTGTAGTACCTCTTTGTCATAGTATGATGCCTAGTAGAGTGAGTCTTTCATCTAGGCCATTTAGAACATTAGGATACCTTCTAGATTGAGAGATACAATATTTTACTACAGAGTATGAAATACTAAATACATATAGAAGATCTCCTAGACTGGGCTGGGTCACTCTTGAACCCTAAAGAAGGAATGACACTGGGGAGATTCCCAACAGATATGTATATATATAGATGAGTATAAACAAAAGTATATAACTCTATGTGGTATAGAAAGTGAAGTAAAAAGATAAACAAACAGATATAGACAGAATATACAAGCTAAATATTTAAAATGACAACTTATTTAAAAGATAACTCACCAAGAGCGGGTTAATACCAAAAAGGGTGAATACATAAGGGTGGGGGAGGGAGGGGGAGGTGTGAAAATGGCAAAAGAGGACTAGGATTATATAACACTACATAAAGACCTTAAATTAATTATATCTGTAATTCCTACAAATCGGCCAGGGATACAGGGGAGCTGACAGACCTGAAATCTATACAAATAAAGGGGGAGCAAGCTTGCTAAAGATATTATTTGTACCCTGCTATTCCCTATCAATGAGCAGGGATTGTAAGAAAAAACCTCCCTTTTGCACTTAGCATAAACAAATATAATTATAATATCTCTCTCTTTTGCCCTCCCCTTGTGTGGAATGGCTGACACCATCTTATATTCTAAGCTGCAAAACATTTCTTGTAACAATAGCCCTAGTAGGAAATACAGTGCTATGACCAGGGGTATAAGGGAAAAGCCACATATAGCATATTAAAACATGGAAGAAAATATAAACCTCACCTCTGCAATCCAAGAGTATATTTTTAACTATGGCGGTATAGCAAGGAATAGAGATCATATATAAACATAGAACAACTACATTCCTAACCATAGTTCAACATCAAGACTAAACCCTGTTTGCCTGATATGTAGAAAACCATAGCTTCATAAAGAAAGAGCTCTTGCGACAACATTTGGAGAGAAGTTAGTCCCTTTGTATCCGGTCTGTAGTCCATCATTAAAAGGTTCATATTTAACTTAATCAGAGGATGTCAACATCACCAGAATGCAAAAACTAATTTATCCTATCCCAGTTCTTATTGTTGCGGTATATGGACACTGGGAAACCTGAGGTAGAAGGTCAGATTTAATCCATGCGTGTAGTAGTGGAACATCCATTTGTGTACACTATGCGCCATTGACCACAGTAGATTCAAATAGCCCGACTTGGGTATTAGGCTGCTGCTTATCTTCCCATACCTCGTCTGCTTCTTCTTTCACCAGCGACTCTGCAATACTCAGCTAACACCACTGTTTCCTCCATGAGGGCTACATCGTGCTCACTTTTTCTCTCTAGTATGAGCTGAGTATTCCAGGCATCTGCCGGCCGGCTACTACACTGGGGCCCAACAGTGCCTCCCCGACCCGCATGGATATCCGTAGGTATGTCAACACCCCCATACAGGGTATCAATGCAAGCTGTGTGATGTTGGTCCAGTCTGTTAGATATCTCCTTCAGAAGATGTGCTACAAGCTCCATTTGTGATGAGGTCTGATGTGTGAACTTGCGTTCTGATCTCGATCTCCTTCTCTCTCAAGAGTAATGGCGACGGCTATCAAAGTGAAAGCCTTTACTCCGTGTATGTCTTAGCCTACAAATCCACTATTGAGCTAGCCTGGATCTGTCTCTGTATGTCACTCCCCTAGAGATCCACAGTCTGCAGTCCCGCGAAGCTCCAAGGGCACCAGGGATTCAATGCTAAACAGCGGTGTGCAGCTATCACCACCTTAGGCCTGTCTCCCAAGTCCAGTAAGATCTAGCATTTAATGAGTGGGTTACGGCTCATAGTAGGTTAGTTTTTGGCTGATTATGAGTTAGTGAGCGTTCCTGCTACTTTTGTGGGGCAAACTTTATCCGTAGTGAGCATATAATAGCTATTAAGTAAAATTATAAATAGGAGCTCTGCAAGCACGCGTCCATTCTCTTAGCTAGCCGGCTCCGCCCCCCAGGAAAACACATTTTATGTCTACACCTAACACCCTAACATGAACTCCAAGTCTAAACACCCCTAATATTACACTTATTAACCCCTAATCTGCCCCCCCGACATCGCTGACACCTACATTATATTATTAACCCCTAATCTGCCGCTCCGGACACCGCCGCAACCTACATTATACTTATGAACCCCTAATCTGCCGCCCCCAACATCGCCGACACTTACATTTTATTTATTAACCCCTAATCTGCCGCCCCCAACATCGCTGCCACTATAATAAAGTTATTAACCCCTAAACCTAAGTTTAACCCTAACCCTAACACCCCCTAACTTAAATATAATTTAAATAAATCTAAATAAAATTACTACAATTACCTAATAATTCCTATTTAAAACTAAATACTTACCTATAAAATAAACCCTAAGCTATCTACAATATAACTAATAGTTACATTGTAACTATCTTAGGGTTTACTTTTATTTTACAGGCAACTTTGTATTTATTTTAACTAGGTACAATAGTTATTAAATAGTTATTAACTATTTAATAACTACCTAGTGAAAATAAAGACAAATGTACCTGTAAAATAAAACCTAACCTAAGTTACAATTACACCTAACACTACACTATAATTAAATTAATTACATAAATTAAATACAATTAATTACAATTAAATAAAATTATCTCAAGTACGAAAAAAACAAACACTAAATTACAGAAAATAATAAAGAAAGTACAAGATTTTTAAACTAATTACACCTACTCTAATCCCCCTAACAAAATAAAAAAGCCCCCCAAAATAAAAAAAGCCCTACCCTACACTAAATTACAAATAGCTCTTAAAAGGGCCTTTTGCGGGGCATTGCCCCAAAGTAATCAGCTCTTTTACCTGAAAAAAAAGTACAAATACCCCCCAACATTAAAACCCACCACCCACACAACCAACCCTACTCTAAAACCCACCCAATACCCCCTTAAATAAAACCTAACACTAACCCTATTCACAGGGACCATCACAGATTCCTGAGATTTGCCTTTCTTGAAAAATATTTCCAGTTCGTGGCCCTCCAATTTGGTCTAGCCATGGCTCCCAGAATTTTTTATAAGGTTCTGGGTTCTCTTTTGGCAGTGATGCAATCTCATGGAATTGCTGGGGCACCCTACCTGGATGATATATTGGTTCAGGCACCATCTTTTAAACTAGCAAAATCTCACACAGAGATATTGTTGTCTTTTCTTCGTTCCCACGGATGGAATGTGAATCTGGAAAAAGCTCCCTTTCCCCTGCTACAAGTAGTGTTCTTAGGGACCATAATATATTCTCTATTGATGAAGATTTTTTTGACAGAGGTCAGGAAAAACAAAATAATTTCCTCTTGCCTTTCTCTTCAGGCTTCTGCTCATCCTTCAGTGGTTCAATGTATGGAGGTAATCGGTCTGATGGTGATGCTCAGACAATGAAATGGCAACCATGCTGATCTATCTGAGAAAATAGAGTTAGATCAGTCATCAAGGGATTCTCTCCTGTTGTGGATTGTTCAGGAACATCTGTCTCAGGGTACATGCTTTTGGAGACCTTCCTGGGTGATCGTGACAATGGATGCCAGCCTGCTAGGCTGCTGAGCAGTCTGGAATTTGTTAAAAGCTCAGGGCCTTTGGACTCGGGAGGAGTCTGCTCTTCCCATCACCATCTTGGAGTTGAGGGCAATTTACAATGCTCTATTGACTTGCTCTCAGTTGTCCTCAGCCCAGTTTATCAGGTTCCAGCCATACCATATAACCTCTGTGGCTTACATCAATCATCAGAGAGGAACTCAGAGTTCCTTAGCCATGAAGGTGGTTACTCGGATTCTTCAGTGGGCTTAGACCCACAATTGCTGTCTATCTGACATCCACATTCCAGGAGTAGACAAATGGGAAGCGGATTTTCTGAGCAGACAGACTTTTCATCCCGGGGAGTGGGAACTCCATCCGGAGGTGTTTTCCAGCTTAGTCCTCAAATGGGGGATGCCGGAGTTAGATCTGAAGGCGACCCATCAGAACGCAAAGCTTCCAAGGTACGGTTCAAGGTCAAGAGACCCGGAGGCCATTCTGATAGATGCTCTGCGGGTCCTTGGGTTTCCAGGTTGGCATACCTGTTTCCTCTGTTTGCTCTCCTTCCCTGAGTCATTGTAAAACAAGAGTCATTGATTCTAAAAGCCCCTGTGTGACCTCACAGGATCTGGTTTGCAGACCTAGTAGAGATGTCATCTCCCCCACCTTGGAGACTACCTCTGAGGAATGACCTCCTGATTCAGGGTCCCTTCCTTCATCCAAATCTCGTTTCTCTTGGAAATTAAACGCTTAATTCTGTCTAAGCGTGGTTTTTGGAGTCGGTCATTGAGACCATGATTCAGGCTCGCAAGCCTGTTACTAGAAATATTTACCATAAGATATGGCATACATATCTATATTGGTATGAATCCAAAGGCGAATCTTGGAGTAGAATTATAATTCCTAGAATTGTATCTTTTCTTCAGGAAGGCATGGAGAAGGTATTGTCAGTTTCCTGCTTTTACTACATAAACTTTTGGCGAATGTGCCAGATGTGCAATCTTTTTGTTGGGCCTTGGTCAAAATCAGGCCTGTCTTTAAGTCTATTGCTCGTCCTTGGAGCCTTAACCTTAGTCTTAAAGTTTTACAACTGGCTCTGTTTGAGCCATTGCATTCCATAGACATTAAGTTGTTATCTTGGAAGGTTTTGTTTCTTGTTGCTATCTCTTCTGCTCGAAGAGTCTTGGAACTCCCAGCTCTGCAGTGTGATTCCCCTTATCTTATTTTTCATGCCGATAAGGCGGTTCTTCGTACTAAGTTACATTTCCTTCCTAAGGTTGTTTCTAATAGAAATATCAATCAGGAAATTGTTGTTCCCTCTCTGTGTCCTAATTCTTCTTCTTCCAAAGAACGTTCTTTACACAATTTGGATGATGTACGTGCTCTTAAATTCTACTTACAGGCGACTAAGTATTTTCGCCAGTCCTCTGCCCTCTTTGTCTGTTTCTCTGGGAAACGTAAAGGTCAGAAAGTTACTTCTACTGCTCTTTCTTTTTGGTTATGAAGTATAATTTGTTTGGCTATGAGACTGCTGGACAGCAGCCTCCTGAGAGAATTATGGCTCATTCCACAAGAACTGTTTCCTCTTCTTTTGCTATAAAAAAATGAAGCTTCTGTAGAACAAATTTACAAGGCTGCAACTTGGTCTTCTCTACATACTTTTTTTCAAAAAGTTACAAATGTTATACTTTAGCCTCGGCTGAGGCTTCTTTTGGGAGAAAGGTGCTTCAAGCGTTGGTGCCTTCTGTTTAGGACTGCCTTTCTTGTCCCTCCCTATGTATCTGTGTTTTCTAGCTTGGGTATTGGTTCCCAACAGTAATTATTCAAGCCGTGGACTCACCATATCTTAGGGAAAAAAAAAATTCCTTTTTAATACAAGGAGAGTCCACAGCATCATTCCTTACTGTTGGGATATACCGAACCTGGCCAATATCAGGAGGCAAAGACACCCCAGCCAAAGGCTTAATAACCTCTCCCACTTCTCTATCCCCCACTCATTCTTTGCCTTTTGTCACAGGAGGATGGCAGAGAAGTGTCAGAAGATTTCAGAGTTTGTTCCTCAGGAGGGATATATGCCTTTTGTTATGGAACTGGAGTTTTAAGTAGTCTTGTCAACCTCTCAGTGAGAGAATTGATGAAAGTTAAAGACTGGAGATGCAGGGAGAGGCTTTCTGTGAAACCATCCAGACTGCCTGCTAACAGCTCCTTAAGCAACCAGTGTTGACGAGTTTCAATCTCTGCTTCTTCACTCAAGTCCATGTCAGGAGCGATGCTACAAGACTTTCACACTTGAGAGGCTGTGTTTTTATTCCACAGCACGGATTCTGGTAAGATCGTTTCAATTTCTACTTATGTGAAATTGCTGAAGATATCTTTATAGAATCATGGGTTAATATCTCCTGAGGGAGGTTTTTGAACAGTAGGGATAAATCAAATTTTTTCTTCGATTTATGCTGCTTTATGTGAGATTTATTTTTGGGCTCATAGACTGTTGTTATGTAGTAAAGGAACAAACAGTTATTTTACTTTCACTTTGAACACTGAGCAGCTTGCTAGCATTAGTGTGATTTTTCTCATGGCAAGGGCAGTCCTGCATTGCAAGACCGGTGTGGTAATACTTTTGTTTCCTCTTTCCTGACTGAGCTAGTTGTCAGAGAGGTTGCTTCTTCTCTGGGTGCCTGGGTCTAGGAGGTGCTGAGTGCCCCAGTCATTGGGGGTATTTAGGTGCTGTTTTTGAGAAAAATAAAAAGTTCATTTATTTGTATCCTACTGTTGTTAGCACAAGCTATGGAGGATCTTGATATGCTTGAGGGTACTCCCTCTATTCCTAATAGTAATACCTGTCTATATTGTGAGGAGGCCTTGGTGTGCCCGCCCACTCAACTATGTTCCATATGCATAGGTTATTTTGTCTAAGAAGGTTAACCCCTTTAGTACGTTCACTGCTGAAGACTCGCTGTCCCACGAGGTGCATACCCATCAATCATTTCCATTGTCTCATGCAGCTTCCCATAGCATGCCTGATCCTCCTTCTGGAGAGAGCCTTTTACCATCAGACTTTACTGTGCAGTTAAAGATGGCGGTGTCTGAGGCCTTTAGTGCTTTACCTCGCCCTGCTAAGCGCAAGTGAAAAAGTTAAACATAGCTCTATGGTCCAGGGGACATCCAGTGATTTGCTTGATTTGTCTGCTTTTCAGGTACCTCAGGATGGGTCACACTCTGAGTCTTCAGAGGGTGAAATTTCTGGATCGGAGTTTGCTACCTCTAGGCCTCCGGCTGCGGAGGAGCCAGCCTTTAGATTTAAAATTGAACACTTATGCTTTCTTCTAAAGGAGGTTCTGTCTACTCTAGAGGTTCCAGAGGCCAAGTTGCCTGATGAACTTTTGATCCCTAAATTAGACAGAGTGTACGAGGATAGGGTAGCGCCGCTAACTTTTCCTGTACCAGTAAATATGGTGAATATTATTAAGAATGAATGGGATAGAGTTGGATCTTCCTTTTCTCCTTTGTCTGCGTTTAAAAAATTGTTCCCGGTCCTGGACTCTCAGCTAGAGTTGTGGGGTTATGCCCCTAAGGTGGATGGTGCTATCTCAACGTTAGCTAAGCGTACTACTACCCCTCTTGAGGATAGCTCATCTTTCAGAGATCCGATGGATAAGAAAATGGAAACTTTTCTCAGAAAAACGTTTCAGCATATGGGTTATTTATTTCAACCGGCCTCGGTTCCTGAAGCTGTGGCCTACTGGTGTAACTCCTTAGCGGAATTTGATTGAGGTGCAGGGTCTCCTCAACATTATCCAGGAAAGAATTAAGGCTTTGAGAATTGCTAATTCTTTTATATGTGATGCAAACATGCAGATTATTTGCCTGAATGCTAAGATACCTGGTTTCTCAGTACAGACGCGTCGGGCACTCTGGCTGAAGTCCTGGTTTGTGGACATGACTTCTAAGTCTAGACTACTTTCCCTCCCCTTTAAGGGAAACATTTTATTTGGTCCAGGCATGGACTCTAATCTCCATGGTTACTGGGGCCAAGGGTGCCTTCCTACCACAGGATAAAAAGAACAAGTCTAATGGACAAGGATCTAATTTTCGTTCCTTTTGTTCTGAGAAGACCCTCCTCTAAACCCGAGCAAACCAAGAGCACTTGGAAGCCTCCCCAATCCTGGAATGAATCCAAGCAGAACAAGCCCACAGAGAACAAATTGGCATGAAGGGGTGGCCCCCAATCCAAAGCTGGATCATCTAGAGGGCAGACTGCCACTGTTTTCAGATGCTTGGTCCAGGGATGTGTAGGATCCATGGGTCCTGGAGGTCATATCTCAGGGATACAAGATAGGTTTCAAATCTCACCCTCCCAAGGGCAGATTTTTCCTCTCAAGCCTGTCTTTAAAACCAGAAAAGAGGTACTGTGGTGCGTGCAGGATATGTCCTCCTAAGGTGTCATTGTCCCCATTCCTATCACAGAAAGAGGTTGGGGTTACTACTCAAACCTGTTTGTGGTCCCAAAGAAAGAGGGACCTTTCCGCCCAATTCTGGACTTAAAGTGCTTAACCAAGTTTCTAAATGTCCCCTCTTTCCAGATGGAGACAATAAGGTCCATTCTTCCTCTAGTTCAGGAAGGACAGTTCATGACCACTATAGATCTGAAGGATCCCTACCTTCACGTTCCAATCCACAGGGACCACTTCCAGTTCCTAAGGTTTGCATTCCAGTATCAGCACTTCCAGTTCATTGCACTTCCATTTGGTCTTCCTACAGCCCCAAGAATCTTCACAAAGTTTCTGGGAACTCTCCTGGCCTTCGCCAGAACCCAAGGTATAGCAGTAGCTCACTACTTTGATGACATTCTGGTTCAAGCACCATCCTTTTGTCTTGCAGAAGACCATTTGGTTTCTATTCTCTCTCTTCTTCGATCACATGGATGGAAGAAAAACTTAGAGAAGAGTTCTCTCATTCCGTGCACCAGGGTAGAATTACTGGGCACTATAATAGATTCAGTATCCATGAGGATATTTCTAACTGACGGTGCAAACTAGCTTCGGCATGTCTTTCCCTCCAGACCTCCTTAAGGCCATCTTTGGCTCAGTGTATGGAGGTAATTGGTCTCATGGTGTCCAGCATGGACATAATTTCTTTTGGAAGGTTCCATCTCAGACCGCTACAGCTGTTCATGCTGAGGCGGTGGAACAGTGATCATTCGAATCTGTCGCAACAGATTTCCCTGGACAACCAGTCAAGAGAATTGCTCTCTTGGTGGCTTTGTCCAGATAATCTGTCCCAAGGGACATCCATTCTCAGACCATCCTGGGAGATTGGGTCTACGGACGTGAGCCTCTCAGGATGGGGAGCTGTATGGGGTGCCAAGAAAGCACAGGGCCTGTGGCCACAGGAGGAAAGTTCCCTCCTGATCAACATTTTGGAACTTAAAGCAATTTACAATGCTCTGAAGGCTTGGCCTCTTCTGGGTTTGGCCCAGTTTATCAGATTCCAATTGGACAATATTACTTCGGTGGATTACATCAACCTTCAAGGGGAAACGAGAAGCTCCCTAGCAATGAGGGAAGTATCTCCATCCCGTGGTGTTTGTTGAGATATGCTTCAGGTGTGGACGCCAGAGATAGATCTCATGGCATCTCGTCTCAATACCAAACTACCCAGATATGGGTTGAGGTCCAGGGATCCTCAGGCGGAGCTAATAGATGCATTAACTGTGCCTTGGAGATTCAATCTAATCTACCTTTATCCTCCTTTACCACTCCTTCCTCGAGTAATGGCCCCCATCAAGCAGGAGCAAGCGTCAGTGATATTGATTGCTCTGTCATGGACACAAAGGATGTGGTTCGCGGAGTGAGGATGTCATCTTCTCCTCCATGGAGGTTACCTTGTCGCAGGGAACTGCTGGAACAAGGTCCTTTTGTTCACCAAAATCTAGATTCTCTGAGGCTGACTGTGTGGAGATTGAACGCTTAGTCCTAGCCAAGAGAGTTATTGATACTCACATTCAAGCCGGTTACTTGATGCATCTATCATATGGTTTGATAACCTACTTATTCTGGTGTGAAGAGCATGGATTTCCTTGGCATAAAGTTAAGGTTGCCAGGATTCTGATGTTTCTCCAGGATGGTCTGGAGAAGGTTCTTTCAGCCAGTTCCCTGAGGGGACAGATTTCGGCCTTGTCTGTTTATTGCAAAAGAGGCTCTTTGAGCTTCCAGATGTTCAGTCCTTTGTTAAGGCTCTAATTAGAATCAGACCTGTTTTCAGATCTTATGCTCCCCCTTGGAGTCTGAATCTGGTTATTAAGGTTTTACGGGCTCCGTTTGAGCCTATGCATGAAATCAATATTAGGTTTTTGTCCTGGAAAGTTCTCTTTCTACTGGCTATTTCTTCGGTGCACAGAGTATCTGAGACTGCCGGATTGCAATGTGAGCCTCCTTATTGGGTGTTTCATTCGGATAAGACTGTCCTGCGTAATAAGTTAGGGTTTCTCCCATAAGTCGTGTTAGACCTCAACATCAATCAAGATATCAAGAGATCAAGAGATTGTGGTCCATTCATTGTGTCCTAATCCTTCCTGTTCAAAGGAATATATGCTTAATAACTTGGAGGTGTTTCGTGTCTTGAAGTTTTATCTTCAAGCTACTAAGGATTTTAGACAAACTACTTCCATATTTGTGGCATACTCTGGGAAGCGTAAGGGCCAGAAGGTCTCTTCAACAACTTTAATGTTTTTGCTTCAGCTGAAGCAGCCTTCAGGAGAAAGGTTTTGCAGGTTGTGGTGCCCTCAGATTAGGGTCTGCCTCTCTTTTGTCCCTCCCATTATCATTCAGTGTCCTCTAGAGCTTGGGTATAAGTTTCCCAACAGTAAGGAATGATGCTGTCAACTCTCCTTGTATTAAAAAGGAAAACATAAATTATGCTTACCACATAATTTCATTCCCTTCTGTACAAGTAGAGTCCACGGCCCCTGCCTATATTCTCCAATAGGCGACCCCCTAAATTATTATTTTCTTCTGGCACCTTTTATACTCTGATATTTCTCCTACTGTTCCTTGTTCCCTTGACAGAATGACATTTGGATGGGGTGTCTTTGCCTCCGCCTGGTGGCCAAGTTTGGTATTTCCCAACAGTAAGGAATGATGCAGTGGACTTGTACAGAAGGAAATTAAATTTATGTTTTATGCTTACATGATAAATGTATTTCTTTCCGGATTTGGTTCACGGCCCCACCCTTTATTTTAAGACAGTTGTTCTTTTGACTATAACCTCAGGCACCTCTACATCTTGTGTTACTCCTTTTTCTCCATTTCCCTTCAGTCGAATGACTGGGCGTTGTGGGTAAGGGAGTGATACTTAACAGTTTAACTGTGGTGCTCTTTGCCTCCTCCTGCTGGCCAGGAGTGAAATTCCCAAGAGTAATTACTCAAGTCGGGGACTCACCATATCCGGAAAGAAATACATTTATCAGGTAAGCATAAATTTTGTTTTTTCTTCTTCATTATTCATTCATATTATTATTTTTATTATTATTATTATTATTATTATTTTGATTTATTTGTATAGCATTGTAAAATTTCACAGTGATGGTAATAACCCAGAAGTTTACAAAACTGTTTTTTGTATCTCATCTAACTTATGATGAATCTAAGTTACATTTATCCTAGTTTTATTCTACTATTTGATCTAAGAGAATCATTAATATGTGTGACTCATTTATAAATTTACCCTCCCTATATTTAAGAATTTAGGTTTTTTTAGAATGTTATTTGAAATTCATTTTTAAGATTATCATCAAGTTTCAAAGAAAGCAGACTGATTTTCTGAGTGGCACACATTACTGTATTTTTTGGGTAGTGATGTCGCAAACCTAAAATTTTCAGTTCGAGAACAGCGAACATGAACTTCCGCAAATGTTCACGAACCGGCGAACCGGGCGAACCGCCATAGACTTCAATAGGCAGGCGAATTTTAAAACCCACAGGGACTCTTTCTGGCCACAATAGTGATGGAAAAGTTGTTTCAAGGGGACTAACACCTGGACTGTGGCATGCCGGAGGGGGATCCATGGTAAAACTCCCATGGAAAATTACATAGTTGATGCAGAGTCTGGTTTTAATCCATAAAGGGCATAAATCACCTAACATTCCTAAATTGTTTGGAATAACGTGCTTTAAAACATCAGGTATGATTTTGTATTGGTCAGGTAGTGTAAGGGTTACGCCCGCTTCACAGTGACAGACCAAACTTCCCGTTTAACACACCACAAACAACTGCAAACAGTCCATTTGCACAACCGCAAACTCCCCATTTGCACAAGGTTGGACCTGAGCTCTGCAATGATGGCATTCTGGTGGTGGCAACAGCATGCGTTGATTGGCGTGCTGTCTGGCTGACCCCGGGTGCCGATGCATGCTGTCTGACTGTGCCACTAGCCCCTTGCGACGACCTCCCCCTGCTTCCAACTCGTCTCCTCCTCCTCTCTGTCTCCCCATCTGAACTTTCCCCCTGTTCTTCTTCTCTTCTAGCGGGCACCCACATGACATCCACGGACGCATCGTCATCATCAGCCACTTCACTTGTATCTGACAACTCAGCAAAGGAAGCAGCAGCGGGTACAACATCATCATCATCACACCGTACGTCCATGTGTGTAATGCTGCCTGACTGAGACATATCCCTGTTATCTACAGCCTCTGGCAATAATGGTTGCGTATCACTCATTTCTTCCAACTGATGTGTAAATAACTCCTCTGACAGATCAAGTGAAGCGGCTGTGGTGCTAGTGTTGGTGGTGGCGACAGGCGGGCGAGTGGTAACTTGAGAGGTGCCCGAAGCTAAGCTGGAGGAGAATGGTGCGTCAAGGTTCAGAGCGGAAGCTGTAGAAGATTTGGTGTCCTGTGTTAGCCAGTCAACTATGTCCTCAGAACTTTTCGAGTTCAGGGTATGTGGCCTCTGAACACTGGGCATTATTCTAGGGCTAAAGGGAATCACAGCACCACGACCACGACGGCCCCTGCGGGGTGGCCTGCCTCTGCCTGTCATTTTTCTTTTGATTAGTGGTACTATGCGTGCAAGCTACTGTGACAACAGATATAAGTGGCACTGTGCACTGGCAGAAGTTGGCAGAGTAGACGCAGTAGGCCTGACACACACGCTTGCAGACAACTAACTGCTATTCAATCTATTACAGTCAAAATTGTATTTTTTTTTTTTTAAATGTACACTACTGTTACACCAGATATGAGTTGCACTGGTGTGACACTGTGCCCTGGCAGGCCCTGAAACGCACACGTGTGAAGGAAACTGACTGCTATTATTTCACAGTCAAATTTCTAGTTTTTTTTTTAACCCTTTAATGACCGAGGACGTACGCCATACGTCCTCAGAAAAAATACAGTTAACGCCTGAGGACGTATGGCGTACGTCCTCGGTTTGGAAAGCAGCTGGAAGCAATTCTGATCGCTTCCAGCTGCTTTCCGGTTATTGCAGGATGCCTCGATATCAAGGCATCCTGCAATAACAAATGTTACCCCTCCGGTGCAGAGAGAGCCCCTCTGTGGCCCTCTCTGCACCGGGCATCGATGGCCGCATTCGTTGGTGGGTGGGAGCTGAAGTGGGAGGCGGGTGGGCGGCCATCGATGCGGTCCTTGTCAGAGAGGGGGGTGGAATCGGGTGCGGGATCGCCGGGGGCGTGCGCGCGTGCACGGGAGGAGGCGGGCGGGCGCGTGCACGGGGAGGGAGCGGGTGGGAACCGCTACACTACAGAAAAAAATGTTTTTATAAGTGGGAGAAAGTGGTGAAAAATATTTAGTACTTGGAAATCTAAGTGATCTGGGAGCGGGTGGGGGATTGGTCTTGGGGGGGAAGCTACACTACAGAAAAATTAAATAAAAATAAAAAAAAAACATTTTATTTGCAAACTGGGTACTGGCAGACAGCTGCCAGTACCCAATATGGCCCCCAATAAGGCAGAGGGGGAGGGTTAGGAAGCTGTTTTGGGGGGGATCAGGGAGGTTGGGGGCTAAGGGGGGGATCCTACACAACAGCATATGTAAATATGCTAAAAAATATATATATAAAAAAAAGATACCTTTTATTTTAGTACTGGCAGACTTTCTGCCAGTACTTAAGATGGCGGGGACAATTGTGGGGGAGGGAAGAGAGCTCTTTGGGAGGGATCAGGGGGTCAGATGTGTCAGGTGGGAAGCTGATCTCTACACTAAAGCTAAAATTAACCCTGCAAGCTCCCTAAAAGCTACCTAATTAACCCCTTCACTGCTGGGCATAATTCATGTGTTGTGCGCAGTTGCATTTAGTGGCCTTCTAACTACCAAAAAGCAATGCCAAAGCCATATATGTCTGCTATTTCTGAACAAAGGGGATCCCAGAGAAGCATTTACAACCATTTGTGATATAATTGCACAAGCTGTTTGTAAATAATTTCAGTGAGAAACCTAAAATTTGGAAAAATGTAACGTTTTTTTTTATTTGATCGCATTTGGCGGTGAAATGGTGGCATGAAATATACCAAGATGGGCCTAGATCAATACTTTGGGTTGTCTACTACACTACACTAAAGCTAAAATTACCCCAAAAAGCTCCCTACATGCTCCCTAATTAACCCCTTCACTGCTGGACATAATACACGTGTGGTGCGCAGTGGCATTTAGCGGCCTTCTAATTATCAAAAAGCAAAGTCAATGCCTTATATGTCTGCTATTTCTGAACAAAGGGGATCCCATAGAAAAATGTACAACCATTTATGCCATAATTGCACAAGCTAAGTTTGTGAAAAAATTTGTGAAAAAGGGAACAATTATTTTTATTTGATCGCATTTGGTGGTGAAATGGTGGCATGAAATATACCAAAATGGGCCTAGATCAATACTTTGGGATGTCTTCTAAAAAAAAATATATACATGTCAATGGCTATTCAGGGATTCCTGACAGATATCAGTGTTCCAATGTAAATAGCGCTAATTTTGAAAAAAAATGGTTTGGAAATAGCAAAGTGCTACTTGTATTTATGGCCCTATAACTTGCAAAAAAAGCAAAGAACATGTAAACATTGGGTATTTCTAAACTCAGGACAAAATTTAGAAACTATTTAGCATGGGTGTTTTTTGGTGGTTGTAGATGAGTAACAGATTTTGGGGGTCAAAGTTAGAAAAAGTGTGTTTTTTTCCATTTTTTCCTCATATTTTATAAAACTTTTTATAGTAAATTATAGGATATGATGAAAATAATGATATCTTTAGAAAGTCCATTTAATGGCGAGAAAAACGGTATATAATATGTGTGGGTACAGTAAACGAGTAAGAGGAAAATTACAGCTAAACACAAACACAGCAGAAATGTAAAAATAGCCCTGGTCCCAAACGGACAGAAAATGGAAAAGTGCCGTGGTCATTAAGGGGTTAATGTACACTACTGTTACACCAGATATGAGTTGCACTGGTGTGACACTGTGCCTTGGCAGGCCCTGAAACGCACACGTGTGAAGGAAACTGACTGCTATTATTTCACAGTCAAAAAAGTGTTGTTTTTTTAAATGTACACTACTGTTACACCAGATATGAGTGGTGGCACTGGGCAAGTGGGCACAGTATACGCTGTGAGCCTGACACACACGCTGGCAGGCAGGCAACTGCAATTAGATTACACAGGAAAAAAAAAAAAAAGCAGATTGATGTTCTAGCCCTAAAAAGGGCTTTTTGGGGTGCTGTCCTTACAGCAGAGATCAGATGAGTCCTTCAGGACTGTAGTGGACACTGAATACACTAGCCTAGCTATCGATTTCCCTATTAAATCAGCAGCAGCTACACTGTCCCTCCTCTCACTAAGAATGCAGCTTCCGAATGAATCTAAAATGGATGCAGTCCAGGAGGTTGGAGGGTCTGGGAGGGAGGGTCTGCTGCTGATTGGCTGGAATGTGTCTGCTGACTGTGAGGTACAGGGTCAAAGTTTACTCAATGATGACGAATAGGGGGCGGACCGAACATTGCATATGTTCGCCCTTCGCGGCGAACGCGAACATGCTATGTCCGCCGGGAACTATTCGCCGGCAAACTATTCGCGACATCACTATTTATGAGCTAAAGGTCAGACCATTTTTAATGTATAGTCATGTTGAAGTCACATATCACTATGTTTAGAGGGTGGCCAATAACATATATCTTTAACACTGGATCACCAGATGGCTCCAATTGTTTTCCAGAGATACGCTATGTGATGCCCTATATTTCTTTTTCAGTGAATATATTTTGGATGGTAGTCCTCTGCCTTACTGGATTTGGCTTTTCAAAGTGAATCAAGTTTGGTTCTGAACTCTTTCTTTGCTCATTTGTAGTTTATTTACATATAGTACCATTTTGCCACTCAAACACACTGTTTGTTTTGTAAACCAGTGTAACACATAGGCTATTTGTTTCTATTCTTGTTGACCTACTATGTGATTTTCTAATGAAGTATGTTAATTTATTAAACTGCAAATTGAGCTTTGGGGTTTTAGCACCTTAGGACCACAGCTACTTAGCCTCTCTGCAACCTAAAGTGTGGCAGATTTATAGAATTCAGATCCAATTGGTATGATTGATAGCCCCTACTCATGTGCAATTGGCTGCACATGATAAATGTAGGCTGTTTGCTGCCCAATTGTGTGGCAGAAGAGGTTCCCGAGAACAAATATTGCCCACCCACTATATGATAAACAGAGCCCAGAATTAAACACATATTTGCAAACATATGCTTGGATAGATTCATTAAGCGACATATATGAAGCCCGGGTGGATAAGGTTGACGACTTGGGTATCTATCCTTCTGGCCTTACAGTGAACATGCAGTGGACACTGTACATCTGTTGCCTGTGTGTGCTTGTTTAGCAACAGTCCTGCTTGCATGTAACAAATCGCACAGTAGTGGGGGGATTTCTATCCGTCAGCTTAGAGATCATCTGACTGCTAATTATCAGCTAGATTACGAGTTTTGCGTTATGAGTGAAAAAGCATTGTTAGGCTTCATAACGCTGCTTTTTCCCTAGCACCGCTATTACAAGTCTTGTTGGTATAGGTGTACCGCACACCTTTTTGGCCGTCACGCAACGTCAGTACCGCACTTTTAAAAGAGTCCTTTTTCAATGGGACTTCCATAGCGCCGGTATTACAAGTTTCTCTGGGAGGCCAAAAAGTGAGCGGTACACTCTATACTGACAAGATTCGTACCGCCATCTAAAGTCAGAAGTTATGAGTTTTACGTTACAAATCTGTAGCATAAAACTCATAACTAAACTGCTACAAAGTACCCTAAACACCCATAAACTACATATTAACCCCTAAAGCAAGGCCCTCCCGCATAGCAAATACTAAAATAAAATGATTAAACCCTTAATCTGCCGCTCTGGTTATCGCCGCCACTATTAAAATGTATTAACCCCTCTTCCACCACTCCCCGACATTGTTGCCACTATAATAAACATATTAACCCTTAAACTGCCGCCCTCCCGCATCGCAAACACTACTTAAATATAATTAACCCCTAATCTGCCGTCCGCCCACACCGCCGCTATAATAAACCTATTAACCACTAAACCGCAAGCCCCCCACAATGAAATATACTAAATTAAACTATTAACCCAATAACCTCTGGCCTCCCACATCACTACATAAATATATTAACCCCTAAACCTAACCCTAACGTAACCCTAAGCCTAAGGGGCCTATTTATCAAAGGTCTTGCGGACCTGATCCGTACGGAGCTTGATAAATATGGGCCCTAGCCTATACTAAACTGCCAATAGCCCTTAAAAGGGCCTTTTTGCAGGACATTGCCCCAAAGATAACAGCTCTTTTACCTGACAATAACAATTGCAAACACCCCCCCCCCAACAGTAAAACTGTAAGTGGATCGTCAGGGGTTAGTGTTAGGTTTTTTAAGGGTTTATTGGGTGCGTTTTATTTTTAGCACTGTAAAAGTGCTAAATGCCCTTTTAAGGGCAATGCCCATCCAAATGCCCTTTTCAGGGAAATGGTTAGCTTAGGTTTATTTAGATAGAGTTTTATTTGGGGGGTTTGGTTGGGTGAGTGGTGGGTTTTACTGTTGGGGGGTGTTTTTTTTGGGGGGGGGGGGCTTTTTATTTTGATAGGGCTATTAGATTAGGAGTAATTTGTTTTTTTTATAATTTAATTTTTTATTTTGTGTAATTTAGTGTTTGTGTTTTTTGTAATTTAGATAATTGTATTTGATACATTTAATTTTGCGGAGCATTGCCCCAAAGTAATCAGCTCTTTTACCAGCCCTTAAAAGGGCTTTTTGCGGGGCATTGCCCCAAAGTAATCAGCTCTTTTACCTGTAAAACAAAATACAATACCCCCAACATTAAAACCCACCACCCACATACCCCTACTCTAAAACCCACCCAATCCCCCATTAAAAAAACCTAACACTAACCCCCTGAAGATCAACCTACCTTGAGCCGTCTTCACCCAGCCTGGCTGAAGTCTTCATCCAATCCAGCAAGAAGAGGTCCTCCAGAGGGTCCGAAGTCTTCATCCTATCCCGGCAGAAGAGGATATCCAGACTGGAAGAAGTCTTCATCCAAGCAGCATCTTCTTTCTTCATCCTTCCGGAGCGGAGCGGCACCATCTTGAAGACCTCCTATGCGGAAAATCCTCCTTGATGGCGTCCCTCGAATTCCGATTGGCTGATAGAATCCTATCAGCCAATCGGAATTAAGGTAGGAAAAATCCTATTGGCTGATCCAATCAGCCAATCGGATTGAAGTTCAATCCGATTGGCTGATTCAATCAGCCAATCGGATTGACCTCGAATTCTATTGGCTGTTCCGATCAGCCAATAGAATGCAAGGTCAATCCGATTAGCTGATTGGATCAGCCAATTGGATTTTTCCTACCTTAATTCCGATTGGCTGATAGAATCCTATCAGCCAATCGGAATTCGAGGGACGCCATCTTGGATGACATAATTTAAAGGAACCGTCATTCGTCGTCTAGTCATCGGTCAAGGAGGATGTTCCACGTCAGAGGTCTTCAAGATGGTGCCGCTCTGCTCCAGAAGGATGAAGAAAGAAGATGCCGCTTGGACGTCCTCTTCTGCCCGGATAGGATGAAGACTTCGGACCCTCTGGAGGACCTCTTCTTGCCGGATTGGATGAAGACTTTGGCCCGGCTGGGAGAAGACGGCTCAAGGTAGGGTGATCTTCAGGGTTCAGGTTTTAGAGTAGGGGTATGAGGGTGGTGGGTTTTAATGTTGTGGGGGTATTGTATTTTTTTTTACAGGTAAAGGAGCTGATTACTTTGGGGCAATGCCCCGCAAAATGCCCTTTTAAGAGCTGGTAAAAGAGCTGATTACTTTGGGGCAATGCCCAGCAAAAGGCCCTTTTAAGGGCTATTTGTAATTTAGTGTATGGTAGGGAATTTTTTTTTTTGGGTGGGCTTTTTTATTTTATTAGAGGATTAGATTAGGTGTAATTAGTTTAAAATATTGTAATATCTTTTTTATTTTCTGTAATTTAGTGGGGGGGGGTTTCGGAATTTATTTAATTTAATTGTATTTAATTGTAGGTAGTTTAGGTAATTAATTTAATTATAGAGTATTGTTAGGTGTAATTGTAACTTAGGTTAGGGTTTATTTTACAGGTATATTTGTATTTATTTTATCTAGTAATAGTTATTTTAATAACTATTGTGCCTAGTTAAAATAAATACAAAGTTGCCTGTAAAATAAAAATAAATCCTAAAATAGCTACAATGTAACTATTAGTTATATTGTAGCTATATTAGGGTTTATTTTATAGGTAAGTATTTAGTTTTAAAAAGGAATAATTTATTTAATTATAGTAATTTTATTTAGATTTTTTATATTTATTTTTTAAAATAGATTTAAGTTAGGGTGGTGGTAAAGTTAGGGTTAGATTTAGGTTTAGGGGTTAATACATTTAATATAGTAGCAGCGACGTTGGGGGCGGCAGATTAGGGGTTAATAATTGTAGGTAGGTGGCGGCGATGTTAGGGACGGCAGATTAGGGGTTAATAACAAATTTTATAGTGTTTGTGAGGCAGGAGTGCGGCAGTTTAGGGGTTAATACATTTATTATAGTGGCGGCAATGTCCGGTCGGCAGATTAGGGGTTAATAATTGTAGGTAGGTGGCGGCGACGTTGGGGGCAGCAGATTAGGGGTTAATAACTATAATGTAGGTGTCGGCGATGTTAGGGGCAGCAGATTAGGGGTTCATAGGTATAATGTAGGTGGCGGCGATGTCTGGTCGGCAGATTAGGGGTTAAAAAAATTATTTTAGTGTTTGCGATGTGGGGGGGGCCTCGGTTTAGGGGTTAATAGGTAGTTTATGGGTGTTAGTGTACTTTGTAGCACTTTAGTTATGAGCTTTATGTTCCGGCGTTACCCATAAAACTCTTAACTACTGACTTTTAAATGCGGTAGGAGTCTTGGAGGTAGAGGCTGTACCGCTCACTTCTTCCAAGACTTGTAATACCGGCGTTAGGAAAATCCCATTAAAAAGATAGGATACGCAATTGACGTAAGGGGATTTGCGGTATGGAAAAGTACACCTGTACCTGCCAAACTTGTAATACCAGTGGGCGTTAAAAAGCAGCGTTAGGACCCCTTAAATCTGCTTTTTAAGGCTAATGCCAAACTCGTAATCTAGCCGTAAGTTAGCTACAATGTAACTATTAGTTATATTGTATCTAGCTTAGGTTTTATTTTACAGGTACGTATTTAATTTTAAATAGGTATTATTTAGGTAATAATTGTAAGGTTTATTTAGAGCTATTTTAATTATATTTAAGTTAGGGGGTGTTAGGGTTAGGGTTAGACTTATGCTTAGGGTTACGTTAGGGTTATGGCTAGGTTTAGGGGTTAATATATTTATGTAGTGTTAGTGATGTGGGAGGCCAGAGGTTTAGGGGTTAGTAACTGTAATGTAGGTGGCGGAAATGTTAAGGGCGGCAGATTAGGGGTTAATAACTGTAATGTAGGTGGCGGCGATGTTAAGGGCAGCAGATTAAGGGTTAATAGTTTTATTTAGGTGGCGGCGATGTTAAGGGTGGCAGGATAAGGGTTAATAACTGTAATGTAGGTGGAGTCGATGTTAAGGACGGCAGATTAGGGGTTAATAGTTTTATTTAGGTGGCAGCGATGTTAAGGGTGGCAGATTAGGGGTTAATAACATTATGTAGGTTGCAGCGATGTCGAGGGTGGCAGATTAGGGGTGTTTAGACATGGTTTTTATGTTAGGGTGTTAGGTTTAATCATAACTTTTTCTTTCCCCATAGACATCAATAGGGCTGCGTTACGGAGCTTTTGTTTCCTTGATCTCAGGTGTTAGGCTTCTTTTTTGCCGGCTCTCCCTATTGATGTCTATGGGGAAATCATGCACGAGCACGTCAAAGCAGCGCTTGTATTTCGGTGCGATATGGAGCTCAACGCCACCATATCGCCCGCACAAGCCTGCTTTTTACAAACTTGTAATAGCAGCGCTATAGGGAGGTGAATTAACGCTGCTTTTGTGGCGGTCGTTATTTTCCCTATAGTGCTCAAAACTCGTAATCTAGCTGTAAGTCTTTTGTTTATTGTTTTATTTTAACAATAAATTATACACAAATGCATATAAAAGGTATACAGTGTATCCAATTATGAGACTTTAAAAGGATAGTCAAATTTCCCAAAAATATTTTGTTGACTGTAGCAGCATGTGCCATAAACTGATTTTTACTTATTCTCTTCTAGGCATAAATGGATAACCAAACAATACACAGAGACTTCCATATTTTAGCATTTTCTGCAAAAGCAGAAAAGCGGATTCTCCTTTTCATAATGTTTTTCTTTATGTATGTGATTGGAGTGTCTGGTAACCTTCTTATAATTACACTGGTATACCTAGATAAATATTTGCACACCCCCATGTATCTTTTTCTCAGCAACCTGTCTTTACTTGACCTATGCTTAACAACAACCATTGTACCTAAACTCTTGGACATATTATTGACAGGAAATAACAATATTTCTTTCTTCCAATGCTTCACGCAGATGTACTTTTATTTAATGTTGGGCTACTCTGAAATTTTCATATTGTCCTCCATGGCATACGATCGTTCTGTTGCCATTTGTAGCCCTTTACACTACAACCTTATCATGACCAATGAAAAATGCATCTTGATTTTGGGAATCATCTGGATGACTGCGCTCCTAAACTCAACATTTTGCACATATCTTATAGCAAATGTTTCTTTGTGTCATTCCAAAGAGATCCATAATTTCTACTGTGATGCTAAAGGTCTGATTAAAACAGCCTGCAGTGATATAAGTTTCCGTTATCTGCTTTTAGCTGAAACTATTTTTTTTATACTTTCTCCATTTTTGCTCATTATCATATCTTATATTAAAATAATATATAGCATCCTACAAATTAACTCAGTAAAGAGTAGACGAAAAACCTTTTCTACCTGCACATCTCATATTACTGTAGTAACTCTTTTCTTTGGGTCTGCACTTTGCATATACTTCAGACCATCTTCAGAGCATTTAGTAAAACTTGACCAGGTCTTTTATGTGATTTTTACCACTGTGACCCCCATATTGAATCCTTTAATATATAGTATACGGAACAAAAACATAAAGACTTCTATAAAGAGGCTTTTTGGTTGTAAATTCTTATGAAAAATAAATAAATAGGGAAAAAAAATTGTCACTATACCAAAATGAGCTATAAGATTAAATAATATTAAATAATCATTTTAAAAAAATTCTTCTTATGAAGAAAATTATTAACCATGTTGGTGTTAAAAATAATACAATACAGGTGGCCCTCGTTTTACAACGTTTCAATTTACACCGTTTCAGAATAACAACCTTTTTTCCAGTCATGTGACTGCTATTGAAAAGCATTGCATTTATTAAAATAGCCAGTAAGTGGAGCTGTCCGCTTGTGTTGCAGCAAAGCCAAGCAAGCTGAAATTAATCAGTCTAACCAGACCTGAGCTATTGAGCAGATTTCAAAGGAACAAGATCTTCCTGCCTTTGCAGAAAAATGCAAGTGAAGTCTGTGTTGTGTGATTATTTTATTAGGTTTATAATGCTGTTTAGCAAATGTTTTTGTTTATTTAACTTAGTTTAATTATATATTCTGTGTTGTGTGATTATTTTATTAGGTTTATAATGCTGTCTAGCATTTAAAGTCTGCATTTCAAAGCTTTTAAAATAATATATTAGGTGTAACTTATGACAATTTTGAGAGGGGCCTGGAACCTATCACCATCACTTCCCATTAACTTACATTAACTTACATTATAAACTGGGTTTCAGTTTACAACGGTTTCGATTTACAACCATTCCTTCTGGAACCTAACCCCTGCGTAAACTGAGGGCTACCTGTATAGGTAATATTCTTTGATTGATTTTCAAGATTTATTCAATTAATTCATTAAATATATTTAAATTAATTCAATTCAGTTTTTCCAAATTCAGTACTGTAATCAACATTTTCCTTTATATAAACAGGAGTCAGTTTTGATCACCATTTTTTAAATAAAAATTATTAATGATTATTTTAAGTTTTAGTTCATCTTAAAGTATTATTTTGAGAAGCTTTGATCACTACAAAATAAAATCTCAAAAACCACAAGTGCAATTGTTTAGCTTTTATAACACATTCATCATGAGGTGTCACACAATAATTATTTATAAAATGTGCGCATGATTTACCAAAATGAGGGCACTATTTAGCAAAATGTGCACACAATTTAGCAAAGTGTGCGCACAATCTAGCAAAAGGTGCGCATGACTTATCAAAGGGTGTGCACGATTTGTCAAAGTGTGCGGACAATTTAGCACAGTGTACGCACAATTTAACACAGTGTGCACACAATTTAGCATAGTGTGCGCATGATTTAGCAAAGTGTTTGCATGATTTAGCAAAGTGTGTGCATGATTTAGCACAGTGTGCACAAGATTTAGCAAAATGTGTGCACTATTTAGCAAAGTGTGCGCAAGATTTACAAAAATGAGCGCACAATTTAGCAAATTGTGCACACAATGTAAGTATTATATGAGGCTTTTGTTATTGGAAGGAAATTACACCTATAAATAAGCCAGCTGTCTCAATGTGTTTGTTATATTTTGTAAGATCAATATGAGGAGAGATATTTTAATTAGGGTATACTTCAATTTTTGGGGATGCCTTACAAAGATATGACAACAGTTGCAACGCATGGTATTATTATTAGTATGAGGACCTTAACACGCATTATCAAGGAGAATGGTCTATGTCATCATCAATATGATGATTTGGACTTGGGTATTGATCTCCTAAAAAATAATTTTCAAGGCGCTGGAAAATTTCATGGCTACCGATGGATGTATACTAAGTTCATACAACAATGTATCCATGTGAGGAAAGAAAATTTCCGCATTATTCTTGCTGAACTGGACCCTGAATATGTAAAATTTTGCAGGAGACAGCATCTCAGACCCTGGCAATACCTTTCCCGAGGACCTAATTTTTTATGGCACTTGGATTCCTATGATAAACTGAAACCATACAGCATATGTATAAATGGGTGTATAGACGGGTTTTCTCGAGCACAGAGCTACATATACAAACAGTGATCCGCATGTAGTAGGCTACTTTATGAAAGCAATAGTAGAGATGGATGCTCTCACAACTTTGACTCTTGATTGTGGGCATAGGACAAACAATTTAGTCATGTCTACAATTTGGTGAGATCTAGGGCCTGTTATGTTAGAGGGAGACATAGTGCAGAGAGCTTAAGAGTGCCCATGGTGGCTAATTAGAAGAAGAAATGAGGGGCTTGATAGGTTAGTAGAGTTGAGAGGCTAATTTTAATAAGGATGTCCATGGAGACTGGTTAGAGGAAAATGGAGAGGCCAAATAACTTGGGAGTCCATGGGGTCTGGTAAACAGGAGGGCCAGATAATGTAAGAGAGATAGGAGGTCAGATAGTTTGGGGTATTAATGGTGGTTAATTAGAGGGAAACAGAAGAGTCAGTGGGGTTGTAAGAGGGCTAGTGGTGTTGGTTAGCTTAGTGGCAGACATAACAATCAGAAATGTTTGGTGTGAGGGTTAGTTTAGCTGTGACCACCGGGCTCCAGTGGGAAAAGAAATGCAAAATAGGCTAGGCTGAGCTGAGGAGATAGGTTAGGTGTGTCGTGATCCAGTGGAGAATAGGCACATGTTAACTTAGTGTGGCTAGATATGCTAGGTCAGTGATGGCAAACCGTGGCACTACAGATGTTTCAGAACTACAATTACCATGATGCTTAGGCACTCTGAAGTTTAGTTAAGCATTATGAGAAATGTAACTCTGAAACATCTGGAGTGTAAAAGGTTAGCCATCACTAGACTAGGGCCATTAGTCAAATAGGTTAGGGCTGTCAAGAGAGTGGTGGGGGTTAAATAAGAATATGATCGGTTATTATAAGGGTGATTGGATATAAGTGGGATAAAATAACTTAGAAGCATTAAGTGGGTGGTGGATGATCCATCTTTAGGGGCTTAAGCAAACAGTTAAAAAAACATGAAACACAAAATGATATTTTTTTTCTTATTTTTAATGATTCAAAAAAGCATGTGATTTTAAACTCTCCCCCATATACTGATTTATCAAATGTGCGTTATTCTCCTGTTATTCTTTGTTGAAAGAGCATCAATTCCCTACTGGGAACTAGCATCTGGTGAACCAATGAAAAGAGTGATTTTTGTGCAGTCAACCAATCAGCAGCAAGCTCCCAGTAATGCATTGCTGCTCCCGAGCCTATATAGATATGATTTTCAACTAAAGACACAAAGAGATTGAAGCAAATTAGATAATAGAAGTTCATTAAAAAGTTTAAAATAACATGTTCTGTCTAAATCATGAAATATTTTTTTTTGGTTTTATGTTTCTTTAAGTTGCAGATGAGACATAAGGGGCTTATGTTTAGGTTAGGGCAGATTACGGTGGGCATGATCATGCATTAGGGCACAGTCCCAAAATAATTTATTTATGGCAAGATGAATATAATCTTTAATACTCTGAAACCCATTAGAATCATTAGAGGAACCGTACCACTAACAATATATTTTCATGTCCCCTTTTAGGAGGAGTTAAATGACATAAGAAATGTTTGGAATGCCCATAGCATTCGTCCCTCTAAAAAACACAAATGTACCTTCTGAAATACCTGACATCATGTATTTAGCATCTCACTTGTGGGGGGCGGAAGACCTACTTATTCCTACCAATGACCATGATTTATCATTATGCAAAGCAGACTGTTTCTTAATTCCATTCTATGTGACACTTATGTTCAATCATAATGGAAGAGAGAGGACTTAAGATCCCAACTAGTGTGTTACAGGCTTTGAAATGATATACAACTGTAAGTGATGTTGTTCGTCAACTGCTTATTGAATAGCAGTCTGTTTGGTATACTTTTACCCATATTTCATGATATAACAAGCAAATTACTTTTATTTTATTTGACTGTTTGATTAATGTTTGTAAAAATATTTATTAAAAGAACCTAAACTAAATATTTGTATTGTTGTCTCTTCCCTATGCCTACACTCTTACAGTACTGCTCTTACATCTATACTATAATCGCATTTGTAACGCGTCCGTCGCTGTCAGCAGTTGCGCACGCATCCTCAAAGGAATGCTGCATCCAGGTGGATTCTGAAAATGGGAGGGTGGTGAAAGAATCCACCATAGGTGGATTCTTTCACCACCCTGCCATTTTCGGAATCCACCGGGATGCTGCGAAGGCAAATGGAGCATTAGAAAAAAAAAAAAGCCTGCAATAAGTATTAAAAAAGAAAAACCCAAGCGCCCGCAATAAGTATTTAACAAAATAAACTAACCGCCCACACGAAGTATTAAGAAAAAAACAACTACCTAATAGAATTATTAACCCCTAAATCCGCAAACCTCAACATCGCAAACTACCTAATACATCTATTAACCCCTAATCCGTCAAGCCCCACAACGCATTAAACCTAATTTACCTATTAACTCCTACACCGCCAACCCTCACAATGCAAAAAAATTATTTAATGACTAAGCCCCCTAACCTAACACCCCCTAAATCAACCCCTTAATTACAATAAAAAAATTACTACATTACAACAGAAATTTAAAAAAAAAAATTACATTAAATTAGTCTAATCACAGAAAATAGAAAAATGCTAGCATTACAAAAAATAATAATCAACACTATCCAAAATAAAAAAAATAAACCTAATCCCTATGAAAATTAAAAAAACCTAATCTAATGTTAAACTACCAATAGCCCTTAAAAAGGGCTTTTTGTAGGAAATTGCCCTAACGAAATCAGCTCTTTAACATCACAAATAAACCAAGTCCCCCCTAACAGTAAAACCCCCCACCCACCAAACCCCTCAAGATAAAAACCTAACACTAATAAGCCTAAACTACCCATTGCCCCTAAAGGGGCATTTGTATGGGCATTGCCCTTAAAACGGCATTCAGCTCTTTTTCACTGCCCTTAAAAGGGCATTCAACTCTTTTGCAATTTTCGCCCAAAATAAACCCTAATCTAAAAAAACAAACCCCCCCAAAAAAAACGAACTAACACTAAAGCCCCTAATAGGTACTTACGATTTCAGAAGTCCAGCATAGAAGGTCTTCTTCCAGGCAGGTCCATCATCTCCATCCTCAGAGAAGGCAGTGCGGAGCATAGGTCCAGAGCGGTCTTCTCATAAGTTGCGATCCTCAGAGGCAGTCATCGGCAGCGGTGGTGCTCCTTGGCGGCGGTCTTCTGCGAAGGTGTGGAGGATCCTCTTTATGCAATCATCCGCCACACACTGAAGATCGAATTCAAGGTACCTCATATTTATTTTATTTAGAGCAATGTCATTTTAAGGGCTATTGGTAGTTTAGTATTAGATTAGGGGGTGTTTTTTCTTTTGGGGGGATTTTTCTTTTTATAGGGGTATTAGTTTAGGTTTAATTTTATTAATTTGGATAGCTTTGTTTATTTTTCTCTGTATTTTTACTTTTTTTTTGTAGCTTGAGGGGATCATTTTTCACACACAGACTGCCCTCCGGGCAGGCTTCAACTAGTTTACTAATATATTTGATATGGTTATGAGCGTCCATTGATTCAGACAGATTTATGAGTTACATAGAGCATACAATTTTAGACATCTTTCCAATTTACTTCTAATATCAAATTTGTTTTGTTCTTTTGGTATCTTTGTTAAAGAAACAGCAATGTGCATGGGTGAGCCAATAGCACAAGGCCTAATGTGCAGCAGCCCTGAGCATATCTAGATATGCTTTTCAACAAAGAATACCAAGAAAATTAAACACAATAGACGTAATTTGGAAAGTCATTAAAATAAAATGTTCATGTCCCTTTAATAAGGGGTCACTTGACCCTCTGATCATCATGTGGTCATAATGAAAATGACAGTTTTCTAAACTGTTTGGCCCCAGGTTTACAGTAGTAAATGTACAAGGGTTTTGAAGTGGTATTTATATTAAAAACAAAAAGAAATAAACACAACACTATTTACTAGATGTATATTCTCTATTAACTGAGGGGTCACTTAACCCTCTGGCCAGTATAAAGAATGTCAACTTTCTAACCTGTTACCCACTATGGTGAGAATAATAAATGTTGGAAAGCCCTAATAATTATGCTTCTTTAGAAGCCAAAAATGAAATTCCTAAACCCATGAGACCACATTATTAAAAGTGGTGAATCTCTTTGGTGTGGAGAAACTCTAAATGGCCTGCACAGGGCCTGGACTTCAACCCCACTGAACACTTTTTGGATAAATTGAAAAATCTGTGAAATGCCAACTGCAAACCAGACTGGCTGTTTGGGCACATATTCAAACAAACTCACTCCAAAATCTTGTTGAAAGTTGTTGACTATGAAGAGGGTGGGGACAAATGCATATTAATGCTAATAATTTGGAATGTTATGTCCAACAAGCTCATATAAGTGTGATGGTCAGTTGTCTATATACATTTGGCCATGTAGTGTATGCCAAGATCACAATCTGACATGATACATGGAACCTGCATGTTGCTTATTAACACATCCCATTACAGACCAGATGCTTTTTTTTTCTTTACCTCCCATTTGCCTTTTAGATGCTGTATGCATACGCTATATTAAATTAAAGAAAGCTGCAACAACGAATGAAGAAGAATAGTGAAGGTCTTGACGCTTAAACTGGTTCATATAAAGCTCCAAGGAGGAATGGAAAGTGGTGACCCAAAAAAAGTGTATCACAAGCTAATATTGGGTTCCAACCCTAAGTTTGAAGACCCCTGCTGTGGATGTTGGATTGTTAAAGAAAAAATGTTGATTATTTAATTCACAGAAATTAAATGAACTGCTTATGTAATCTACACCTATCTGTCTAGGTAAAATAAACTAACACACAGTTAAACCTTACATTATAAGTTTATTTTCTTCAAATGATGGGCCACATGACAATTATTATTATTATTATTATTATTATTATTATTATTATTATCAAGTATTTATAAAGCGCCAACAGATTCCACAGCACTATGAACATATGCGGTATACAAGATAACATTTATAGGGATCAAATGTGTAGAGGGCCCTGCCAAGAGTTATACTGTTGTAGGTAGCTCTTATGAAGGTGATCTACAAACAGCTGGTCTCATAGGCTTACATGCTAAGGGGTTCAAGGGAATAGCAATGGAGTTAGGAAAAGTTAGTGTAGGTTGTATGCATCCCTGAATATTAGAGTCTTTAGGGAGCACTTGAAGCTTTCAAAACAAAGGGAGAGTCTTGTGGAGTGAGCCAGAGAGTTCCATAAGATGGGAGCCAGTCTGGAGAAGTCTTGTAAATGGGAATGTGAGGAGGTAACAAGAGAGTAGGAGAGGAGGAAATCATGAGCAGAGTGAAGGGGACGGTAAGGAGAGTATCTGGATACAAGATCTAAGATGTAGGGGAAAGCAGTGCAGTTGAGGGTGTGATGAGAGCAGGATGTGATGTCACTAGTTTGTGGGCGGGGCTGAGGTCCGGTGTCTGTGTCGCAGTTAGTTTAGTACAATCAACCTGACTAGATGTGTATTGCTATGCTCTGTAATAAAATAGAGTTGTACCATCATTGCTGTGTCCTGCATATGTCCTGCATCTCATGACATGGTGTCAGAAGTTCTGGACTGCGCTTCTGTTCTTGATCGATTGCAATGTCAAAGTTTACCCCACCTGAGCCTTTCAACTTCTCTCAGCCTGCAGCTTGGCCCACATGGCGTCAGCGGTTTCAGCGCTTCAGGATTGCTTCCAAACTGAACAAGGAGAGTGGTGAAGTACAAGTTAATTCTCTTTTATACTCAATGGGGAAAGATGTGGAGCCAGTGTTCAATGCTTTTACTTTCCAAGAGGGGGAAGAATTTGACTTTAATATAGTTATGGATAAACTCAGTACCCACGTTGTGCCCAAAAGAAATGTGATTCATAAGAGAGCTTGTTTTCACAAACGTAATCAGCGTGTGGGAGAATCTGTGGAGTCATTTGTGCGCAGCCTGTATGAACTAGCTGAATTCTGTGAGTTTGGTGTTGCTAAAGAAGAGCAAATCAGAGACAGAATAGTTATTGGGATTGAAGATGCGGAAGTCTCACTGAAGCTGCAGTTAGAGCCTGATTTAACATTAGATGGGGCTATTAGGATGGCCCGCCAGAGTGAACTGGTGAAAAAGCAAAGTGCTGATCTGAGGTCTGAGAGTATTGTGGATAAAGTGCAACAGTCTAGGAAAAATGCTAGTGAAAGGCACAGTGTGAGCGGTAGATCTAAAGTACTGGAAAGGCCTAGAAGTGGATGGGTGCAATATGCCTGATGTACGCGGTGCTACCGTGCTCACGATCAGAGTGTTATATGTCCGGCCAGGGATAAAAGATGCAGAAAATGTAACAGAATGGGCCATTTTGAAGTGGTATGTAAAACTGAATACATTAAGGAGATGCAGGTGGACGGTGACCAGGAGGGTCAGGAAGTGTCTTTTGTGGGGTCCGTTGTGGAAGGCCAAGCTCAGAGGAAGATTGGAAAGTTACCTTTACTGTAATGGGAGACAAAGTTGATTTTAAGATTGACACAGGAGCAGATATCACTGTAATGTCTTTTGCTGAATTTATGAAACTGCCTCGACAGCCCCAGCTGGCGAAGGTTACTACAAATGTCCATAGTCCTGGTGGCCGCATTGATTGTGCGGGGAAATTTCTTGCCAGCTGTGAGTACAAGCAAAGGAAGTTCACCATGTGGGTGCATGTGATTCGAGGTCAGAGTGAATGAGATTTCCGAAGATATGTTTGGAGAGTTGGGCCTACTGAATTGCAAACCAGTTCGTATAGCACTTAAAAGTGACGCAGTCCCATACAGTATTTCTACTCCTCGTAGAATTCCGTTCCCGCTCATGCCTCAAGTGGAGAAGGAGCTTATGCGCATGAAGTCTATGGGGGTTATTGAAGAGGTTGTTGAAGCGACTGATTGGTGTGCCCCCATTGTTCCAGTTGTAAAGAAAAACGGAAAGGTGGCATCTGTGTGGACCTGAAAAGGTTGAATGAGGCAGTGAAGAGAGAGATATTTGAGCTGCCGACATTAGAAGATATAGCTCCAAAGTTGGCTGGGGCGAAGTTCTTTTCTACATTAGACACTTCTAGCAGCTTTTGGCAGATCCCCCTGGATCCAAAGTGCAGCAAACTGATTACCTTTATCACACCGGTAGGTCGGTTCTGCTTCTGCAGACTCCCCTTTGGGATATCAACTGCTCCTGAAATCTTTCAAAGGGAAATGAGTTCTCTCCTGAGTGACCACGTGGGCACAGCGGTCGTCATGGACGACATTCTAGTGTATGGGTCTACAGTGGAGGAGCATGATCAGCGTTTGAGTTGTGTGCTACAGGCTATCAAAGAGTCTGGGCTGAAGCTGAATAAAGAAAAATGTCATTTTAGGAAAACTGAATTATGCTACTTTGGGCATATCATCAACGGGGATGTCATCAAGCCAGACCCCGAGAAAATTCGTGCTATCGAACAGATGAAAAGCCCCTCTGATGTACATGAGCTGAGACAGATATTGGGCCTTGTAAATTAAGTTTCTTCCAGATTTATCAACAGTTTTACACCCTATCACAGAGTTGCTTAAGAAAGATGTTGCCTGGGTCTGGGGACCTTCACAAGAAAAAGCTTTCCTGCATGCCAAGTCCCTGCTGGGGTCTGCCCCAGTGCTGGGGTTCTATGACCCTTCAAAAAACACTGTGGTTAGTGCCGATGCAAGCAGTTATGGGTTGGGGGCTGCACTCCTGCAGCTGAACGAAAATAAACTACAGCCCATCGCCTACTGTTCCCGCACACTGACAGCTGCAGAGTCAAAACACGCTCAAATTGAGAAAGAGTGTCTGGCAGCAGTTTGGGCCTGTGAGCGCTTCCAGCGCTATCTAGTGGGTTTGGAGAAATTTAGTCTGAAAACTGACCACAAACCGCTAGTCCCTCTAATCAACTCTTATGACATTGACAAAACACCCTTGAGATGCCAGAGACTGCTCAGGTTCAATGTTCAGGCAGTGCATGTGCTGGGGAAACAACTGGTTGTGGCTGATACACTATCCAGGCTCCCGCTGGCTGCTGCTGAAGAATCCTCCACAGAATCAGATGTGAAAGAGTATGTTGATTCAGTTCTGGCCTCTAAGTCCATTTCTTCAAGGAAACTGGAAGAGATAAAGACAGAGACATATTTGGACACAGATCTGCAAGAAGTTATAAGGTACATAAAAGAAGGCTGGCCCGAGAGCCGGGCAGCCTGGATGTCTTTAAATGCTTACCAGTCAGAGAGGTCGCAGCTCACGGAGCTGGAGGGGTTGGTGCTGTTCCAAGACCGCATTGTAATTCTTGTCAGCATGAGGAAGGAGATATACATTCCACATCAAGTCCACATTATCCGCAGGCCAACGGAATGGCTGAAAGGGAAGTTCAAACAACAAAATTCATTCTAAAGCAATTTGAGCCGTACCTAGCCCTCTTGTCATACAGGGCGACGCCCATTCAAGCCACCGGGTTTAGCCCGGCACAGCTGATGCTAGGACACCAGATTCGCACCACTTTACCCTCAGTGGGTGTCTTCAAGCCGCCTGGCCCTGTTCCTCGGGACGAAGTCCTTAGGAGGGATGAAGAGGCCAAAAAAGGTTATCGTTTCTTCTACGACAGGAGACATTCTGTCAGGCCCTTAAAGGAACTGAAAGCGGGCCAAAGTGTCAGAATTAAACTGGACGATGAGAAGAAATGGAAGACGCCTGCTACGGTAGTTGGCCGCTCTCCAGAACCAAGGTTTTATACAGTTCTTACGGAGGGAGGGACGGTTACACGCCGTAACCGAAGACATCTTCAGTCTGTACCTGAGAGTCTGGAACTGGATGCCTCAGTACCACCGCCGGTGGGATCCCCTGTTCTAAGAGAGGTGCCTTCCCCTCAGCAAGACCACAACGGGGATATATCTTTGCCTCCAGCGGACTCTGGTTCACCATCTTCTGTATCAGAGGACAGTTCATGCAAAGTTACATTAAGCGGAAGAGTGGTGAAACTTCCGGCCTGATACAGGGACTGACTTTAGCTAGAACAGTGACCGGAAGTATGGGCAGAATAATCCCATGGTCACTGTGGACTAGGGTAGTCTACCCCGATGTCCAAGTCAGGATGTAATTTATTTGTTCATGTTTTCTTACCTATTTGTTTTTATAATGTTCAAAAACAAAAATGTTGTTGTATACCCCGTTGGTGTACCTTGTTATTTATTATATGCAAATGTATGCTTCACCTTTGAAAAAGGGGAAGATGTGATGAGAGCAGGATGTGATGTCACTAGTTTGTGGGCTGGGCTGAGGTCCGGTGTCTGTGTCGCAGTTAGTTTAGTACAATCAACCTGACTAGATGTGTATTGCTATGCTCTGCAATAAAATAGAGTTGTACCATCATTGCTGTGTCCTGCATATGTCTTGCATCTCATGACAGAGGGCTTTGTAAGTCAGAGTGAGAATTTTGTGTTTAATCCTGGAGTCAAGAGGAAGCCAGTGAAGGGATTGGCAGAGAGGTGCAGCAGATGAAGAGTGATGTTTAAGGAATATGAGTCTGGCAGAGGTATTCAGTATGGAATCTAGAGGATCTAGGCAGCAGCTAGGGAGACCAGAGAGGATGAAGTTGCAGTAGTCGAGGAGGGAAAGGATGAGAGAGTGGATTCAAATCTTAGTTGTGTCTTATGTAAGGAAATGTCTGACTTTAGAGATGTTTTTAAGTTGGAAATGGCAGGCTTTAGCCAAGGACTGAATATAATGAGTGAAAGAAAGATCTTAGTCAAATGTGACCCCAAGACATTGGGCATGTGGGGTAGGGGTAATGATGGAGTTATCAACAGTTATAGAGAAATGGGGGATGGAGATTTTGGAAGAAGGGGGAAAATAAGGAGCTCAGTTTTGGAGAGATTTAGCTTAAGGTAGTGAGAGGATATCCAAGATGATATATGAGAATGACAGTTAGTGACACGGGTTAGCAAGGAAGGAGATAGGTCTAGTGCAGAGAGATAGATTTGGGTGTGATCGGCATATAAATGATAATGAAACTCGTGGGACTTTCTTAAGGAACCTAATGATGACGTGTAGATTGAGAAGAGAAGGGGACCCCAACAGAAAGTGGTAATAGGGCAGAGGATGCCACAGAGAAGGCTACACTAAAGGTATGGTTAGACAGATAGGAAGAGAACCATGAGAGAGCTGTGTCGCAAATGCCGAATGATTGGAGGGTTTGGAGCAAAAGAGGTTGGTTTACAGTATCAAAGGTTGCAGACAGATCAAAGAGGATAAGCAGAGAGAAGTGGCCTTTGGATTTTGCTGTATGTAGGTTGCTGGTAACCTTAACAATTGCTGTCTCTGTGGAGTGATGGGGGCGAAATCCAGATTGCAGTGGGTCAAGGAGGGAGTTTAATGTAAGGAAATGGGATAGACCTGCATATACATAGCTTTGACACAAGAGGGAGTAGGGAAATAGGGTGGTAGTTGGATGCGGAGGTTGGATCAAGAGAAGGTTTTTTTGAGGATGGGTGAGACCAATGCGTCTATTAGAGATGAGGGAAATATACCAGTGCTGAAGGAGAGGTTAAATATGTGTGAGTATAGGGTTAAGAGTAGAAGAGAGGGAGGGGAGTAGCTGTTAGGAGATGGGGTTTAGGGGACAGGTAGTAAGGTGAGAGGACAGTATAAGGGCAGAAATCTTTTACTCGGTAACAGGACCATATTGTAAATATTTACATATATTGGTAGATACTTATGTTTGGCATATTTTATTGCACCACAACTCTTTAGATGGCCATGCTTATATATTCAAGACGATTCAATTTTTGTTGTTGCCCCACAGAAAAATATCTGCAGTTGCCTAAAACTGTGATATGTTTGGTGGCTAGCCAACTTGGTGCACAAATATTTTCAATTTAATAACTCCCATACTTTTTTTTGTCATTAACAGCATCATATTATTTGGTTTAAATATGACAATTGCCTAAAATGAGAACAACAAAATATATATTTTTAATGAAACGTTATTCAGAATTTGTTAAAAGAATTAACTGATTTAACAAAATCAAAACTTTTGTAACATTACAACAGGGTCCATAGTTGCAAAATACACATATACATTTTTATTTCATGATTCAGATAGGGCATGCCGTTTTAAACAACTTTCCAAATTATTTCTATTATCAAATTATCTTCATATTCTTGTTATCCTTTATTGAGAAACAGGAATGTAAATGAGGAGTGTGCACATGTCTGCAGGAGTATATAGCAGTTATACATTAGCAACAGTTCTAGATGCCATCACTATTTCCTGTTAAGTAGTGCTGCATGTATATGCTATCTGGATATGCCTTTAACAAAAACATGGCAATGATACAGATTTGAAAATAGAATTCAATTTCACACTTTTTTTTAAATTGTATTCACTATATGAATCACAAACTAAAAAATGTGGGTTTCATGTCTCTTTAAGTATAATTAGTTCTGTTACCAAGCCATAATGATGCCATTGATGCTAATCTGTGTCATAATTGTGTCAGTATATGATCTCTTCTGGAGTTGCTGGATGCCTTGGTGTTGCTGGATTCATTGCATCTCCTGCAGAAGGACACTGTAGCTATTCTATCTCCAGATCTTGGAATGTTTCATTATCAGACATTAATGGTATCACAGAAGCGTCAACCTACAAAGAACACAAGATTGTTGGAGAAAAAGATCATTAACTAGTGTACTTTAGTGATCAAATTAGGTTTAAGGTGTAAAATATATGCAATTGTCTGTATCGACTACACTGTGGCAGAGAGCTAAGAGGAAAGTCATATAGTTATTGAATCTGAAGAACATACATGGAAAGGCTTAAAGGGACAGTCAACTTATAAAATGTTAATTGTTGAAAGAGATAGTTAATCCCTGTATTACCTATTCCACAGTTTTGCACAACCAACACTATTATAATAAATACTTTTTACCTCTTTAATTACCTTGTATCTAAGGGGCTTAATTATCATAGTGCGAGCGGACATGATCTGATATTGCGGATCATGTCTGCTGCACATCGATAAATGCCGACAGCATACACTCTATGCATTTATCATTGCAACAGCAGTTCTGGTGAACTGATGGTGCAATGCCGCCCACTGCAGATTTGCGGCCAATCGGCCACTAGCAGGGGGTGTCAATCAAAGTTCCTTGTGTATTAACTAGGTCCTCCAAATCAGATATCCTGACCTCAGCCTCCGATAATCTAATGGCAAATTGTTTAACATTGAGAGTAGTGAGTTCTACAGATATACCATTTAATTCCTTTTTAATCATTTCAAACTGGGGTGAAAAAAGGTTACTAAGTTGAGCTATTAATGCTTGGGTATCAAATGAAGCGAGAAGTGTTTCAATAGAATCAGAACTGACGTCTGTCCCCCTGTTCTTTTTATCTTTTGGTTTAACAGGCATTTTTGGAGTGTGCTGTTTTTCTTTAGTGACAAATTTTTCCATTCAAATAACAAAAAAACGTGATAATAAGAAAAAAAGAAAAAAGTGTTGTGAATGCAGACGATTTTCAAAGACCTGTACTAAACAGGATATCTCAGTTTCTCTCTTTTATTTTTAAGGATTTATGTACCAAGTAGATCCCTACTAATGTTTTACTTTAAGGGATGAGAACCCTTGGGGAGAAATCCAGGTGTATAATGCCTGTTCAAATTCTTAATTTCCTACCAGGGGTAACATATACATTTATATTGTTTCCTTTGAGGTAACCTCTATGTTAGCTTTGTAAATACAGCCTATAATGCAGGAGTGAGAGTAGTTAAACAATAATATAAAAATCGAATCCGGCTGAAATCAATCTAAATCATCTATGCATATATTGCGTAAGAAGACAATTTCTAATTATGCCACTGCTATATAGCTGGGTTAGTAGTTGCTTACTTTCTGACCTCTTTATAGCCTCTAACCTCTTTTTAGCTTTCACATTGTTTTGAACTAATTTAGGAAAAACACATTTAAACACATATGGCTAGATTACGAGTTTTGCGTTATGAGCTGTGCGGTGCTAACGTGCAGTTTATTCTCACTGCTCACTTACCTGAGGCGCTGGTATTACATGTTTTAACAAACCCGGCATTAAAAGGCAAGAAGTGAGCATAGAGCAAATTTGTGCTCCACACTTCACTCCAATACCAGCGCTGCTTAAGTAAGCGGTGAGCTGGTTGTATGTGTTTGTGCACAATTTCCCCATAGACAACAATGGGGAGAGCCGGCGGAGAAAAAGTCTAACACCTGCAAAAAAGCAGCGTATAACGCAGCCCCTTTGATCCCTATGGGGAAACTAAAGTTATGTTTACACCTAACACCCTAACATGAACCCTGAGTCTAAACACCCCTAATCTTACACTTATTAACCCCTAATCTGCAGCCCCAACATTGTCGCCACCTACATTATATTTTTTAACCCCTAATCTACCGCTCTGGACATCGCCGCCACCTACATTATTCTTATGAACCCCAAATCTGCTGCCCCAACATCGCTGACACCTACATTATATTTATTAACCCCTAATATCCCTCCCCCAATGTCGCCACAACCTACCTACATTTATTAACCCCTAATATGCCTCCCCCAACGTCGCCGCCATTATTCTAAATGTATTAACCCCTAAACCTAAGTCTAGCCCTAACCCTAACACCCCCTAACTTTAACATAATTTAATTAAATCTAAATAAAATTACTATCATTAACTAAATTATTCCTATTTAAAACTAAATACCTATAAAATAAACCCTAAGCTAGCTACAATATAACTAATAGTTACATTTTAGCTAGCTTAGGGTTTATTTTTATTTTACAGGCAAGTTTGTATATATTTTAACTAGGTAGAATAGTTACTAAATAGTTATTAACTATTTAATAACTACCTAGCTAAAATAAATACAAATTGACCTGTAAAATAAAACCTAACCTAAGTTACACTTATACCTAACACTACACTACAATTAAATAAATTCCCTACATTAAATACAATTAAATAAATTAAATTAAATTAGCTAAATCACACACAAAAAAACAGTAAATTACAGAAAATAAAAAAAAGACAAGATCTTTAAACTAATTACACATAATCTAATAACCCTATCAAAATAAAAAGCCCCCCCCCACACAAAAAAATAAACCTAGCCTAAACTAAACTACCAATAGCCCTTAAAAGGGCTTTTTGCGGGGCATTGCCCCAAAGAAATCAGCTCTTTTACCTGTAAAATAAAATACAAACAACCCCCCAACAGTAAAACCCACCACCCACACAACCAAACCCCAAATAAAACCCTATCTAAAAAAACCTAAGCTCCCCATTGCCCTGAAAAGGGCATTTGGATGGACATTGCCCTTAAAAGGGCATTTAGCTCTATTGCAGCCCAAACCCCTAATCTAAAAATAAAACCCACCCAATACACCCTTAAAAAAACCTAACACTAACCCCTAAAGATTCACTTACCGTGAGAAGTCTTCATCCAAGCGGCAAGATGTCCTCAATGAAGTCGGCAGAAGTGGTCCTCCAGATGGGCAGAAGTCTTCATCTAGACGGCATCTTCTATCCAAGATGGCGGCCTTTAGATTCTGATTGGCTGATAGAATTCTATCAGCCAATCAGAATTAAGGTAGGAAAAATCCTATTGGCTGATGCAATCAGCCAATAGGATTGAACTTCAATCCTATTGGCTGATCCAATCAGCCAATAGGATTGAGCTCGCATTCTATTGGCTGTTCCAATCAGCCAATAGAATGCAAGCTCAATCCTATTGGCTGATTGGATCAGCCAATAGGATTGAAGTTCAATCCTATTGGCTGATTGCATTAGTCAATAGTATTTTTTCTACCTTAATTCCGATTGGCTGAATTCTATCAGCCAATCGGAATCTAAGGGACTCCATCTTGGATGATGTCACTTAAAGAGATATTTATTCCGAAGAAGCCGTCGTTTGAAGAGGATGCTCCGCGCTGGATGTCTTGAAGATGGAGCCGGAAGGATGAAGATAGAAGATGCCATCTGGATGAAGACTTCTGCCCATCTGGAGGACCACTTTTGCCCGTCTGGAGGACCACTTCTGCCGACTTTGTTGAGGACATCTTGCCGATTGGATGAAGACTTCTTATCCAAATACAAATTTGCCTGTAAAATAAAAATAAACCCTAAGCTAGCTACAATGTAACTATTAGTTATATTGTAGTTATCTTAGGGTTTCTTTTATAGGTAAGTATTTAGTTTTAAATAGGAATAATTTAGTTCATGATAGTAATTTTATTTAGATTTATTTAAATTATATTTAAGTTAGGGGGTGTCAAGGTTAGGGTTAGACTTAAAGGGTTAATAAATTTAGAATAGTGGCAACGACTTTGGGGACAGCAGATTAGGGGTTAATAAATATAATGTAGGTTGTGGCAATGTCCGGAGCAGCAGATTAGGGGTTAACATTTTTATTATAGTCTTTGCGATGCGGGAGGGCCTGGGTTTAGGGGTTAATAGGTAATTTATGGGTGTTTAGTGTACTTTAAAATGCGTTAGGAATCTTGGAGGTAGAGGGTTTATCGCTCACTTTTTGGCCTCTCAGGACAAACTCGTAATACCAGCACTATGCAAGTTCCATAGAAAAAAGGGTTTACGAAGTTTACATAAGTCGGTTTGCAGTAAGACCAAAAAAGTGTGCAGTGCCCCTAAACCTGCAAGACTAGCAGCGGTAGTGAAAAAGCAGCATTAGGACCTGTTAACGCTGCTTTTTCAGCTTACCGCAAAACTCGTAATCTAGCTAATAGATATTGCAATACTTCAAGGTTTCTTATATGTATATATCTATTTGGTTGCCCTATCAGAGCGGCTTGGTTCTCAGGGAAGCAATAATCCCTAGTACTGGAAACTAGTGTCTTTAGAAGTCTATGTGCAGCTAATGCTTTTAACCCAAGGCCTGGTATTCAACTTCATACGGAGACTCCTTTATGCTGCACTCTTATTTATTGTAATCATAGATCTGTGTTTCCCATGGTCAAAGTCTCTTGTATATCCTCAGAAAGCCATTCAATTTTAAGGCCTCTTTGTTCAGCCACAACTTATATAGGGCAATAATATTGATCTGCATGAAGCAGGGAAGTTCCTAGCAGTGTACCAAAAGTTCCCACAGTTTAATAATATTCTACCCGTACTGCAGGGATATCGCTCTCCCATTCACTGAACATGGCGTTACTGTTTTAGTGAGGTAGATATCCTCTCTTTCAATCTGCATCCCCCCCATTGCATTCGATCTGACATGGCAAAACGCTGAGCTTTTGAGTCGTTGCTAACGGAATTGGTGCTTCCTCCAAATGTAGTGCAGCGAGGAGGGAGTGACACGCTCGGATCACTCCGCGCTCGGGTCACCCCGACCTACCAGCTGTGCAATTCAGCAAACAACAGTCAGCAGACCACAGGGTGCAGGCCTCTCTTCTCTCCCTTCCAACTCGGGCCGTCCCTGGGGGAGTCAATACTTGTGCCTCATACGGTACTCCAGCTTTTAGCTGCAGTTTCCTCTGCGATCCCTAGATCTCACTGTGCAGTACCGAGTACCTGCAAGTCACTGCAAGTTAGGGCTTCCGACCATCTCTGCGGTTGTTTCCCAGAGAAGTAGACTAGAAAGCCTTTGTGGGTTCAGACCAAGGGCTTGATCATTTGGAGCAGAGTTATTTTGGCCCTAAGTTTTGCTGCCAAACGCTTGCAGCGTGCAACGAGAACTCCTCCTCCACCAGTAGATGTTTGTAATACCTTGTTACAATTTTTTTTAAATAAATTAAAAATTTTTGATGAGAACAGTGATACTATCAATTAACCTGCAAATTAATTTATAGAACTGTTAACCTTGTATAGTAATACCGTTGATATAAGGTCTCCTAATATTTGCATAATTAAATATTGTTAATGTTTCTTGTAACGTAAAGTCTATGGTTGCATATAATCTGTTATTAGTACTAGTTGTACTAATTTGTAATTATTTTGTTACCAATTTGGTGACTTTATTTTCTGTTATTAAATTCTAAAATTTTAACCATTGTGTCTTATTTTGTACTGTAATTTGTGTATATGCCAAATACATAATCTAAAATAATTTAGGAATCATAAGATTTAGTACTGAACAATGATATTGTTATCCTAATCTCTCCCTGGTAGAAATATCATTAAATTAACCTCATAGTACAAGGTTAAAGTAAACCCTTTCCACAGTACATACACCTAATATGTAAGGATGTTTACAGTAGCTAGTATGACATTGTAGATTGTTTCTTTCTTTCATAGACATTAAACACACTTTTTTCTGTATTTATTTACTCTATATATTTATTATCTTTGTACAGTATTGTAGTACGATGAGATTTATCTATATCTGCATATCTGTCTATTTTCCTTCTTTTGTTGAGAAATTCAATACTTCAACACTAAATTAAATTCGCATTAGCATTAGTGTGTTTTTGACTATTCACTAAACTAATGCCCCTTTCCAAAAAGTCTTGAAATAATGTGAAATAATGTTCAGTAGTACCTTTTTGGTCCTATTGGTGAACTTGGTGTATTTTGGAACTAGTAGTGGACATGCTATCTACATTTTACTGTTTGCCTTGTGCGCCGGAAAACGGAGGCGCATCTGTCTGGGATCCAGGAACGTCGGTCTCTGAAAAGAAGAAAGAAACTAGTGCTCGCTGAAGATTGCGCTACCGGTAAAGAAAGAGCCCCAGCAGTCAGTAAGCGCCACTTTCTATGTTCTATTGTTTGAGAAAGACAGAGAACTGGATTAAAAACTGAAGTGAGAAGCAGTGGATACGTTTAGAAATGAGAATTGATTGCTAACTAGATTGAAACAAGATGCTGATGGGTTTCGCAGAAGACTTTGTTATCTCAAATGTATTAAACCTATATACAAATAACACTTGAAAAGGGACTTTAACTGAACATAGAAACCTGACAGATTTGTAAGCAGAGCTGCTTCCATACAAAACAAAGACATGAACAAGCAGCTGTTGAGAGATGTCAGGCTCTGTTACCTGCACACAGCTCCAGACACACTAAGAAGCATGGCCGGACGGTGGTTTGGTATGAGCTGAATCTCTCTCCCAACATGTTCAACTGTTTAAAATTCCTGCACAAAGATTAGAGCGCAGATGAAGAAGAGTGCACCATAGATAGCACAACTGTGGCTCCTACTTAAATTGCTGGTAATGGGGTTGTTATTGTGACCTGCACTAGGGATAGCTTGGCTGTTTCTCCTATTAAACCTAATGACATTAAGGATACAGTGAGATACAGTGACCTTAACTAAGGGTAGTTTGATTTGTGACCTTAGCATCAGAAATTAATTTGCAGGTGTTTTGGCGCCAAGGCCTCTGGGGGCGCAGTTTTAAAAGACCCTTGCTGATGCCCGTTCAGTGCTTGGTTATTCTTTAGGGAAGTCCTGGTGTTCTTGTTCTTGTCCTGAATCTCCGATCCTGACCCTGGTTTGTATCCTGGTTTATGCTTCTTTCCTCATCCTTACCTGTACTGTGCTTTGTGGACGGATTACCTGACTGCTGACCTTTAGAACATAACTTTTAATTACTCTTCTGCTTCAACCATCTGTTGTGAAATTTTTGTTTTGTATCTGCTAACAATTTTGATGTGGAGAGCGAGGAGCAGAGTGCACACTCAAAAAAGGAAAAACTGCAGCCAATGCAAAGCAGATTATTCTGCTTTTGTATATAGGATCATACAATCAAATGCTTGTGTTTTTCTATTATTGTAATTAGTAGGTTTTTTTTTATGTATTTCGACACAATTTTGCCACCTTTCTGTTTGTGAGAAAAAAAAGGGAGATCTGCAGGGGAGAATGTTTAGAGATTATGCTAGCACCAACAGCAGAGGATGGGAAACTCATTTTACAATAAGGAAAACAATAAACTGTG